>NC_063992.1:10010000-10324832 GCF_932276165.1 Plutella xylostella | reverse complement strand
CGAAGAGCGGTTGGCAGACCACCTGCTAGATGGTCCGATGACATCTGCAAGGTTGCAGGGAAGCAGTGGATCAGAGCGGCACAGGACCGGAAGAATTGGCGTACAAATAAGGAGGCCTATACCCAACAGTGGGCGATAGAAGGCTGATGATGATGATGATGATGACCTATATCCATTTCATTTTTTCAATAGCCTTAGCTGAGGTGGACAAGACCATGCGTTTTTGTCGTTTAAATAATCATTTATACTATAATAAGCTTTACTACATAATGTAGCTTTAACATAATTCTTAAATTTTTGCTCAGTAAGGTTTATTGCTTCATTTGATAATTTATTATAAAGTATGTATAAGGTATGAGTAGTAGTATCATAATAATTATCTACCTATCTGATACCAAAGGCTAACAACAGTTGTCTAAAAATAACAAATTGCTAACATAATAATATCAAGAGAACCAATCAGGTGGAAAAGTTTGGAAATCATCTAAGTAACTATCTATTCAATGAATACGTGGGATGATATGAATACATAGTCAAATTTAAGTTCTCAATAAGTATAACATTATGCAAATGATACGCAAACATAGTAATATGAGAAATGAGATAAGCCTCTACCTCTTTTGTACAAATGACAAAAAAACAACATTTAAAATCAAAAGAAAAGCAGTCCGTATTTTGTTTGTTCAACCTAATGACAGCAATTATAACAAACGTAATCCTAACTTATATTATAAATGCGAAAGTAACTGTGTCTGTCTGTCTGTCTGTTACTCTTTCGCGTCAAAACTACTGCATTGCGATTCTGTAAAATCAGACATCTCACTTCGATCTTCATTCTCACTTCAACCTTTCACTTCACGTTCGAACAGTTATGACATGTCATCTCATACATTATTTGTCAAAATCTCGAAATTCGATGTGTCTACGGAGGGTTCCCCTCATCTGGCCTAATCTTTATTGCCCTAAACTCGTTTCGCATAACTCGTAAGGTCTAAACTTTTTTGGTAGAATCACCAAGTATTATGTGGCATAAGACTCGTATCGTCTAAAACTCTTTTGGCACAAACTTGAAACACCTAAGTCTCGTTTGCTCTAATTGTTCGTATTGGTATAATCTTGTTACTCCTAATATTATCTTTACAAATACTATATTAAGTATATTTTTAATGTACAAATTGTGGTATTTTTCTCCTACATCCCGAAAATCACGATATTAAATGATCAAAATATCGAAAGATAATGACCATTATAATTATTGCAAACGCCATTAAACCCCATGGGATCGAAACGTAAAGATAGGTGCGACGACTAGCAAAGCGAGCGTGTTAGGTTCACATTATCGTCAAAAGCAAAGCGGAGCGGAGCGTTTCCCACATAGCGGCCACATTATAAGGCACCAGTTTGTGCTATGTAGCGAGACGCTCCATCAAAGTTAAAGCCAAACGAATATTATTAAGTACTTTATCTAACCTATGCCATAGCATTATTAGACTATTCAAGATTCGGCTATACAATTATTAGGCTAAACAAGATTATGCGAAATAACTTTTTACTATAAGAGATTTATGCCATACAATTTTCGGCGAAATGAGATTTTGACCAAACGTTACTATGCAACATGAGATTAGGCAAATAAATCTTAGGCCAAAAAAGGTAGAACCGTCTACGGAAATTACAGAAAGCCCATTTGAAAACTCACTCCGGATTCAGAATCGAGTTTTGACAATTAGCTTTATAGAATCCCAATGAGGCGCGAGCATAGGATTCGATACTATTTTCGAATCTACACGAAGGGTCGCTTTTACCAAACGCGAAACGTATTTAAATCAAATTTTAAATACATTTTGTACCAACTGACAGACGTATGACGGGCTACTAAATACGTTTAGCGTTTGGTGAAATTCCACCTAACATGGAAAAAACAAATGCCACTTTTGGAACTAACAAATTTGCCTTACATTTTGACAGTGACATTTGACGATACGCAACGTAAACGGAGGTTTCGAATCCTGTGCAGTTGCCCGAGGTATTTAGTTTCCTGTCATACGTCTGTCATGGTATACATACGGTCTAGACCCTGGGAAAGAACATAGGCTACTTTTAATCCCGGGATTCCCGCGGGAAAACTTTTAAGGCGAAGTGAAGCGCGCGGGAATAGCTAGTTCAAAATAATAGCTGAGTGGTAGAAGTGGGGTGTTATTTGGCGAGACATTTCCTTTGCACTGACACTCGAGCTCGTTAGTATATCGGTATCGGTAATCTAAGTTTTAGCTCCAATTTCTCCATAGTCGGTTAGATCGTAACCAGGGAAAGGTGGATCAATTATACGTCATCTCCATATTAAACACTTGCCATATGTGTCAAAAGTCAAGCAATAATCCATGTTTATGATCTAACCCATTATGGAGAAATTGGCACAGGCTCACGATCTTATAATATTTATCAAAATTGAACCTCCTGTAGAAATCTAAAACTGATCCTGAATAAAAACCACAAGTACCTTCATACGTTACGTAGATACGTAACATAACGAAACAGATTGCCTGAAGGGATGATCTGAAACTGATCCACAGTTAATGAGAGAGAGCTCAAAGACTGAGGTTAAAATAACTATTATAAGTTTAATCTTTTTAGTGTGAGCCGGGTGAGCCTTCATCCGGGCAGCGGGCGCTTCCCGTCGCACCCTGCGGGTTAAGCACTCAGAGAATATTAATTTATAAAATAAGAATTTAATTTGAGGGTTTAGTGTCTTTACTGCAGTGCGATTTGGTTGAATAAAAAATGGAGTAAGTATGAGTTAAAGTTGTTTAAATGGAGTGGATTTTTAAACATTTTTTCTACACTAGTCCATTCTCCTACCTGAATGATCCGAAGTTTCAGTTTTTGTAATTATTTCATTTTAACTTTGGTATACTTATTATATTTTTGGAATATCTACATTATAATTGTATTGTTATGTAATATTGTACTGACATAATAATTTGGCATGTAATAAACAAATATAAACCGAAATCTTTGTAAAGTCATCTCATATACCTACTAAATTGACAGATTCTGAACGGTTCATCAACAGTCGATTGTTCCGTAATTAGTAGTGTCGGTAGTGACGTATCGTTCATTGCCGGGACAATAGACTGTTGATGAACCGTTCAGAATCTGTCAATTTAGTATCTCAGATTAAAAAACAGACTTACGTTAAATCCGTGATCGGACAAGAGTGGCCCGCCGCAGGTCGATCGCGCACTGTCACGTTAGCCAATTTGTATTCTATGCATAAGTAATGCGGAAAATATGGAGTCGACAGATTCAAGTGCATTATAAATATTGACAAAACTGAACTCGGATATTTCGAGATTTTCGACTCCGTTCGAGGCTCGTGTGACAGCAAATAGCCTGGGAACAAGTGAGCCCACTGGTGGGATGTGTGGACAGATGAGTTGACAGATGAGTTGTTCACGATGATGAATTGTAGGTTTTACGTAGTTTAAAGATAAGCGTTGCATTCAATAGATATTAACCCAAATGCGTAAAAATGTATCGGCATTGCTGGACTATACCTAATTATTACATAAATAATTAAGACTTACTTAAGTAGCAGATAAGTATTTACCTAGATATATAAGATTATAAACCTCACAAAAAAGATACGATTACGTGCACGACGGCAATTCCCAATAACCGCTTTAAGCTAGATACAACCAAATTGTATGTAGATTTCATGAAAAATGCATCAAAAACGCCAATCACAATAGATGCACAGTTTTCCCGCAGAAGCTAATACGTAGTTTGCATACAGGCGAGAGCCCGCCGGCCCACGGGGTTGGCTCCAATATGAATATTCCAATAACATAAAAAGTGATTTTTCTGTAACAAATTATTTCTTTTTCAGCTTTATTATAATGGTGATTGTGACAATCCTTTTTTGGTAATTCATACAGAGCATAGCATAATTAACAAATGAACCTTTTCTAAACGAAACATATTTTTAAGGATTTTTCCAAGTCCCTGATAGATTTTATTTTATTTTAACATTCATTGAGAACCAACAGCATTGCATTAAATACTTTACAGGATTACTTACTTAATTTTTTTTTTTTTGCCCTTAGTACTTCCGAAATTTACTGAACTTAAAACTGGGTCCAAAGTGTTGGTCCGACGCGTCCGGCGCCCCCCACACAGTGTCCCCCGAGGCCGGGGTTGTGCTGAATACTAAATATATTGATACGATCTTAAATCCGTAATAACTAATATATCGCTTCAAGACAACTTTACGGCATATTGGGTATATTATGCTTAAGTAACAAACCCTTGTGGGCTCTTCGTATATAACTATAATGTAAATATTATTATGTATCTCAGTAGAAGGTATTTTTTTTAAGAAAAGCATTATTTACCTAAATAAATGATTCTATTCTACTCTGAGAGGGGGTGAAGCTTCTGTACGTTTAAGTGGTTCTCTCGAGTGGAACCTTTGTACACATCCCCCTAATATTTCAGCTTAGCTCCCGTGTTGGGAGCAGAAAGCCTGGATGTCGCAAAAGCTAAAAAATAGGATTGTTCAGATTGTTTCTATTAATGATTTATGCATATACGAGCTAAGTAAACAATACAAATAATAGTAGGTACCTACATACTTTTCTTCATTACTGTTTTCATGCACTTTGGAATTTCTTCTGCATTACTAATTAAATGTAACACTAGATGGCTGAATAGCAAATAAATTTAATTCTTGGACTGCTCAAAGCAATTAAGGTATAGCGTAATTCTACTTACTTGTTTAAGATGTTTACCAGACTTTTAACAAACTACTTTACATATAAAGGGGGAAAACAAAAAACAATATCTTGTAGTCAGTTGTGACCACATTCGGTATATATTCAAAACGGATGGTTTTTTTTTCGTATAGAATGCATCTTTTCAGACATAATTTATTCGCATTAGTTTGCCAGAATCGGAGTTAAAAATATGCTTTTAACAACTCAAAACCTGCACAACTTTCAAGTCAATTCTAACCTAATCTTATAAGACCTCTCTCCTTCGAATCGGGGGTATATTTTTCATATTTATTAAGCTTTTCAGTTTCACCTAGAGTCCCTTTGCGGTCGTTATGTTTATCAGTCGTTCTGCGCCATTTCATTTTAACATTTCTTCTCTAATGCTCGTTTCTAAAGGAATGAGAATAAAGAACTCGCTTTTAAAATCTCTGGTTTTTGCAAGCCGTTTGTTAATAAGCGTTTCGAATATTTTGTAGTAGTTTAGATGGATCGACTATCGAAATACGTTAAAGATGACCGAATAATATAGTCCTAAAATTACTAATTACGGATGTTATGGCGGTCTCAGGTTCGACAGAAATTGATAATAGACATATATATACACTCACGGGCAATGAAATAGTTCCACTGTCAAAAAGCCGTCACCAAACGACTCCAATTTTTTCCAAGATTTAAGTAATTTAAAATTTAAACAAAATATTTGGTTCTTAGTTGGTAATATCCTGATGCTCCGTAAAATGTACTTCAATGTTGCAGAAGACGTCATAAACGTAGGTTTTTTCCGTTTAGTAGTAATTTGGTGTTTTTCTCAGTGGAACCTTTTCATTGCCAGTGAGTGTAAAACTTTTGAAGCAATGCCAATTGACATTTTCATTTGTTTTGTTTAATCAAAATGTATCAGTTTTATTCTGTATCTTATGAAAATAATTAATTGCCTCTTTCTAAAACAAAAGCAACAACGCGGCGAGGGTATGGTTCGTGCCGCGTTCAACAAAAGTTGCAAAAAATATTAAAGGTTTTCCTTCAGAGCTGAAAATTCATCCGTTATTCGCCAGATGGGGGCGAAAGGCGTATAATTTGATAAAATATGGGGCTAACTTTGGATGTAACGCTGCAGTGGCCCTTTCGACGATGTAATTATGTAATCTATACGTCTAATAAAACGTACCCTATGTCGGTTTTTATCATAAGCTTTCGTGTATGTAAGTAGACAGGAGCAATGAAAGTTCCAGTGACAGTTGTACCAAAACGGAAAAGACTAGCTTACTAACGCCCCGTCTGCAATACTAAAGTACATTTAACCGCTAGCGCATCAGAATACAACCAACTAAAAACGTAAATACTTCATAGTAATGTTCAGAGGAAAGCCGTGGTGGTATGTCAACTAAAAAAAAAAAAAAAAACACGCACTCACGCCTTGTACTAATGTACTCCCTTGCGGGGTGGGCAGAGGTGCATTGCTGCACCCACTTTTCGCCAGAGTGTTATGTTAGTGTCATGTCATAGAGTGGTATGTCACCTACATGAACAAAATAAAAATAATAGATAGGTACCTACATATTAATATTATAGGTAGGTACATTCTAACAGTGATAAACGATCATAAGTTTTAGGGTAGGTGCCATACGACCACAGCTTTCCCCTGAACATCACTACACTATGAAGTATTTAGGTATTTCTTGTTTAATACTCTGTAGAGCGTGATTTTTCAGTACTCGGGTTTTAGTTTTTAAACTTACTTTTATTTATACATACTTAAGTATTAAAATAACGGTATGGTAATCTAAATCCATGATGCTCATTTGACCTACAATAATAGGCAACATGGCAACCGAACCGCGATGACAGAGCAAGGAGTTCCATTTCAATTTATACTCTATGCATAAGTAATATGAAAAATATGGAAACTTCTTACGGCTGCGGGTGGAGCTATAAAATATTGTTGTGTGTTTTATATGGAAAATAGTCGTGTTCCTTCTCTTGTAGTTTATCAGTTACAATCGACAGGCGAAATGGTTTTTCGGAGTGATATTTCGTCTTTGGCCGAATTCCTTCGCTATTTGTTTGGTTTTATGTTTTCCGCTGTGAATCTCGCGACTAGGTGGGTTGGTTATATTGCTGTTTTTTGAATCGTTTTGAAATGCAGTCACTGAAAAATGCAATTTGGTTATGCACGCAAAAGTATTACATTATTCAAATTAGTCAGCCAATACAAAGCCAGAGCTATTCAGATTTAGATTGGTACTTTAGTAGGAACTACCAGTAACATAAAATTTTACACTCGCGAGCAATGAAAAAGTTCCACAGCGCATCAGAATATTTTCAACTAAAAACTAAAATATAGTTTTTTATGGGTAAGTAATACGAGGTATAAAAACGCATGGTATAACATTCACAAGGTATACGCCCATATGATATAAATTTATTAAGTATAACGATCACTTTGCATAACAAACGAAAGGCATAATTACTAAATACATAATTTCGTAAAGAATAACGTTCAAAAAGTATAATTTCAATTGATATAACGATTAAAATGCATAAAGTTCATTATATATAACGTTCATAACATATATTCTACAACGGATATAATTATCATAATGTATAATGCACAAATAGTATAAAAGATTGTCGTATCGTATTTTCATTATTATTGACGTTATGTGGGGGGGAACGCTCCGCTCCGCTTCGCTGCGCTCCGCTTTGGTTTCGACGAACATGTGCACCTAACACGCTCCTCCTCGCTTTGCTCGTCGTCGCACCTATCTTTAGGTTTTGGTGCTAGGGGTTTTCACACCGTTATTATTATTGAAGCTATGTTGGGAGACGCTCCGCTTTGGTTTCGACGATCATGTGCACCTAACACGCTCCTCCTCGCTTTGCTCGTCGTTGCACCTATCTTTAGGTTTTGGTACTAGGGGTTTTCACACCGTTATTATTATTGAAGCTGTGTTGGGAGACGCTCCGCTCCGCTTCGCTGCGCTCCGCTTTGGTTTCGACGAACATGTGCACCTAACACGCTCCTCCTCGCTTTGCTCGTCGTCGCACCTATCTTTAGGTTTTTGGTGCTAGGGGGTTCGACGGTGTTGGGTAATTAAAAACAGATTATGTTATATGTTAGGTTATGTTTTATGAACTTTATACTAAATGATAGTATATATTTTAAACGATATACGTAATGTATGTTATACAAATTGATATTAGTCCTCATGAGTGTTAGTTATTTTGATATTATATCAAATGTACGTTATACCAATTGAATCTTATACCCTATGAAAATATAGATTTTGTTGTTATACGTAACGTTCATTATATGTTGTGAACGTTATTAATGTGAAATTATACATTTCGTTTTTATACGTCGCAATACGCACCCGTTTTTTATAAAATGTTTTAAAAAATTGAGGCAATTTGGTGTCGGAAATTTTAATTGCTAAATAACCATAAGCACGCCGTTACGTTTTAGAGGGCGCACAAAATAAGTCAAGATCCAAACAAACTTACAACACATATTTTAAAATCACGGACAAAAATCAAAACGCTAAGTCCTAAATCACCATTCATAGCTTACCTTTCATCATGGAACAAAACACATTCCTTTGATATAAGACTCCAATTTGTGTGTTCAAGGACTAAATTAGGATAATACCTAGGAACAGACAGTAGATGCCTCACAAGTCATAAATGGTACGAATCGAAGTGAGTCGATGGGAGTTAGCCCACCCTTACTCGTTCCTGTATTAATGGTCCACTGTTGGACATGGTCGTTAAGCCTAGTCAGAGGCCTTCGGGCAGCTTGAAAACATCTGGCAGTCGGATTGCCCACTTACCCGACAACTCTCTCAGCACAATCTTGCTTGTGTTGGGGTCCACCAACCCGCACTGGGCCAGCCGGGTTAAACCATTCCTTCATTGGAAGGAGACTCGAGCCCCAGCTGTGGGGACGTAATGGCTCGTGATGATGATGTTGGACATAGGCCTTTCCCAAGGGGCGCCCCTCTCTGTCCTCGGCCCTCCTCAACCAGCCATCAGCGACTAATGTTGTCAATCCAACAGGAAGACGCTACAGTAAGTACCTACATCTGTTCAATGGAGGTTATCCATCGTTATTTTTCTTTTAAGATGGATTTAACTTAACTTAATAATTTATAAATATTTACTTAATATTTATTAATAATATTTTCTTAACTAAATAATTGTGAAGGAGAAAAAGTCTTTGCAAGTACTCTTTATTTTATCTGTTCGCTTGGCTGTTCGTGGTTTCCACTCGAAAAACTTAAATGAACTTATCATTACTTTACAATAATCACAGTATATTAAGTGAATGAAGAGAAAAGAAAATTGAGGTCGAATTAATAATAAAATATTTAAATAGCAGGTTTGCCAAAATAACAGTCGGGCAACTTAGGGCAAGAAATAAAACCAAAATAAGCCATGATACCATAAAACAGCTGTAGATTTATTACGATAAGGAGTCACTTAAGCTTTTTCATGGAACCGTTATATATAATTTATAGTTGGTAAAGTTTCAAATGGGTTTCGGCAGAGATGGAAATGGCGGCCAATTTCATGTAATTTTCATTCGCCGAATGACTTTTATTCACGATCGAGTAACTTACTAACCCATATGGGAAATGCGCACGTTCATGCTCGAAAAATACACAGCATAGGTCTGTAATTATAATTATAAATCAGGTACTGTTTACTGTCAATTAGACTTGGATGACTTATAAAACTTGCTAAGTCGAGCTTTAAAGTTAGCGTCCACTTTTCGGCATCGGCATTATAATTATGTACGCAACGGACGCATCGCATTCAGTATTCTTTGTATAGAAATTCACTCAAGTGCGGCCACTTCATCGTCATTGCCGACACCGTTTCTCCATACACTTATGACAATCCGTTTGGTGCGATACGTGCCTACTGTTAGGTGGACGTTTACCTTCAAAGTTAGTTTTGGTGATGACTTGATGATAAAGCATATAAATAGTTCGACGATACGGCTTGCAACCAATATTGCGACTACACTGCAAGCAATGTCGTTCCACGGAAATAGACATTCAATTGCTTTTATGAAAGACAAAGCAGAAGGTAGGTATGCAATAAACATATTTTCAATCTTAGTAATACGGCGCAGTAACATGGAATCGCAACTTTGTGGGTATCCTGCTAGTGAAGTCCAATATGTGAAATATAAATTACTAGCTGTTCCCGCGCGCTTCGCTTCGCCTTAAAAAGTTTTCCCGTGGGAATTCCGGGATAAAAAGTAGCCTATGTTCTTTCCCAGAGTCTAGACCATATGTATACCAAATTTCATTCAAATCCGTTCAGTAGTTTTGGCGTGAAAGCGTAACAGACAGACAGACAGACAGACAGACAGACAGACACAGTTACTTTCGCATTTATAATATTAGTTAGGATATATATTAGTTAGGATAATCCTGGCACAAAACAACAAACCTATACGTAAACGTATAAGTTTGTTGTAAAAAACGTAAACTCGTAAATGATCTATGTATGTAGTATGCAAATAAATTAAGTATAACCTGCTGTAGTGCCATTAAGTCTTAGATAAACAATATACGAACAAGATGGAGTGTCCGTGCATAAGAAAAGTATCGAAAAATAACACCCCACTTCTACCACTGAGCTCTTATTTTGAATTAGTTCAGTTCGAAGATTTGTGACTTTATTCATTGATTCAATGGTTGTCATAAGGTTGAGCTTAAAACGTGCGGACAGTTTTGGATTTGTTTTTGTATGTGAAACACCATTTCGTTTGTATAACTATTGTTGATCTAAGCATTAAGTACACTTGCACAAGTCTATTACTTCCATGGTACACACACAGATTACTAGTAAATAGACCAAACTGAGCAGCTACAAATGCATCTGAGCATTTCACAAGAATAGTAAACCACATTTTATTTAATAATTATCTGAAGCCGAGCAGTCTGCAAGCGTATTTGTTATTATAATATAATAACTTCGTCCAACTCGAAATTCCTAACATAAATATTCAGCGGGACTATTTTAAATAAATAAAGTTTGCGCCATTTATCCCGATACTGTGCAAAGAGTGGAAAAACTTGGCGAGATCTCTTCACCGCGATCTAATGCGAATTTAATTCGTTCTCGCGCGACGCGGCCCCAGAATGGGGCGTGGCTGAAATTTCATAACCTTTGTCAGTAACTAAAGTCTGTTTTTTAATCTCAGATACTAAATTGACAGATTCTGAACGGTTCATCAGCAGTCGATTGTCCCATGATAAAGTGACGTACGGTGGCCTGCGCCTAAAAGTATACAGGCGGAGTTTTTAAAATAGCGATCCCTGATGATGGTAGGGACTAGCTACATCTGTTATAAATCCGGGGACGTGTTGTGTGTGATGTGTGTAGCAGTGGTGTTTATGTGGATGTGCTTGAGCAGCATGTGAGCTAGAGATTGCTATTTTAAAAACTCCGACTGTATACTTTTAGGCGCAGGCCACCGTACGTGCAATGAAAAAGTTCCAGTGACATGGGACGTCAATGATAGGTGAAACTTTTTCATTGCACGTGAGTGAATTTAGTTATACTAATGATCCACTGTCCACTGTTTTTAATTATTTCTGATTTTAAGATTATATACCTACTGTACATACAAAAAAGCCGCAGCTCTCTAAGTCGCTTATACCAAAAATGTCCAACTTCAAATTGCTTGTAGGTAGTTACAGCCTTGTGTGATAATGGTACACTATGTATTGATACATAAGCCAATTAGAGCGCTGCGCTTCTTTGCAGCCGTAAAGAAAGGTTATTCCTCTCATCTTATAGAATAAAAGCAAAGGCGCAAAGTGAATACATTAGTACAAGGTGTGAGTGTTTATTGTTTTTTTTTGTTTTTTTTCTTAAAGAATAAAAGCAATGGTTTTGAAATTTCAGACACACCCCATTCTATTAAATTAGGTCAAGTGTGAACATTATCTCGGCTCGTAAAATTCGTACGGACGATTTGGAGAACCGCTGGGCGGCTGCGGTTCCACAGTAGTCGTTGTGTGGTCTAATGCCCAGTTTCCCACTTGGGAATGTCCAGTTAAGCACAAAATAAGTATGAAATTAGGGATTCCCGATTTTCTGGGTTGAATCGATCTTTTGGATCGCAATGGATCGTAACTCCGTGAATCGATTCTCGATCTAGATCGTATGGCTTTGAATCGATTAAATCGATCTTGGAAGAAGATCTATTCAGATCGGGCATCCCTAATCCCTATAATTATGAAATATAGCGGCGTACGTGGCTAAATACAAAAAAATGAACATTACATTTAAAAAATCTTAAGTCCTAATTGTCTGATCTAGATTCAACGCACAGCCCAAATCACTGGCTCTAGAAGCTCAGAAATCTCAGAATCCTTGTTAATTACTTAAAATTTCCCTATGACCTTGACGGCAAACAAGCTTGTAACAAAATTCGACAGCTATTAGCCTAGGTCGCGCCCTAAACCCCTTGCAAATGGGATAAATGGGATTATTACGAGCCCACCGAATAGACACCGACCACGCTATACACTCGTTATTCATTCACTGCTACACAACGATATGTAAAACGAACTAGATGGAGTGTCCGTGCAAAAGAAACGTGTCGAAAAATAACACCCCACTTCTAGCACTGAGCTCTTATTTTATATTGGTTCCGTTACAACATTTGTGGCTTCATTCATTGGTACAATTGTTGCCATTATGTTGAACTTAAAACGGTTTGACAGCAAACAAAATGCGGACAGTTTTTAGCTTTGTATTTCTAAGTACTCACCATCTTAAAATAATAACCACCACCACTCCTTACCCACAGTCAAACCATATTAACATTTGGTTTTGTGGGATGTATGTAATTATCATAATATTAAGTTGTTTTCTTAGAAATATTTTATATTCTATTCTATCTTGTTCGTATATTGTTAATCACACAGTTATATGCAGTCCTATGTTTGACATAAAAATTAGTTAAGTCATTTTGAATCCTAATACTAGACAATAAGGTTTTATAGTTTTGTGCAATAATAGGGTTATCACTGCAACAATGGAACGTGAGGTAAGTTCGTGAAATAAGTAGGTATATATTTAGTAGTCCGCTGTTATAGTTATAGGTATTATTAAGAATTAATGCCATTGGTGGTTTGAAAAATTCCTATCTGATAAAGTAAAAAAAATATTAAGCTGCGTACAGACCGGCCGAACGAACGCCCATCGAACGCCCAACGATGGATATTTAATTTTATCATGCATAATACAGGGCAGCAACGAAGGTCAACGAAACCCGTTCGTCGGCGTTCGTTTGGCCGGTCTGTACGCAGCTTTATATAAACCTTTCTTTAATTTAGTGCTTGTTGCAACTGGGATTGCGTTTCTATGTAAATTCCTTGTGACTATCAAAATGCGTGATTCTAACTTCGAAAAATTACCTCACTCAAGTTCTACGTAACTTGGCGTTGTCAATGGTCATTTATAATAAACGAGTACCGAATCTATTTTACTGCATTGCTATTGGTCATCATTTATCACTCTGTCAGTATCGGAAATGTTCAAAGGACAATACTCAGTAGGTACTCGTTTGTTAAAAAAAAATACTACAGCTCAATCTAAGTAATTTTAAAAAGGAATATTTTCACTTAACAGCTAATTAACTATAGTTTCAATAGAGCCTATGTTTAAAAAAATACAATTTTTTAGGACGATCAGTTCGGAAACCGTGCGGCGAAGGTTGAGAAATCGTTCGGCTGTGTATATTTGCACGCCTGTAGACGTGGCGTTGTTTGCGCTATTAAACTGCACCCTGTATATACACATTATCGACATGAAGCCTTCAGCGCGGAGGTATTTTGTTTGTATACATTACAGGGTGTTTAAAAACACGTGCCTATAGTTTAGAAAACCTCTTATGGACATAATTACTAGAGCTTCTGGTGGAAAGCGTAAATCCATTGTAATGATCACTTTTTAATGTCACATCACTATTTACAGAGCTCGAAAAATTCTAGATAAGTAAGTCTTTTGTAATTGTGCTTTGTACTAGAATACATAGGTATAGGTACCTACCCAATACCCACCAAGTACAGTCATCGCTATAAACATGGCTAGTACACTTAGGATTACTTTCACTAAACATTTAATCGAAATAAAAATGTTTAGTTTTTGGTTTTGACAAGGCCTTATGATATGTATTTTATACAGGTTTATGCAGTTGACTGTAGTACAATATAAGTATTGATACAATGAACGCTTTTGAAACCCAAATTGGGATCTAATTTCAAATGTATTTTCTTTCGTGTAATTTGGGGGTGCTAAATAAAGCCTAACAATTTCCAATTGGACGATTGCTGCGGCCAAACTTATTCCGAACTGTACAAGTGAGTTAAACAGCAATTAGAGTCTCAACAATTGTCAGAACTCCTTGTAGCAACTTCCAAATGGTATAAATTATTCGCTTAAACTAACATTTTAGTTCACTAAGTTTTGAAGTTAAATATTTCAACGGTCGGCTGTGATATGCCTTGCATAATGCCACCAGTATAAAGGGTCAAGGGTTATTATGTTAGTTACAAATACGCTAGTCGCACGAGACTATAAAAAAGGCAATTCACATTCAGCCCTAGTTTCAGCATAGATAATAACAAGGGATTAGTTGTTGCCTTTTGACACATCTGTCAAGAATTCTAACAGCTATTGCCAAATGACCATAAATAAATGTTATCACACACCTCGCAACGTACATATATATGGTAGAAAATTGACTGAATACCTGAAGCGAGTCTGCATAACGTCAACAGTTGGCATCCGGCATTCATCACAAGTAGGTACTAAGACTGGCCATTTCGATTGTTTGTGCAGCTGTAGGTACTAGTTAGTCGTTTAATATTCAATTCTGGCTTGTGGACCTTTCGCTGGGTGAACTAATGCCGGTCCAATTTCATTTCCGCTCCCCCTGTAGGTATCTGAGTGCCATTTTAATGGACACATAAATTGTTTGATTGTAGGGACACCAAGTTATGATGTTTTAGGACTTGGTGAAAAAAATAATCTAAGAACAAAACCCCGTGAGTAAGGGCGCCTTCAAATTAGTCGCTAAGTGTCGCGCGGCTGCAGCGCTGCTGTCTAAATTCCATATAAATTATTAACGCGCGACTGCAGCGCTGCTGCGGCGCTGCAGTCGCGCATCTTTTAAATTACAAAATTTATATGGATTTAGACAGCAGCGCGGCTGCAGCGCTGCAGCAGCGCTGCAGCCGCGCGACAATTAGCGACTAATTTGAAGGCGCCCTTAAGGTCTATAACCCTTTTTGGACTTAAATAATACCTACTACCTATACCACTTTTGCAGCACTCTGCGTATCTGTGTACGATCGATCATAGTGTGTACTGAGAAATCAGAGACAATTAAAATCTATTGTCTGGCCATGTAGCACGGGGCGCTATTAAGACATGACAAAAGTTATCTGTCGCGCTCGCTCTTGAGGCTGCGCGATGTGAGTGAGCGCGATGCAAAACTCTTGTCACGTCTTAAATGCGCCCCGTACTAGCCCTTCTGGTTTATCAATGGGTCACTGTGCACCGGAACGTACCTGTCCGCATTGTCTACCTATCACTTTTTCCACAACGCCCAAAGTTAACTGGAAGATAATGCTTTTAGCATTAAGTTCGCCTATGTACAAATTAATTTATGTGCAATAAAGAATTTTAATTATAATAATAAGCGGTTAAATCACAGTCTAAATTCATACGGTTGGTACTTTCCGTTAAATTCTTTCTAAGTATGATTTTTATAGTTTTTACTTACTACTTTTTCAGTTTCAAGCCCTTCAACAACTTGTCCAAAGTAAAAGCAAGCGAACTTTCAACTGCCCTATAATAAATCATTTTATCACGCTACGTTGTTATTTATTAAATAAATAATAAATGAACAGTTTTCCCCAGTTGTTGACTGACCCCGTGCCCCGTCGTGTAAAACGTATCATTAGTCTCACCTACAACTTGGACAAGGTCCCAAGTTACAGAAACTTAGCGTAACCGAGATATCAATAAGTTTTCATTAAAACTTTGTCAAAGTTAACAAACGCCCCGCTCGGCTGGAATAAACTTGCCGTCTTCTCTAAGTCAGAAGGTATACTTTACTTAGTGCCTATTACAAAGCGACAAAGGTGTTGCTGATGAAATATTAAAGTTGGACTGACTTGTCATATTTCTACAGGATGATATCATAATTATTATTTATCTTGAATAGATATCATTTGGAGAATGTCCAGCAGATCTGACCTGCTTTGCGTAAGTTAGCAGCCACAAACCAAACATATTATATACTTAAT
The DNA here is from genome assembly GCF_932276165.1 of Plutella xylostella. Taxonomy (NCBI): domain Eukaryota; kingdom Metazoa; phylum Arthropoda; class Insecta; order Lepidoptera; family Plutellidae; genus Plutella; species Plutella xylostella. The sequence goes on along the minus strand of NC_063992.1, from coordinate 10,308,715 downwards.
TCATTGATAACAGTGTTAACTATGAGAGAATATACTAATTTTAAGAAATGAAAACCATGGTTTTCCGGAGATATTAGGGTTCAAAGGTAAAATAATAAAAAAATATTGTATCAATCTATCAATTAATCTTTTGGTTGTGGCTCTATGTCGTGTGTGGCTAACACAGCAAATTCAGCCAATTAAGATTGTAATAAGGAACACACAATGTACGTAATATTATTAAAACGTAGTCTAACCTGGATAAATCTGCAGGAATGTCAAAATGACAGCTGTCAGCGTGCCGCCGTCCGCCATGTTGTTTTTTCCCGCGCGCCCTCTACGTCACCAACGACATCTCGCGGCGCTTACGCCGGTATCGAAATGTTATTCATCTGTAAAGGAAGAAATAAAACTTACTACAAGTCTAATATTTTGCAAAAGTTTCTATAATCAAAACAGTAATATTATCCATAATTTATTGTTCCACAACTTAGGAGGTGATCGACATTCTAAACGTCTAAACGTCATTCTAAGCCTCTTTTCTTTTTACTTGTACCTTAATTGTAGGTTGGCTGGTAGAAAATGCTTTTAGCATTAAGTCCACCTTTTGTACATTTATATCTCATATTTGTGCAATAAAGTATTAAATAAATAAATAAATATTTTTTTGTTTCTCCTAAACAATTGTGTTGGTTGTCTAACTTTTTACTATATAGGAGTATTTCATATTTTTTTGTGAATTTCGCAGAGATTATGACGTACCTTCCTCATAAGTTCACGTAATCCCGTTACGTTACCTTATGGGACACTCTGTATATTTATTATTACACTCATGAGCAATGAAACAGTTCCAGTGACGAAAAACGTAAATATTTTAATCATATCCTAAATTAGATGTTAAAAAAAACAGTGGAAGTGGAAATTTTTCATTTCTCTTGAGTGTATTGTATATTGTACGTTTATATCTACCGAACGAAAGTAGAAAACGGATAAAAACAACCGATAGACATCAAAGTCACGTAAAAACTTGCCACAGTTTGCACTGATTGTGTTTTTAAACCGGAGAGTCACTCTGCGATTTTTAATTATTTATTTATTTATTTATTTATAAAAACAGGCATATATACATTACATTTTTGTTTGACAGCGCCATTAAACCGGAATGGTTTGTCTTGTCACATTAAAATGAATTTACACATATAGTAGGTACAATATTACGATACATTCACGGTTAAACATTACAGTACATTAATCGGTGAAATATTATACTTATAGGTATTATCTTAACACATCGTACACTCCTGACTTACTACAAAAGCAAGTACCTATTTTATTGTGAGTAAAATTTTATTAGCGTTAGTTAAAGTCGGCTACGCCGGGCAATTCAATATTGTATTGTAACTCTTCTTTTAACCTACAAGTAGAACTAATCCTTTGGACATAAATTAAGTATTATGGACAAACATCCATTGGGAATGTATACCAGAGTGACGAGGTCAACATATTTTTTTATGGAATTAATTAGATTTATGGATTAAATTAGATAAACTTCACGGATTCCAATGACTTTTGCTAGGCTGTCATTAAGCTGCTAAAAGCTAGTTTCAAAACGTGCTATCTTTTGATGAATATAATTGATAATCGGTAGTAGTGACTATAGTTATTATTCTGTGCCGGTAGAAACTAGGCACCTCATAAAAAACACATAAAAAATAAAAAGTTACAATCTGTTAAAACCGTATCGCGAATTCGAAACCATAGATTACGCAACTCTATATATTATAGAGACGCAACTAGTTGCTCTTAAACAGTGCATCCGTTAAACCGGAGTGGGCCATCCGGACAGAAACAGCTTAAAACTTCCCGCCATCAGGCGGCGCTATCCGGACCCGGTTATCGGATCAGGATAATCCTAGTCAAAGAAACTTTAATAGGAAAGAACTCGACAATACTCTCCTTGATACTCTATGTGATATTAACACGGCTCTGCTCTTTAGCTAGGATCTGATGCAAATTTAACCCCGACGAAAAAGAGGGGAGTTATAAGTTTAACGTGTCTGTGTATGTGTATCTCTCTGAAGTAGCGTAGCTATTTCACTTATTATAACGTTAGGTTTTGAATGAGTATTTGAAGATGGTAAAGGTAAGGCACCGTAATGCTTTTTGGGAATAATATAGGTATGACTTAAATATAAGTACTTAATAAAAAAAATACTAGAAGTAAATGTGTATTAATTTATATGTAAGTAATGTATCTAAACTGTAACATGGCAAAAATTATGATACTGAAGCCTAAATTAATTTCTTTTTTAAAATATTTTTTAATATACCTACTTACCTAATAGTAGCTGATAATATTGGATTCATTTTTGTATAATCCAATATTCGTTGCCATTTGCTTATCAAAGTTGCAGCGCAAATTCACATTAACTTTATTTCTTCTTTACGATCACAAAACAAGGGGATCGCTACTTTCAAATTAACTAAATAACAGCGACTAAGTAGGTAATAACTTAGTGAAGGGATGTAAAAAGGTAATAAAGTAACGTGCGATGGAGCCACCCTCCGTATGGGGACTGCCTTATTGGAGATCGACGGCACAGCGACAGGCAGTGGAGATTCTAAGGGCCTTACCACAAAAAAATAGACAGTGCTTTACAGTTGTTTAGCGCTGTCAAACACCTACAAAATCTGTTAAATTTAGTTTTAAACACTTGTTAAACAATGTTTAAAGTTTTTTGTGATAGCACATTTAAAGGTTTCTAATTTTATTCAGCACCAAATTAGGTAGGTACTCACAGAAAAAAAAATTAACTTATTGACACCGTCTGCTAAATTGAATAACATTTAAAATAGCATCAGAATATTACAAACTAAAAAAGTAAACATTGTACCTATTCAAATTAAAAATTAAATGTTTTAAAAAAAAGTTGTTTTGTGAGTGGAACGCGAGTGTATTTTACTCACAAAAGCTCAAAAATATCTAGGAATTTTGTAACTGGGGTAGGCAAAATAAATAATAATAATAATAATAATAATAAAATGCGACTTTGGCTATCCGAAACGTTGCCAGGCCCAGCTATATTCCTAGAAATATGATTGTAAGAAATTATGAGAGTCTGATATAAAATTACTGTATTGAATTGCCTATAATTTTCCAGCAAATTATTTAGCTCTGAAAGGAGCTCCTATTTCTAGTAATTGTGTTTAATCTTCACTTAAAAAGCCCCCGCAGGGATTGGTGCGAATAGCAGGAAAATTAGACAAAACTTAAGCCCCTTAAGTATCATCACTGTAATATCACCCTGTGCTCGCCCTGTATTAGAAATAGAGAGCTACGGGGGTCGACGGGAGCCTTAGATTAACAAGATAGAAATCAGATGGTGTGTCACATTCAAAAACTGTCAAACCGTTTTACGTTTAACGTAATGAGAATCATTGTAATAATAGAATAGAATAGAATAGAATAGAATAGAATAGAATACTCTTTATTCTGCACCATTAAAGAAAACATTACAATTTCAAAACTTATATATAAAATAGTACAAAAAAGGCGGTCTTATTGCTTAAAGCAATGTCTACCAGACAACCTTTGGATGGAAGAGACAATTTTAACATGAATGAAACCACAAATATCCTGTGCGAACTAATTGAAAATAAGAACTCAGTGGCAGAAGCGGGGTGTTATTTTTCGAGACGTTTCATGTTCACTTACATTTCATCATGTTCGCATATTGTTAATCCAAGACGTGGGCTAAAACTTAAGGGACCATATTAAACAGCTACGGATGAGCGAGTACTGTTTTTATGAGAATTTTGAACTCGTAAAACAGTTGACTAGGTAAATATTTTTAATTAAGTTATGACTAAAATAGACACACTCGTCACAAAATTAGTGAAATATTATAGTCCTAGTGTGTGGAACAGATACCTATATTATGTAGATTTTAGTTAAATACTAGTACTTACACTATGTATTTTCTTATTCGCGAGTTTGCAGAAATTATGGTTGTAACGAACGGGAATGACTTGGCTGATATACCTAGGTATTATACATTATACTGTATTACTTTTTATTACATTAAAAAAAAAATTTAGTCTTGAATTTATAGATAGATACTGGGTTGGTGTTTAGTTTATTAAAATTATAAAAACAATGGAAGTAATTAACTGTTTCGCACACCTACTCTTAGCCGCTTGAGTGAACAAATGTGGACGACACCCTAAATATTAATGAAATATTATTCCGAACAAATCGTTAGTATTCTTAATTGGCCTCCCTACTTACATTCATCAAGTGAGTGTCACAAATCCCTTTGGTAGAAGCAGGTTTTTTTATTTATTTTAGGAAATATATAACTACTTCTTCGCAGCCGCGGCTGGGTTAGGCTGGTAACGAGATAGATAACTATGTAGAATAGATATTTATTATACTAACTAAATCATCAGATTTCAGCATAAATTATTGTAATTTTATGTAGCTGTGTGTGATATTCTTTAATTTTGTGAATGACAGTTATAAATACAGTCACGTGAAAAATTTGACGAAAATAATTACCTTTTTTAGTTGGTAGTATCCTGGTTGTCTGGTGTTAGAAGGCGTCATTAAGCTAGCCTTTTCAGCTTAGGAGGAATTTGATGCTTTTCTCAGTGGAACCTTTTCTTTGCCCGTGAGTATATAATTACGTGTCTATCTGGTATGCGCTTACACTCAGTACTTTTTAACTTTAGTCCAGACTAACAAAAAATAAAAAAAATACACCAAAAAGTTATTTCCTTTAACAAGGACTTCTGAAAAAACAAGAAATAGGTCTGTAGGTACCTAAATTCCGTCACATTCTTTTCTTAGACGCGTTCTGTAACGTGAGTAATGATGCCGGCTAAAGGTCGACCTGCATTCATCAAACTACAGTATATTTATAGCCACAGGCCACCAGGGCCTGGGGGGGTCACTTTACATTATGAGAAACGAAGTTTCGGAGCGGTAATGCCACGACTCCATCTCGTAGTATAAAAACGTGCCGCTTACACGACAGCCAACGTTCATTTGTTTTTCTTCAGTATACAGTAACCCGCTGCCTGACACACACCCGCTCTATTTTATTACGGAACCTGTAGAATATCTTCATATTTTTATTACCTTTTTATTTGATGAAAATGTTCCACAAGATGAACGAGTTGAACTGCCATGAAATATTGTGCATAATTTTGATATTATGACTCTTTATGATGCCAGTTTGGGATGTGCGTGCGGCTGAAGTACTACCGGCAACTTCCTAATAAGTCATAGAGGGGGGTTTTAAAAGGGGGTTTCTCCTTCTAAATATACTTATTTGTAATGGAATACATGAAGCTTGCCCTTCTTCATCCATTATGAAGGAGCACACCATAATCACGTAGTTTATTTACCTACCTAAAGGAGAACGCTCCATTTAGCTGCTAAAAAATAAAAGGTGAAATTTTATCAGTGATGTTCTCATTGCCAAATGAGTCTATGTACCCGGAATATTGAGCATCTCTCATAATGGTAACAACTCTGAAAACAAACAGCTCTTCTACAGCTATAAGTTTTAGTTAAGTACCTATGTAGCTGCAGGGCGATCACGAAAAACAGAGCTAACGTATAGAATCGAATGCGAGTGCGACAACTGTCAATTTTATAGGTAAAAAGTGTTCGAAAGTGCTGTCAAGTTGACACTAGTCGCACTCGCATTCGATTCTATATTTTTCGTGATCGCCCTGCTGTACTCTAAAACAATGGGTTTAGGTACCACCACCTAACATTAGCGGATCGACTGTCAAATCTGATGTTACTTGTATGAATCTGACAGATGTTTGACATGTGAACGACGATGCTTAAAGATAGTTAAATGCTAATGAATAAGCAGTACATGGAATGTACCTACTCATAATTGTATTAGATCTGAATTTACCTGTGTACACGAATAAAAAAATTGAGTTTGAGTGTTTAATGTGGCAGGTGGTACGGTATAGCAGACGTGTATTTTTCGCGATTTGAGTAAGTTCTTAATCTACTATTATGTTATTGTTTTTGTGATCCGAACTCCGCAATCTCAGATAAACCCTGCGGGTTTTTGTGATTGTTGCATTTACATATTTATGTAATATATTAAGCTTTTGGAAATAAAAAACTAACGTACTTTCCATCCCTTTTTCCCAAAAACGTTGGAATAGTTCCGTGTCCGGAGAACCGCTTTCACTTTTCCCTCCCTTCAGTCCGTCGCGAGGGCCACAATCAGGCATCATCATCTCGACAACCTTCAGATAAGGCGGCCATTTGTCACCGCTCCCGTACAATGGAAACAGCTCCCGATTCTACAAAATGGCATCTTTTTTCACGAAAACATTTTTTATTTTAAAAGCCGTTCAAACATCGATTCTTTGCCAGTTTTATATAGCACTAGGTTTCTGCGAATTTGTTTGCTAATTAAGCAAATTCTTGCCCGAGTGAACTATAAATTGGGTTAAGTTTTGTCTATCGTGTTTCGTTTTTAAAAAGTACACGAAATGGCTTTGGAAATAGCGTGCCTACATGGATCCGTACTCAAAGTTTCGACCAGCACCGATATTTTTAGCCTACAACCGAACGGTACAGTTATTTGGGGGTAACTATTTGAGCATAGAGTGAACTTCATCATAAAATTGGACTTCTAGAGGCACTTCATAAGAGGGAAAGAAAGTCGATGAACATAATAGCGTAGACTGCATGAGGCCGTTGACAGAGTGTTGTGGCAATCGACTGAACTCTGTATGACCCAACAACGTAATAATATTGTTATAAATACAACTAGTTTGTAGAACATAACATTCAGTATACTTTCAATACATTTAGATACAATATATACAATACAATATATACAATAACCCCCTTATTCATAAAAAAGTTACTGAACGGATTAGCTATTGAACTGTTTTGTCACTCTCTGTCAAAGAACAAATTGTTCTCTGTCAGAGAGGGACAGAACAGTTCAATAGTTAATCAGTTCAGTAACTTTTTTATGAATAAGGGGGTATATATGTCGCAGGCAACTGGTTTAATCTCCTGTTTGATTGAACCACTAGCCCGTTCATTGGATGGCGATATTCAGACTAAAGGACAACTCGTCAAGTCGTTGATTGTAACGTTCGACGTCTTGACTGAACGTCATTCAGCGAAGTCGTTGAATGGGATATAGTATAGCAACTTTGTAATGTCTGGTTAGGGCTTAGGGTGAACATCACCAGACAAGAGTCAACAAAAATACTATGTTACAAAGCTCTTATCTCACAAATTAACTAAACAATAACAATAAACGTTCCTTCATATTGTTGTTCATAATTATCCAGTTTCGCCACTTTTTTTCATTGAAACTATCCGCCCGCGGCGTAATAATAGGTAAATCCATGTTGGCACACTATTTTAACACAAATAACGCACTTTAAAGCTAATTTATTTGCAAAAAACTAACAATATAGGTGTTTTTTGTGTCAGCTGTTAGCTGTTAGACGCCATATTTGTTTTATTCACCACTTGACTGATTTTAAGTCAGCTAACTAGTTGGACGTTTTGTGACGCTTGTACAATCAACGTTCGGCCTAGTCATACAACTGAACAGCGCCATCCAATGAACGGGCTAGTGGTTCAATCAAACAGGAGATTAAACCAGTTGCCTGCGACATATATATACAATATAGGATTTAGGAAAGGGTTTTCAACAATAGATCATATCCATACCATTGAGCAAATTGTCGAAAAATTTAAGGAGTTTCAAAAGCCTCTGTATCTAGCCTTTATCGACTATAAAAAGGCATTCGATTCAATCCTACATGATTCTATTTGGAAGTCTTTAAATGAAAATGAGATAGAAAGTGAATATATTGAAACTCTAAAATACATGTACGGGCGCTGCACCAGCAATGTCAAGCTAGAAAGAAAAGGACCAGACATAAAAATCGAGAGAGGTGTCAGGCAAGGAGACCCCATTTCACCAAAAATATTCATAGCAGTACTAGAATCAGCAATAAGAGAACTAGACTGGAAAAAGTATGGACTCTACATGCATGGAAAACGCATAAATCATCTAAGGTTTGCTGATGATATCGTCCTAGTATCAGAGAATTTTAATGATTTCGAACAAATGGTAAAGTCTCTAAATGCAGCCAGCAATGCTGTAGGCTTGGAAATGAATCTAAACAAAACTAAAATGATGACAAACGGCTTACAAAGAAACCTAAGTATCGATGGTAATGTGCTGGAATACGTCGATAAATATGTATACCTTGGTAAACAAATATCCTTTAATAACAAAAATAACGAGGAGGAAGTTGACAGAAGAATTAAACTGACGTGGAAAAAGTTTTGGGCCATGAAAGAAATTTTAAAAGGAAACCTACCACTTCATCTGAAGAAAAAAGTTATGGACCAATGTATCTTGCCCTGCCTTACTTACGCATGTCAAACATGGAAATTTACCAAAAGAATTAAAGAATAAATTCGAACATGTCAGAGGGCTATGGAGAGAAGTATCACGAGAACAAGTAAGCTAAAGAAAATAAGACACAGTGAGATAAGAAAGAAAACAAACTTCATTGATGCTCTTCAATATGCTCGATCCTTAAAATGGAAATGGGCCGGCCACGTCGCAAGACTAGAAGATGGAAGATGGACACTCACAGCTACCACCTGGCCGGGGCCATCAGGCAAGCGCAGACGAGGCAGACCGTATGCCCGCTGGGAAGACGACATTGTAGAGGTTGCTGGTACACAGTGGACTCAATTGGCTCGTGATAGAGAGAGATGGCTACAATTGGAGGAGGCCTTCACCCAATAAAGGGGTTCCTGCAAGCTGCATGAATAGTATTAAGAAATGTTTTTTTAAAATAAATTACGCATAAAAAGAAATTCAATTCAATACCATTAAATTTAATATATGTAATGTGAATGTATTCAAGTAAATTTTATAGAAAATTTATTTTAATTGATTTGTAAGTAAGTATAGAAAATTTATTGTAAGTGTATTTAAATTCATAATTAATTATAACTACTACTTTATGTGTGATAGATTGTTTGTCGGCATGCACGAAATAAAAGGCTTTTTTATTTTTATTTTTTATTTATTATATACAATATATATTCAATAAATTTAGATACTTAGGTGAAGTATCTAAATTTATCCGCAGATTCTCCTAAGCTGTAAAATTGACATAAAGCTCGCTGTGCATATTGAAAAAGAAACAGTAATGTGATGTAGCTGTACAAGAGGCAGGCGACGCCGGCGGCGGCTACTGGGGGTCACTCTCTAAATCAACGAACGTACGAACGTGAAGTGTCACTCAATCGGGACGCTTAATACAACAACATTGAGTTCAATGATTTCCAGACAGGAAGGAAGGAAAATGACACCCGCGCGCTGGCCCCATATTCATACAAATTATGACAGATTTATTAGATTTTAGGGCCAACGCGAGAGTGTCTTTTTCTAGCGCAGTTGGGCTTACGCTAGTAATATATAAGTCAATGATTGAGTCTTAGTAACCGCTGCAAATTCGAAGTTTCAGAGCGCTGCCCTAACTATGGCTACGGCTCTATCTCCTTGTATTTTATTATAATACATATTCGTCAATTGAGAGAGTGACCCCCGTGACGTGACGTCGGAAGCTGCGCGGACGCAACTGTTTAGACGAGGAAAACCGCAACGCGTTGTTACGAGCCACGCCGCCGGCACAGCGTTGTAGCCTTGTAGTGCGGATGGTATGTATATGGTATTCATGAATAATTATGTAGGTAAGTACTTATTTTTTGAATTTGGGAAACAAGTTAGATCGTATTTACTCTGTCATTACACCAAAGGCTTTTGATATACCCTGTTATGCGCTACAAAAAACTATACAGCCTGTTTATAAATTTACAAACCCAACACTTATTTCCACATAATTCTTAAAATGAAGCGTCCGTAGTCGAGCGGGCCTCAGTGATCGTAACTGATCGCTGAGGTTAAGCAACAACTGACACGGTCAGCCATTGGATGGGTGACCAATTTCAAGTGGTGCTTTTCTGGACGCTTCCGTGCTTCGGACGGCACGTTAAGCCGTGGGTCCCGGTTGCTGCTTCGGCAGCAGTCGTTAAGCCTAGTCAGAGGCCCTCGGGCAGCTTGAAAACATCTGATAGTCGGGTTGCCCACTTACCCTACAACTCTCTCAGCACAAGCTTGCTTGTGTTGGGGTCCACCAACCCGCACTTGGCCAGCGTGGTGGACTAGGCCTAAACCCTTCCTTCATTGGAAGGAGACCCGTGTCCCAGCAGTGGGGACGTAATGGGTCGTGATGAGAATTCTTAAAATGAAGACGACTTCATGAATTGCCAACGTTCATAAATAAAAAGTTAGTTGTTATTGTACTTACTTACATAATTATTATATATCGTGGTATGATGGCTCATGTATTTAGTTACGGTGAAGTAGCTACGTGTTGAATGGATTTCTACTCACTTCACTGATCTATTACACTGTGCTGTCAGTGTATGTTATGATTATTTTTAATTTTATTTTTAAACGAATCCCGCGCACTGACAGCCCGCGGTGTCTTGTGTCAGACCACCGAGGCTGAAATATACAATCAAGTGTAACCTTTTTGGAACAATATTTAGGTATAATAAGTACTGGCCACTAAAATGTAGTCTTTTATAATTTAAAAAGAAAACATTTTAAAAAAGCACACATAACATATTTCTCATTATATTGAGCTTGTTTCACTTGCGGATAAAATACTATTTGAGAAAATAATAACGTTCAAAATGTAATTTTAAATAAAATAGCGGCAAAACTTTGCCCACAGGTTGGCGCTAACTTCAACTCACATAGTAAAATGCAAATTCTGTTGCCGTGTCTACGATATTCACGTAAATTCAGGGATTTCCCGGAGAAAGTTCAGAAAACTTAGTTTCAAATTACATTTGAAATCTGAAGGTCACAATTCGGGATATCCTCTAATTCTATGTAATTGGAATTCTTTCATCGTTATAGGAAATGGAATTTTCAATATAAAACAATGAGCTGTATTTTTACATCTTAAGGGCTATTTGAAAGCAGATCTGTTACTAGAATATTCCAAAATCCATACCATAAAATATGCAAAGTATTTTTTAAAGCAAAAACTACTATATTTTCACAAATTTTCGCGCTAATAATGGTCACCGTACATAAAGGGATCGCCTCTTTTTCTTCTGTCAACAAGTAGAACTCGCAAACGCCTAGCGCTGAACTTTGCCGGCGTAAGCGTACTTTTTTTTTACATTTTGGTAGTTTCGCTGCTCAATCCGCGATAAAAACTCTAACTACGGACCCTCTCGGTACAAATAACAAAACACTACGTATGTGTGTGTTCACAATTAATACTTTTAAGCGATTGTCCTCTCCATTGTCCGCCGGTCCCGGTCGTATAATTTGGAATATTACTTACGTAATTAGTAAACTTTTATTCGCTGACCGAATGAAGTCCCGGGAGAATTATTTCATTCGGTCAAAAGGGAAAATTGCCGGTCGGAAAAGTTGTTTGTCGGTTATTATGTTCATGTATGGTTTATGTTATGGTTATGGAAAGTCAGCTACATTTTTAAAGGTTTGTTACTTGCATGTCTTTCTAGTGTGCTGATAATGATGATGATTAATTTGTTCAGAAGAATAAACTTAAAACTTTTTGTAAGTCTGATTTAATTTTTACAGCTAGTAAGTATAGTTAACATTTTCCAGTTACGGGGCATTTTTTTTATTCAGGTTATGGATGCCATTGAACATACAAAGAACTCGGCTGAGCTTGACTCATACTTAAAATATTTATCTAAAATGAAATCGGGTTGCTTGGCGAAAAGTATTCTAACATTCCAATCACCAAAGTTTCCGGACGACCAATTTTGAATTTTTGTATTTACTGTAGGTAACCGTAGAAAATACTTAAGTAAAATTTATGATAAAAGACCTACTTATATAGATATTTGACTCTGAAAAAGCTGTCCGCGTTTCTATGAAATTCTTTAATTAGTTTCTATAGTTTATATATATATTTTTATATATATTTGTTTATATATAATTAGTTTATATATATATTTCGCGTGGCACCGTACCGCAACGCCAGCACTCATTGAAGAGTTGGTAAAGCTCACTTGCAGCCACTCCACCTCCCGCTCTTAGCATCTCTAAAGATACCCTATCATACCCGGCCGATTTACCAACTTTCATTCTTTTTAATGCTTCCATAATTTCTTTCATACTTATCTTGTTTTCCTCATCTACTATTCTTTCATTTTCTACCTCTACATCAATACTAGTCCTACAATCTGTGCATTCAAACAAACTTTCAAAATATTCCTTCCATATTTTAAGAACTTTATTTTCATCTTTCAAAACATCTCCATTTTCATCCCTTATCACATCCAGATTTGTATTCTCTGACTTCCCTCGAGCCTTTCTTACCAACTTCCAGAACAATTTAATGTTCGCTCGAAAGTTGTCAGAGAATTTTCTGTCATATTCATCTTTTAATGCCTTCTTCTTTCTTTCAATCACTTCTTTTACTTTTTTCTTTAGCAGAACATACTTTTCTCGAATCTCTTTCATTTCATCGTCCATTCCCTGATTTCCTTGCATTCTGTTGTTGGCTTTTTTAGACAAAAAATCCAACCATGCCATTTTCTTTTCATTCACTACCTTTTTGCATTCATCATCCCACCATGTAAGCTCCCTCTTACCATTCTTCTTTCTTATATTCACTCCACATACTTTCACCGCCGTATTTACTAAACTATCTTTCAAGCGCTTCCATTTTTCTTCTACATCATGGCTCGCTCCAGACCTGCAACAGTTACCGCGGCATCAGCCTCTTAAGTATAGTTGGTAAATTGTATGCAAAAATATTGATTGAAAGGGTAGTGAAAGAGACGGAAGAAAAGATCTGGGATGTGCAAGGTGGTTTTCGAAAGGGGATGGGATGTACGGATCAAGTCTTTTCTCTACGAAGCGTCACAGAAAAGGTCCTTGCAAAGCAGCAAAAGGTGTTTTGTGCCTTCGTAGATTTGGAAAAGGCTTATGATAGAGTGAGGAGGAATGATTTATGGGAGACACTGTCTGTTTATGGAGTGGACAGTCACCTGACGCGGGCACTGGGGTCCCTTTATAGGGAGTCTAGTGCTTGTATCAGGATAAACGGAGCCTACACGGACTGGTTTGATATCCACAGGGGTGTTAGACAGGGATGTGTGGCTTCGCCTTGGCTGTTTAATCTGTTTATGGATAGTTGTCTCAAGGATATGAAAGACGATGAAAGAGGTTTACGAATAGGAGAGTTACTTCTTAAGTGCTTGCTGTATGCTGACGATCAAGTCATACTTGCATCGTCGGTAGAACAGCTGCAACAACAAGTAACTCTCATGCATGAAAGTTTTAAAAGGAAAGGAATGAAAGTGAATGTTAGTAAGACGAAAGTGATGGTGTTTGAAAGAGATGAAGAGGTAACTGAATGTGAGATCACAATCGAGAACGAAAGAGTGGAGCAAGTGAATGAGTTTGCATATTTGGGTAGTCTATTTACGAGGGATGGGAAATGTGAGGGGGATATTGAAAGAAGAGTGAAAGCGGGAAATAAAGTGAATGGGGCCTTGCACTCTTTCATGAGGAGTCAAAGCGTGTCTCAAAAGGCTCGTTTGGCTGTTCATGGGGGAGTGTTGGTCCCTACACTAATGTATGGAAGTGAAAGCTGGGTCTGGCAGAAGAAGAATGAAAGTAGGGTAAATGCTGTTGAGATGCGCTCTCTAAGAAGTATGTGTGGACTGAAACTGAATGATAGGATAAGGAATAGTATTATAAGAGAGCGAGTTGGAGTAAAAGAAGACGTAGTGACCAAAATTGAAAAGGGAATGTTGAGATGGTTTGGTCACATTGAAAGGATGGATGAAAGAAGACTGACGAAAGAAATTTATTGTGCGGAGATGAATGGTTGTGTCGGTAGAGGACGTCCTAGGCGAAAGTATGTCGACCAGATAGGCGACATACTCAAGAAGAGCCAAATTAGGAGTTTCCGAAACCGACGTGCGTGTATGAAGAGACTAATGAATGTGGAGGAAGCGAAAGAAGTATGTCAGGATCGTGGCACGTGGAGATCCATAGTCTCTGCCTACCCCTCTGGGAGACAGGCGTGAGTATATGTATGTATGTATGTATGTAGTTTCTATAACCGGCCTCGTTATAAACCAAAAAGAAAAGCAGCTAATTAACGAACACCACAATAAAATTAAACCTTTCCATAAAAAAAACATGCTAATAAAGAAATCACGTCAAAGGCAATAAACTTGTGAAAACATAATCTTACACCATTATAAACGACGCGAACGCCCGAAAAAACGTGCGATGTAATGAAGAATAATTTAGTTGGAGACAGAGGCATTAATAATAATAAATACAAAGGTGACGCCACTGTATTACATAAATCCAACACGCTCCGTTCCGTCACAACGGTAATATATTAGGACAAATGTTATTACAAGCCTGTCTTGTGTTATTTTTGTGTTCCCCGGTGTTGTGGGTAGCCTCTGTGTAGTAGCGGCGCGGCGGCAATATGCTTGCCTTACGCTTTATGAAGCGTAAAGATTGGGCAACAAGTCGGGAAGAAGAAAAAAACTCTAGGTGTGAATGTAAAGATATGTACCTATTGATTCACCTAACTACATATGATATTACACATAATGTTGCAAACAAAAGGGGCTCATTCTAAACAAAGTTTTTTCAACGACTTTCGGAAATTCGTGAAAATAAATTTCAACTCCTCATAGTACCTACCTATAATTGATGTGACCAAGAAAAAATCTTTATCTATCTCTAGATAGTAATTTATAAAAAGTGGAGTCGCTTCCGTACCCATTATAGTCAAGTATGTGACAAGATTTGGCGGTGACCGCAAACCGACAGTTGGCTTTCAGGCTTTCCTCGGCGTCTGCAGGCTTGTCAACTTGTTACAGTGCCACATACTTATCTGTTCCGGTGAGAGTTCACGTAAATTTATAATATTTCTTCATTCTCTTGGATGTTAAGTTTTCCCGTAATGGTAATTTACCCTTGCGGTTTAAATAAATCCATCTGATCTATATCCACACATAATTTATTAGTGAGTAACGAGATATGGACCAATTTAATTCGTTCTCACCGGAACAGATAACTTTGTCGCTCTATACATGATACGTCTTTGTGTCATGAATTCATGATAGTGAAGACGTGTCACATAACTAGTTGACATCACTCATGCTCTAAAATAGGTATTAATTGCCTGAAAAGATGGAAATATCTATATCACCAAATTACTCCTACACGAAAAAGGCTTTTAACAACGCATCAAAATATTATTATCAACTAAAATAGTTAACATTGTTCATTAAATGTTTTAAAAAATGGGATTATTTGGTGTCGGTATTTTGTGAGATGGAACTTTTTCATTGATCGTGAGTGTATTTAGATCATTAAAATGATTGAACGTGTGCGTCTGCTTACACAAAATATCCTCGTTTCATGCGTTCATATTTCACGCGGTGAAGGCAGCGCGCCGTAAGCCTCGGAAAAACAAATCCTTAATGTCAAATTGCCATTAATTATTGTTCTGACATGTTAGCTCAAACCAAAAAACAAATATTTATCACAAATAAATTGTTCTTACGTATGTTTTGTTTGGAACACGCTTCGCATTCATAAAGTTAAGCAGAGATTTTTCGGAAAATATGTTTTTTGGAGTTGTTTTTCTGTTTTTCTTTGTGCTTTTTGGAATCTTGTTCATCTTCCACAGCATGAAGTTTAAAAGCTCGTGGCACAACGCCAGACCGTTTACTGTTTTAACTTGGCCGAGGGAAGGAGAAAAACTTGAAATTAGGAACATTAGTCTTGAGTACATTTTTAAGCGACTGACGTTTACTGAGGCTGTGCGAGGTGGCCTCGGTAGTCTGCCTGCCACGATGAGTTGACTGCCTAAAATATGAGGACCTATGTTGTCAGTAGCGTGTTTTACGAGTAAGTATAAGACCCCCCGCAGACTGCAGACTTTTAGTCGGCCGATAGTTTAGTCGGGCTCTTAATCAGTATGGAGATGCATGGTAGTGCGCACATTCAACGATTATGTATCGGCCGATACTCCATACTGATTAAGAGCCGACCAAACTATCGGCCGACTAAAAGTCTGCAGTCTGCGGGGGGTCTAACTCAATAAAATTAAAAATAGTGAATGTATCATTTGGATTTGTTACTTCTGTCTTCTTCTTCAAGTTCTCGACTGCCACGTTGGCAGTCAGCTTTAAATATTCTTAATTTGCCAAGCGCATCAGCTGTTACGCTGGCCACTGCCGTCCATTCTCCGTTTTTATACATCCACATAACAATAAATTAATAATTATTCCTCTGTCTTTATCTTAAATTGACTCTTCAACACTAATGAAGTTTATATGAATACATTGGATATCTTTGAAATACAATTTCGTTTTAATTTGTGCCTAGTTTGTCCTTACAAAGGACCACTCGCCGTGTTCTCGTCCCAGTTTTAAAAGTAAAGCTGATCGGGAAACGTTCGCTTCACTGTGGGACGCCGGTAGAATCTTCCATTTTACATTTGTACACTCATGGACGGGGCGGTCTAGAGTATTCTAGAATTTCTAGGCATAGATTTTTTTTTTATTTTCTCGCATATATATATGTGTGCTATTGCTACAACAAACGGTATTAGTTCAGAAAAACGGTTTAATTGTAATTAAATTGAACACTTTATAGTAGACGTACTTACTTACAATTGTTACTTTTAATCATCACTACCCATTACGTCCCCACTGCTGGGGCACGGGTCTCCTTCCAGTGAAGGAAGGGTTTAGGCCTAGTCCACCACGCTGGCCAAGTGCGGGTTGGTGGACCCCAACACAAGCAAGCTTGTGCTGAGAGAGTTGTCGGGTAAGTGGGCAACCCGACTGTCAGATGTTTTCAAGCCGCCCGAAGGCCTCTGACTAGGCTTAACGACTGCTGCCGAAGCAGCAACCGGGACCCACGGCTTAACGTGCCGTCCGAAGCACGGAAGCGTCCAGATAAGCACCACTTGAAATTGGTCACCCATCCAATGGCTGACCGTGTCAGTTGTTGCTTAACCTCAGCGATCAGTTAAATTACGATCACTGAGGTCCGCTCGACTACGGACGCTTCAACTTAATTACTTTTAATATCCCAACTTAATAGTTAATCAAACTAGTCAAGTACCTAAAATGTATACTTAATATACAAAAAATATATCAATTAAATAGTTCGAATGAATATTTCAATGTTTATGATGTTCAAATCCCATCACGACCATGAGACTTTTAAAATATTATTTTTTGTTTGTGACCATCGATTCACAAAATCACAAGTGACGATTTCATTACGTTACATGATATAAAACCATTCAAGTCATACGACCAACTTATTTTTTAAAGTCCGGTATTACCACTGAAAATGACGAAAAGTCTTGTTAAAGTCAACTCGCAATCGCAACTTCACCTCGGCGAGTAAGCTCAATCCGCTTGTACTAGGCAAAGGTTTTTTTCGCAGTGCCCAGGGCGTCCCGCATTCGGAAAAATGACAAACACACATACACATACAGCGAGTTGTCACTGAATTATTGAATAAATGCTAAAAGGACGCGCCGCCGGCAGAATTCCTATTTCTTTCACAGAAATCCATTTCTGTTATTCCGTGGCAAATGTCAAGGGCGGCTTCTTAAATATTCATTGAGAGACGGCTATTATAATATCAAACGTTGTCATTTGCATTGATAGGGATAGTTTTTACACAAATAAAATATATAAGTATTATATTATAATATAAATAAATAAATATGTGGGGACATCTCACACACGGCCATCCGACCCCAAGCTAGGCAGAACCTGTGTTATGGGTGTCGGACAGCTGATATATCTACACAAATACACATACTAAATATAAATATAAAAATAGGTAAATAATATAAGTACCTACTGCTGTTTTAGCAGCTTTTTCCTTTGAGCACTTATCTCAGACATTATCTTCCGGAAATTGACACCTCCGTCTAGTCTAGCTAGTCCATATTTTTTCATACTCCGTTTTTCGATTCTGTCCTACAATACCTACGTTGCAATGCATGTTTTTTGAATCAGGATAGGATAATTAAGCAGGTTGGATTTGTGCAAACAACTTTGTTTTTATATGTGATACTCTATCGTGGTCACGTAAGTGTAATCTCATGGTAACCTCTCAGTAATAACTGGAAGCAGAATAATTTATTGACATAAACTTTTAGGGCCTTAGGTACCACCAAAACTTAGACAGTATTTAACAGGTGTTTAGCGCTGTCAAACGCATACAAAATCTGTCAAATTTTGTTTTAAACACTAGTTAAACAGTGTTTAAAGTTTTTTGTGGTAGCACAGATATTGTTTATGTTTTTCGTTACTTGCACTCTATGTGCTTAGCCTCCCTAACGTTTATCTACCTTAAGGATGTGTGTAGACTTAAAAGAATACATTATTTAAAATAATATATCAAAAATTACTGTGGTTGACGATTTCCAATTCATGCTTTAGTTTGGCTACTACCAATTTAATTAAGAGACCAAATTGCTTTCGGTCTTACCTAAATAATTATAGAAAATTTTGGCAACAACGAAAAATGGGTCTACTCTGTATTTGCGTCTCCCTAGTTTTTACTCACGGTTTGTTCGTATTCAATTCGGTGAAGTGTGGCGGTGTGTTGAGTATTCGTTCACGTGAGTCGGGAGTAGGCCCTCAGGGTTGTATTTAGGCTGAGCGCATAAATTACCTCTTAATTCCCTGGATAATGGGGCATGCCACGTTACATTCAACTAACCTAACAACGTAATAAAATAACGCTCCTACGTATAAGGGAAGGTGTACGGTATAGGTACTTCGTACTGTTTTTAAATGGTAGGTATCATGTATTGAATGACGGCTGGTGTACTTAGTGGTTAGTGACCCTGAATGCTATGCCGAAGGTCCCGGGTTCGATTCCCGTTTGGGGCAGATATTTGTTTAAAGACAAATATTTGTAATCGGGTCTTATTTGTATCTGTCTATGTGTTTGTGTAGATATATCAGCTGTCCGACACCCATATCACAGGTTCTGCCTAGCTCGGGGTCGGATGGCCGTGTGTGAGATGTCCTTACATATTTATTTATTTCATTGAAACGGCCAGTATAGTTAAGAATAAAATTATTTGTTTGACAGGCATTGTTTGCAGTAACATACACGCTAACAATAAAGTTGCAGCTTTAACTATTTCCTTTTCTAGTTAATAAAATGTGTCGGTGTCATAGGTATACTAGATTTGTCTTGGCGTTACTAATCGTGGTAAAAAGAATAGCTTCAGCCAACTGGCCTGGGTGCACTGGACGCATATAAAGGACCCTTTTCATGAAATTTTATACTAAAGTTTTCTTGTGTATAATTTATCTCTTCCGAGGTAGTCTAGAATAAATTACTCTTAGTAATAAGGCTGCTAATTATATGTTGTGCATTTTCTGTTGTAATTTCTGTGATTGTGTGCAATAAAGGATTATCTTATCTATCTAAAGCTTCATCATCACTGTACTCCTACGCTACGCCCACCCCAATAATTATAATTCTATAAAGGTTACTTACAATATTTCTAATCGTATATGCAGCCGCAAATTAAGCGACCTTTAATTAGACAAACGAACATTCTCGATATTTCTTTTTAATTACCCAAGAGCTCGCTAGGCGGCGCTGCCTGCACCGTCTATTTGTGAGTTAAAAAACCGCGGTTGTCTCCATCAAAGACATTGATGTATGCTTGTTAAACTACTCAAGTCGTAGTTCAAATATTTATCCGGGCCCTCCCCGGTCAGAGCAGGGGTCTTCAGGGGGGCATACTCCTGCTTTGCGAACTACATGAAATTAAAGTCTCCAGAAAAGGTTTTGCAGTTTTGGTATTTGAAGCATTTTTTTATTTCAATTCAGCTACTTATAAATATTAGCTATTCAAATGAGAAGAGAATAGAATATTTATTATTTGACAGCAAAAAATAACACATACGTACAGTACCCGTATCATGAAAATTCGAGCTAACGAATAGAATCGAATGCGAGTGCGACTATTGTCAACTTGACAGCACTTTCAAACACTTTTTACCTTTCGAATGAGTTTCGAAAAGAATGACCACAGAGTACATAATATTATTCTGACAATGACCTATGGAATGATAGCTGTCAAACTTTCGCAAATCTGTACACCGCAATACACCGCCATTTTGTTGTTGACAGGTTGACAGCACTTTCGAATAGACTATCGAATAAAATGTGCTGCGTTTTTTCCGGATCGCTCTACAGATATAAAACTTATAAACTAACAGAGGTAGGTAGGTACTTAGGCACAAGAATAAAAGAATAACTAGCGTTCTGGCTGTCAACCCGAAGCAAAAAAATAGGTCAGTACCTACATTCAAGAACTTAATTCATCCTTTCAAGGCATAGAACAACGCGGACTCGGTAGTCCTGTACTCAATCTTTCAAGGATATGTATTTCATTTGCGTAACTTTTATCTGACACTTCCCGATCGTGACGTCGGAGTGTGTCCCTGTTGTTTGGTGGAGCAATTAATTTTTGATGGGGTGTCCTTTAACGAGGCGTCAACATGTGGCGCAACATGGCCTCAGCATAGGCGTAGGGCTTAGCATAGCGCACTTTGCAGTATAGAGACTCCACAAAAGACCATCTTCCGGAGAAAAGGCAGAAAATAAAAAAAAAAAAACATACCTACGAACAAAGCGACGCTGTTATTATTCCGAAATAACGGTAAATGAAAAAAAAAACAAATTGTTATTTCTTTAGGGTTACCGTTACTTACACATGTGGCCTTACTATAATACTCGTATCTTCAGATTTACGTTAAACGAGGTTAATAGTGGTTCTAACTCCAAGGTACGGTTCAATCAGGCCATCACATAATGATAGCCTTCCTGTGGGAAGTATGCTATGTCCACTTTAATTATTTATGAGTTTAATCATTAATCAATACTTGACCTATGGCTAATGCAATCATGTTTTAAAACATTGTACGTACAAGACTACGTTTTCAGAAATTACGTTTTATTTGTCCTCGAGGAAATATTCAACGGCGGACCTAGAAGGGTGTCAAATGTCAAAGTCGAAGTCAAAGTCAAATGTTTTATTCATAGTATACTTAAATACAACAAAAATGTGTTACAGTGTTAATAAATATTTATTTTATTGTAAGGACAGGGGGTTGGTGTATCAGGAAACCTCGGCGAACAGTTTCCGTACTGAGATCACAACGCAGACTAAGGAGCTCCGCTCGCTGCTAGAGTCGAGGTGGAGTCGAGGCGGAGTCGAAATAGCGTCGCAACGACTTGAAGGTGCGGGGAATAAGGGCCGGAACACATAAACACGATACGACGTCGCGTCGTGCCACTCTCTCGCTCTCTCCCATTAAACACCTGCGAGTAGGAAGGAGACGTTTTCACGACACGACGTCGCATCGTGTTTATGTGTTCCGGCCCTTATGCCTCATTTACAAT
Organism: Plutella xylostella; assembly: GCF_932276165.1. Taxonomy (NCBI): domain Eukaryota; kingdom Metazoa; phylum Arthropoda; class Insecta; order Lepidoptera; family Plutellidae; genus Plutella; species Plutella xylostella. Next base: position 10,287,140 of record NC_063992.1, on the reverse strand, counting down.
GTCGAGTAAACGCCTCGCCTGTACCAGGCCAGACTCCGTCGCGCCTCCGTCTCGACTACTTCAGTGAGCGTCGAACAGTTTTAAAGAATCATACGAATACGAAGGCGCGCTTCGCAGTCTCCTCAGCTCCGCCGCGACGCCGCCACGACTCACATGTAGTGAGCGGAGCGCCTAAAGTGAAAAAGTTCTTAAGTAGTATTCTTTTTAGGGTTCCGTAGCCAAAATGGCAAAAACGGAACCCTTATAGTTTCGTCATGTCCGTCTGTCCGTCTGTCCGTCTGTCCGTCTGTCACAGCCGATTTACTCGGAAACTATAAGTACTACAGTGATGAAATTTGATGGGAATATGTGTTGTATGAACCGCTACAAAAATATGACACTAAATAGTAAAAAAAAGAATTGGGGGTGGGGCCCCCCATACATGTAACTGAGGGATGAAATTTTTTTTTTCGATGTACATACCCGTGTGGGGTATCAATGGAAAGGTCTTTTAAAATGATATAAAGTTTTCTAAAAAACATTTTTCTTAAAGTGAACGGTTTTTGAGATATCAGCTCTCAAAGTCGTAAAAAGTATGTCCCCCCCCCCTCTATTTTTATAACTACGGGGTATAAAATTCTAAAAAAAATAGAGGTGATGCATGCTAATTAACTCTTTCAACGATTTTTGGTTTGATCAAAGTATCTCTTATAGTTTTTGAGATAGGTTGATTTAACTGTAATTTGCTACGGAACCCTTTGTGCGCGAGCCCGACTCGCACTTGGCCGGTTTTTTCTTGTTTGTTTCTGTTTTTATTGTTCAATGTGTCAAATAAATGTTTCTTTCTTTCTTTCTTTCTTAACATTAAATTCTTCTACATCCGTTTTTATTAAAGTCTCTGTATTATCCGTACACTGTACGAAAGGGTTCTGGAATAATGCTGGTAAGGCAATGGAGACCGAACATTGTCACCGTAAATTTCGATGGTAACTTAATTAATTACACTTTAGGGGAAGCGAAGTCCACTTTAAAATGCCTCGAACGGGATAGTTTGGGAATCAATTGAAAAATGAATTAAGTTACAATTTATTTTAGGATTGTTGTTATTCAAAGTCAAAGTTCTACGCCCATAGGGAAATAAACCGAATAACCTAACCAACGTTAAAATCTAAGCCGATTTTGATAATATTATGGTTAAGAACATTTAGAGTAACCCAGACAAGCCGTTGAAAAGAGTAGAGTGACCTAAAAAATGCCGTTTGGAAGCTACGCTAACACAAACAGATACACACACAGTACACAGATAATTTAAATAACACCCCCTCTTTTTTGTCGGGGTACTACTTTAGGAAATTCGTAAAAAAATGCTCTTCTCACTAAAAGCTATTCATCTGCTCCGTATATACAGGTTGTTGCAAAATTGGTATACTAAGCCGAAACCTACATGTGCAGCATGGTATATCTAAGCCCGAAACTGAAATCAGAATGTGGAAATTGGCGAAAAAAAAAAACCATAGTAAAAAGTCACGTGACCAACAAAGTTTCTATGGAAAATGATTTAATTTTTCGCGAATTTTCAAATTCTGATTTCAGTTTCGGGCTTAGATATACCATGCTGCACATGTAGGTTTCGGCTTAGTATACCCTTTTTGCAACACCCTGTATAAACTGGGCGGTGTTCCGGTTACATACTCTAAAATGTTAAATAAGTACCTAATATTTAGATTTTCACATGCATTCATACTGTTATGTACATGTACAGATATATTATCAATTATTCATTTCACATTATTATTATAATGTGTAAATAATTAAATGCTTTTGATAGGATTATGCTAATGGATATTGTTTGGATACCAACAATAGACTAGTAATTTAACATACGTCACATAACATAACAAACAGTTAGCTGTGGCAAAATCTACAACGCAGCTAGTATATTAGTGGCTATATTCCGCTATATGGCCGAAGAGTTGCAGCTACCGTGTCACCACCGATACACACACACACACACGCACTCACGCCTTGTACTAATGTACTCCCTTGCGGGGTAGGCAGAGGTGCATTGCTGCACCCACTTTTCGCCAGAGTGTTATGTTAGTCCCAATGTAATAGGGGGCGGGCCTATTGCCATTTTACGGGCACATCCAAGACCTGAGAACAAATATCTGTGTTTAAACAAATATCTGCCCCAGCCGGGAATCGAACCCGGGACCATCGGCTCAGTAGTCAGGGTCACTAACCACTACGCCATTCGGTCGTCACCACCGATACATTAGCAATTATTAGCTACTAGCTGTTCCCGCGAGCTTCGCTTCGCCTTAAAAAGTTTTCCCGTAGGAATTCCGGTGTAAAAAGTAGCCTATGTTCTTTCTCAGGGTCTAAACCATATGTATACCAAATTTTATGCAAATCCGTTCAGTAGTTCTGGCGTGAAAGACAAACAGACAGACACAGTTACTTTCGCATTTATAATATTAGTTAGGATTATTAACAATCCGTAAGCAGCTTGCCTGTCAACTGTCAAAACTCTGTCAGATCCTTACAAGTTACTTCAGAAGCGTAGCGAGTGACGCTATAAAATATGTTGCGGGGCGCGTGTGTACAAAACGTCAATACAAAACAAAATAGATTCTATACTATATACTATTACTAGTCTATTGTTGGTAGCCTATATTATACCTACGTATCGTAAAGCTGTTAAGCTATTAAGTAGGTAGGTACCTACTTGTATAAGTACCTACAAATTTTATAAATAATATTGTTCTCAGTAAAGATCTGCCTCGTTAGCTGATATTCTTCCATTAAAGGCCTAAGCCGCCGTCGGAAAAAAGGGTGTTTTAATTTTAAAATAGCTGTCTTCTTTGAAATTTATCAGAATAATAATTATAAGAAGAAATACAAAGAGGACCAATGAATGATAATTGAAAAGCAAAAAATGCCCTCGCAATTTACTCGCCCTTTGTTGGGTCGGAAATATTCTACAGAGTGTTGCTAAAGTTGTATTGTTAGTTGTTTTGCAACATTCTGTATGGCAGGGTGAAAGTTTGTATGTTTGTTACTTTTTTGCTAAAACTACCTGACTGAATAAGATTGTAAAACTGCTCACTATTAGTAGGTATATCAAATTAACTAATACATTATTAATTTATATATCTGATGAATTTTTTATCAATATAGTAATTCATTATAAGCGCCATCCATCATCATCAGCCAATAATCATCCACTGCTGGACATAGGCCTCTCCCAAGGAGTACCACAAGCTCGGTCCTCGGCCTTCCTCATCCAACTACTACCGGCTGCCCGCCTAAGGTCGTGAGTCCAGCGGGCAGGAGGGCGTCCCAGGCTGCGTTTGCCTGTTCGTGGTCTCCACTCGAGAACTCGTCTACCCCAACGGTTATCGGTTCTACGGCAGATATGACTAGCCCACTGCCACTTCAACTTGCATATTTTGACAAGCGCCATCCATTTTTCAGAAAATGCTACGAAACCTTCGTAGCCCATTCCCGCTACGAAATATCGTAGCCGTGCTATATTACTTTCTTTTCAGTCTCTCGTTCTTCGCTGTACGAGTTATCGCCGCCCACAGGAAGCATCGTCATAATCATCAGCCGATAATCATTCGCTGTTGGACATATATAGACCATCCAAGGAGCATTGCAAATATCACAACACTCTGTCCTCGACCTTTCCTTAAGAGTGGGCCTTACGAGATGGCATCCCACACTACGTTTGCCTGTTCATTTTTACTAGAGAAATCGTCCTCTTTACTCCATCGGTTCTTTGGCATATGGCCGGCCTTACAAATCACCTTATTTGTAATGCGATTCTTCAGAACCATACATTGTTTTACTCTATTTTATTATTAAAATAATATCACTTGCAAACATGGTACAACACATATAATTAGAACGCCACTGTTAAACAAAGCTATGTAAATATTCAGAAACCCAAGAGCTGCTACAAGAGTTTTACAATAAAATTTCATTCTGCACCTCAGGACTCATTGTTTAAGTAATTTAATTTTAAAATCTACATCTCAAGATGGAATCAAGCGTCTTTTGTTACAATAAACTGCATTTTGCTAGAATATCTCATTATATTCGTTATATTCCCGCTATATTCGTAATTCAAGTCGCTATATTGTATGACGTACAAAGATTTATAACTATAATTTTCATCATTTTTTTTATTCCTACAAGTTATTACTTTCTGTGCCAGTGAACTCAAACAGCGAGTTAATAAATATAAAATAAAACTTTTTCATTCATAAATGTTGCCAGAGCTTTATCAGCAATTGAAATATTTATTCAATTAAACTTTTCGGTAAACATTGGGCGTTTCATTAATTTTCTGATTTAAATCTATGGAATAACATATTGGAGTTGGACTTAAATTATATATTATCAAGAGATTATTACTATGTGCTGGCAAACTAGGGAATTAACTGTAATTTGTCAAAAACTGTGGCATTTTGACCGACGAAAAATTGGAAGAGTAGGTTCCCCATCCCCGGGTTCAAATCCGGCCAGGTACCAATGAACTCTTTAGAAATAAGGAATTTAAGTAGCATAAAATTGTGAGGAAACTTACACATCTAAATTTCTAAATTTTTATACCCTAAATGCATTGTGATCATTCCAAAACGACGATACGGCTCGCAACATATCAAGTGATAGGAAATATACGGCGAAATCGGGTGACTCGCTTGCGAGTCATCTCTGACTACCCCTTAGATTAGAGGATTACAGTAGTCGTGACTTGTGAACATAATTATTATGTAGTGTTCTTATGTATGTAGGTATGATTCATCTTATTTTTTCCGCGCCCTCCCAACTCAGGTACTTAAGTAGTTTTTAAATATACTACTCCGGAAGTACTATCTGTGCCTTCACTTTTGTTTCTAGTACAAGGTATTTCATTATAACTGAAGTAGAGTTTGCCGGCTCAGACTAGCGGTTCAAAGTCCGGTATTATTGCACTTAGCTGTTGGTACTTTGCTTAGTTATCGTCTCTCAGAGATGAACAGTCAAGGAGTGGAATAATCTAAGTAGATATTCACTGATAGTTACCGAGTAGCACAGCAGTTAGAAACGCTATCAACTATGTCGGAGCTCCCGGGTTCGAATACTAACCGAAGTCTCAATTAATTTTACATACTACACCGCCGGACTGTCATATATGGAATAGGCCTCTTCCTAGCAGTATCAATCCATCTGTGTAAATTGTCAAAGTATTGTTGCAAATGATCAAATACACGCAAGCAAAAAAAGCTTTGAAACTATTGAGTATTGAGTTGTAACAGCTTTCCACCCTTTTCAATACAAATGCGCGCGCCACGGTAGAATTATTTAGTCAATTGAGTGATTCACTGGCATTTGTTTCGGGCAGTCTGTGCCAATTAAACAATGGACGACACATAAAACACATTGCGCGTCGCTGCGCCGTCCTCGATCACTTTGATCACCCTGTATATATAGCCAAAATGAGTCACCCGAACTTCCTGACGACAATAAAATGAAATGGCGTAAATGAATTTAGGTTGCAGCTCAATAGCAAGTAGTTAATAATATTTTAGTTATCACTAGGGGCTAATTAAATAATTAAAACTAAACTAAGAAGAAAATGTTGACAAGATTGCCACCGCTGTCGGGTGCGGTACCCCGCTGGCCGCGTTACCTCGCTGTATGGCGATGCTCAGCCTTTGTGCGAGGTAAGAGCCAGCCCTAGGGTCCTTGAGACTTCTATTAGCCTGCTTCTCTCTCTTACAGGTGAGCTTCGGGTTTGTGAAAAAGTAAATAAATTTGACGCTGTTGTACCTCGTATGCGTTGGATGCGGGCCGCCTTCGATCGGTTAAGGTAGAAAACATTAGGCGAGGCCTATGTTCAGCAGTGGACATGCTATTGCTGAGATCATGATGATGATGGGGACGATGACAATGTATGTATCTCATATCAAAAACAATATCATTCAGACATCTTATCCATAGACGTCTGACCTCATAAAAGATTGGGTTAGGGGGCGACTCATCCCAGTCCGAATCTCGGCCCTGGGACGAGTCACCCCTTACCAAATTTATTAGGGGTCAACTGGGCCCATGTTAGATAAAGCATTAGGGACGAGTCTGGGCCCTGGGATCAGTTGCACCTTTCCAAAATTGTTATGGGTTTACCGACATAATCGTTGACTGATGTTATTAAAATTATTTAAATATTTCTTAATTGTGTTACGGTTAAAGCCGATGCTAAACCCAATACATGTCAAATCAGTTTAAACAATTTGTAGAAAATATGAATAAAAGCTTTCTTCGGTTACTTTAATTAAACACACGTCAGTCTGATCCGACATGTTCCTTGCTTAGACGTTTTGATGAAAATCTTTAGAAGAACACTGTGTGTGTGTATTTATGTATGTGGGTGAGTTTTATGAATATTGAATAACAAACAAAATATTTCAGATACAATCATTTTAAAAAGAGCTGCATATTTTCTAAAAATAAATATATTATTGCTGGTTTAAATGCATGGATTTCTATAACAATAATAACAGTAGCATGTCAATGGTATAGTACCTACCATTTAAAGATTTTACTAGTGGATTGAACTCCCTTTAGTCACTTCTTTCCACATAAAAAAGTGTACAGTTTGGTCCAAACAACTTGATAGTCCCTGAAGTTTTGGAGATTACACATTTTTGCTTTGTCAAACTAACCAACTTTCAATCGTTTAAATAATTAATATGTGGTTTGTTAGTTTGTCAAGGTACAAAAGTGCATTCACTGCCAACTTCAAAACTACCAAGTTGTACCGACCGTTACCCTGTAATTATAACTATAATCAATAATAAAATGTGGGAACATCTCACACACGGCCATCCGACCCCAAGGTAGGCAGAACCTGTGATATCGGTATCGGACAGCTGATATACTCGTATCTACACAAATACATAGATAGATACATATTAAATATAAATATTATGTACTTTTCCTTCCCACTAGAGGGTTCGTATGTTCACCTTTATTACATTTTTCGTTTGTCCAGCTGGTGGGCAATAAAGTTCACTGTAAACATTTCACAGCTGCTTATAAAAAGAAGTTGATTTTAAACGGTGTTATTATAATAAATGTAGAATGTACATCCTTGACCGGACTTCATGTTACGAGAGAAAAATGAAAGTGAGTTAAATAAACAGTATTGAGCCTAAAAACCTAGAATACCTAATAGGGAATATGCAAAAGGTTCAAATAAAGGTCAAATATTATTTATAATAAACTTTGTTGTTTCATAACTACGACTCCATCATTATTTTTGATTATAATTTATTTTTGAGCAAGTAAATGAAGTTGAAAAGTACAAAAAAACTTCGGTAAATTCTAACTTCCGAGAAACGTCACGCATTTTCTTAGGGCGGATGTGACGTCATAATTCTTTATATATCAATCTCAGAATAATAACTTCTTTGCGTTTGCGTAGGTATAGTTAAATAAATGTCAAGTGTAAACAAAGAAATGTTAATGTCACCGAGTATTTGTGATGCTCGTTGTGATCAGATACGATGGATCACATAAAAATTCTTCCAATACGAGTAGATCCTAGCCTCCTATAACCTCTCCACTTCTTGTTTTATATGCTTGTTTGTTTGCAAAGTTTAGGACTTTTTATATTTTTTGTTGGTAGTGTATGGGCTGCCACTAGTTGTTCTATTGTAATGAGGCGTAAACAGCCATTCGCTAGTCAACGAGCCACTCAAATATGCTCCATATTGCAACACAATAAAATTAAATTTGTATTGTCAGTATTATGACATGAACATGACACAAGTTGCTCTTTCTACTTTTAGGTTATAATGGCAGTCGTTAGTATATTTCAAAAGTTGTTATTTTTTTCTAAATTAAGTTATGGAAGAATTCTCGTAATCAGAAGAACTGGACACATTAAATTTATTACGCAGTATGAACGAGTAAACTGTGGCCAGCTGCGGAAAAGGACAGCAAAGACTATTGAAAAGTCGAGAGCCGTGTGCCCAAATATTAGGGAATATGCATATATTTTTATACTCTTATTCGATAGTTTAGATAAGGGGGTTTAGACCTTTGAGATATGCACAATGGTTCCATTCAAGAGAGCCAGGTGCAGGTTCTTACACCCCCACAGATAATAGAATAGAATGACCCACTAACCCTAGTCTCTCTTACTGAGAACCAAAGTTACAGTAAGTACTACATACAATACAAATATTACTTTATATTCATATTGCCATAATAGCGTAATATTGTGTACAAAGGTCCTCTGGTTTGCGCGCTCCCATTTCAAAAGAGCTACAAGCAGCTATTTACGAGCTCCCATTACAAAACAGCCACTGGTCACACTTTATTACCATTACAAAACAGCCACTGATCACACTTTATACACTTCCTTTTTCGTTTGTTACCATGACAACATTGGTTTGTTGAAAATACAAAAGTACTCTGTGATTACTTGATTAGGTAAAAAATCTATGCCGACTGACGGGACTCATTATTCTGAGCCGTGAAATTAAACGATTATGACGTCACGACAGCCCGCCATCCTGACGGGAATTTCAAAGTGGTCGTGATGGTTGTAATTTTTTAACTTTCTTTAAAATAACTTAAATTACTTATTTTGGCGTTGAATTTTTTTTTACCATAATAAAGTGATGTAAAACTATCCAATAAAAGTATTAAAAAAAATTACGCATATTCCCTATTATGCTAGCGGGTTTTTTATCGTTTTTCCATAACACAGGGTGCGCGGCTGAGCTGAAGTGTTCTCAGTATTGTTTCCGAGAGGTCGTTTGTCGAGTTCGCTCGTTGACGTCTGATTATTTAATTGCTTCGTTTAATCAATTGAGCAAGCGCAACGTTTGAGCACTGAGCCGCTTAGCGCCGGCTTAAGGGCTACGGACTTCTTCCAGCTATGATATAATATGCCAAAGATAAATATAATAATATGTGGGGAACATCTCTCACACGGCCATCCGACCCCAAACTAGGCAGAGCCTGTAATATGGCTAGTAATATCTACCTACATGTTCGGGATAGGCAACCTATTATGTGTAAATAGCGGAAAATTGAATTATTTCTTAGACATAGTGAAAATACTTCAATGTACATATTTAAGTTTTATTGTAAACTAGCTGTTCCCGCGCGCTTCGCTTCGCCTTAAAAAGTTTTCCCGTGGGAATTCCGGGATAAAAAGTAGCCTATGTTTTTTCCCAGGGTCTAGACCGTATGTATACCAAATTTCATTCAAATCCGTTCAGTAGTTTTGGCGTGAAAGAGTAACATACAGACAGACAGACACAGTTACTTTCGCATTTATAATATTAGTAAGGAAGTAAGGATAAAACATTCTCAGGAAGTGAAGAAACTAGCGCCATCTAGTATTCAACAACAGATGGCAGCACGGAACTAGAATGTTCTACTAAGAAGTAGAACATTAAGTCTTTTCTAGAGCTTTCTGGAATTCTCTATCTTCCGTAGAGAATGGTATAAAAGGCGACGCTTGCGCCTCACAGGCAATCAGTAAAAAAGCAAACAGCGAAGAGAAAACAAGAAGAAGAACAAACAAGCAAAGCAACAGCTCTAGCTCTCTCACTTCCTGACTGGTGAACATTAAGAAGCCTTTCATTCCTGATCCCTGCCCGTACTTTCATCATCCAGTACAGGTGCATCCCGCACACTACACATATGTATTGGTATTTAGTAAACTTTGATATTTTTTTATTATAATATATTATTATGAGATAGTAAGTTAAGCCTAATAATAAAGAATGTTACAAACTAAACCTATGTACATAACTAAAACTATATGTAGAAGAGACCTTCTAAGCCTGGTCCCTGTGGGAGGGTTCCCAACACGCTGGCGACATTGCCCCGCTGGATCGCCAGTATTTAGTTAGATACATGTTAACACTCAAGACCCGAGTACAAAATATAATGTCTTTAAACAAATATTTGCCCCGGCCGGGGATAGAACCCGGGTATTATTTTACACTTTTGTACCACCACATAAACGTTATTACAGCATCGCCTCAACAGTTGGTATTCTAACCTAACAGGAGGAGTTTAGCGGGAGTTATTAGTGAGAGACCCCGAGGGTCAATAAATACTCCGCCGAGGCCGATTCAATTAAGATCAACCGATAGTTTTGGTCTGCAAAGAAATCTAATAGCGACATAGACGACATATGTTTGCGTTGATACGCAACAGATGGCGCTGGGGCGGGTCAAAGCTTTTATTTTGGCATAAACAGAATTAGCAAGAGGGCGGGATGGTAAATTAGCTTTTTATGGAATTTCTATTCATTTTCGAGTTTGAAATTGAGGATAAATTACGAGCCTACTTTTATGTTGCTGTAATGTAGAGTGACCTGTGGATACAGGAATGACCTACGCTATTCCTCTCAGTGTGCGAATCATGAGTATTTTGCTTCGGTAGTAATTTGTATGACATTTCGATCAGCGACCCTATCAGTAATAAGTAGTAATAACTAATAAAACGCATATTATAAAATCCAGTTATCCGAATCGAATTACTATTGATTGACCTAAGTCAACTAATAATATAGAATACTTACTATACTTTTCTATTCTCTGCGGGGGTGTTCTCTACGTGGTCTTGGGTTATCCCATGAAAATGTGCAGGTTTCCTCAATATTTTTGTTTAAAAAGGGAGACTGGTACTTTTACATAGTGTGACATAATATACATAATATATTATGGTTTGAAAAAATTACAAAATAGTAAAGTAAAAAAAACAAACTGTTTTTGAAAATATTATACCAATCTATGAATAATTTTATTAAAGTGGAGGACGCATAGTAGTGCGTTGGGAGGCCATGGATTAAAACCTATTTTTGTTAGTGCTTTATTTGTCATGAAAATCATGATATTTTAATCCCCGTTGTCATTTTCAGGAAGTACCTAGCATAAAAATAAAAATCAAACAATGTTAAAGGATAGAGTTTTTAATCTGTTTTGGACAGCTGATAGGTTAATATATTTACTTTATCAATTAATATTTTTTTTATTTAGAAAGTCTGCTCTCGGATGTCAACAAAATATCCTATTAAGTGTTACAAGAGTCGCATATTACGCCTTAATTGCATACTAGTATAATATAATAATATATATTTTTTAAATGTACTTGTACCATTTTTGCAACACCCTGTAGGTATAGTTTGATAGTAGTGAACGTGCTCTCTCTACAATGGACAAAGTTGTTGATTCACGGCGGCGATATCGCATTATTTACAATGGCCGCCAACCATTATTGTATATTTCAACAAATTGTAACACAAAACACAATCTGTTCCACATTTATTATGTGTTCCTATTAGCATACTAAAATAATGTGATCATCATACACATTATTTATTATAATGAAAGTTACACAGTTTAATAAATCCGTTTGTTAAAATACAAATTATAAACTTGCGATTGTACGATTGGCTACACAAACTACATTCATATAGGTAGTGACTCATTTATATAATTAAATGCCTATTTTTTAGAAAGCCGCAACCCATTACATTTTCTTTAACCGCATAGAAATTTAATTTAATTTTCCACTGTAGGTCCTTACCAATATTTGGGTATATACTAACATCAACATGTTCACTCTTTTTCACACTAATTTTTTCAATATAACAATCCTAACTAATCCTAACTATATAATATTATAAATGCGAAAGTAACTGTGTCTGTCTGTCTGTCTGTCTGTCTGTTACTCTTTCACGCCAAAACCACTGAACGGATTTGAATGAAACTTGGTATACATATGGTCTAGACCCTGGGAAAGAACATAGGCTACTTTTTATCCCGGAATTCCCACGGGAAAACTTTTTAAGGCGAAGCGAAGCGCGCGGGAACAGCTAGTTACATATAAATACTTATTTACACATTAAAATAACAATCCACTGATGCGTACTGCTTTATTACAGCCCCGTATTGTTTCTGAACTATATGATTAATGCAACAGTAAAAGGCTACTGCAGAATGTACATAATGAGTTCCTGGCGAGCTAGACCAGGGGGCTTACTCTGAACTTCCGACCAGGTTGTGTCGGAACGCTGACTGCCTTTCCACCTTTGTTACCGTATAAAGGTAATAAAACATTAATATCATTGTCAGAAATATTCAAAAGATCCAAAAAAATACCTATTTATTGTACGAAAAAATACTTTGAACACGAAAATCAATGCATGCAATGCAATGACATCTAAACTAGGCCTCGACCGTATTAAACTGTTAAATATATTACACTCACGGGCAATGTAAAAGTCACAAAATGCCGACACTTTCAAAATTTTAACAAAACATAACCGTTAAGTTATTCATCTTTAAAAAAGGGATCTCTATATTTTCTTCACCATCAATTGAATTTGTTTCCTACCTGATATGCAGTTAACTATAGCACGAAAAATTTAATCGAATCGAATCAAAGCCCCGAGCCCGTATTTTTGCGAAGTTCTTTTTGCTTCGCTTCGCCTTAAAAAGTTTTCCCGTGGGAATTCCGGGATAAAAAGTAGCCTATGTTCTTTCTCAGGATCTAGACCATATGTATACCAAATTTCATTAAAATCTGTTCAGTAGTTTTGGCAAGAGTAACAGACAGACAGACACGGTTACTTTCGCATTTAAAATATTAGTTAGGATTATGCCAGTTTTAAATAAAGAATATGTCACTTTCATGGAATGACCTTTTGTAAATGAAGCCATACCACAAAGACCAAGTAATATTCTTCATCACCTCTTCATCAGTACATCAGCAGCATCAGTTATACTGTTTATCACACAGTACCGTGTATAGACGCGATAACGATATCAAACTCAGTGGAGTCAAATCGCACGCAGTCGTAAAACCAGAGTAGGCCACACAGCGTATCTACAAAGGACTGACAGATAACGAGGCATGCCGGATAGAGCTGTGCATACTTTTATATTCTACTTACTGCATTCCGCGATGTTAACAAACTGCTACCAAGAACAGCCCTTTACAACCCTTTACTGAAGGTAATCTGCCTAACGGATATGCTAGGAATTCTTGGAGTTGTATGCTTTTATTTCTTTTAAAACGTATTTAATATATTATCTATTTTATTTATACACTCACGGGCAATGAAAAGGTTCCACTTAGAAAAGCACCAAATTACTTTTAAACGGAAAAAGCTAGCTTAATGACGCCTCCTGCAACATTGAAGTACATTTAACAGAGCAACAGGATATTATCAAGTAAAAACAGAAATATTTTGTATTTTTTTTTAAGTTACATAAACAGACTTGCGAGTCTAGTTTTGCCTTTGTCTATGGCTATTTTTGTCATTTTTGGTGGGTGAGGCGCTACTTGCTGAAATACAGGTTTTTATCTAGTTCGGCAGTGGAGGCTAAACAATAACTTTTATGAGACATCTACTTTAGCCTTAGTACTCGTATAGTTTAGTTATTAGTAACTGTGTAATGTGTTTTACTTAATAAAGATATAATTATTATATTATTATTATTATTTGTCCCAATTATTAATTTAAAAAATTAAAAGTGTAGTAGGTATAACCCCCTTATTCATAAAAAAGTTACTGGACGCTTTAGCTATTGAACTGTTCTGTCACTCTCTGACAGATAACAAAATTAAATTGTTCTTTGACAGAGAGTGACAAAAATGCAATAGCTATAGCGTCCAGTAACTTTTTTATGAAGAAGGGGGTTTATAACGTACCACAACTCACTTTTATATATTTACCACACACATATTCGTGTTTGGTGTAGGCTCCACTCCCACTCCTTGCAGAATACCAGCGCTGTGATTATTTAATTATAATCATACCCTGTATATTGCTAATTCAGAACCTTTTGCTAACATGATAAATACACATGTTGCTTATCTATCTGTCTGTCTCATATTAATGTCGTGTATTTATATGTAAGCTTAATCTTAATATTGGTAATCTTGCTGTGTAACCTGTGTATGTGTTGTGTTAAGTAAATAAATAACTTATGTACTTATCTATCATTTTTTTTCAGTTATGAAAAATTTAATCTTGGTATGGGAAGCCTGCGGTGGATGAGCAAGCATAGGTAAGTACAAGTATTCTTATAGTATTAGTATTCTTATGACCTCTAGCGGCGTGTTTTGAAACTATACAAGGCCAGAACGCACCCATAGTGTACTAGCACTGTATAGTTTCAAGTGAAAAAAATAAATATTTTACTTGAAAATATACACGATTTGTGCGTACTAATCGCGTATACTTTCAAGTTGGGATTTACTGAATCGTACTTGAAAATATACATTGCTATTACGCATATTGCTTGATTGGCGTACTTGTCGCATATAATTTATACCTACATGCTGATTCTAATTTACTTAACTATTTCGGTAAATGTAAATGACTACAATTGACTTGTTCTGCCTGTCATACCTATAAAATGATAATAAATGAAGATGAACAAGCTCTAATTTGATTGATAAATTGATATTTATAGCAATCATACTTGCAAGTAAGCATACCTACTATTATCTAATTATTTAAATGAATTAAGAGTAATACCTACTACACTCCTGAACGGATAAGACTAGCTTAATGACGCCGTCGGCAATATTAAAGTGCATTTAACAGCGCATCAAAATATTATTATAACCAACTAAAATAGTAAATTTTGATCAAATTTTAAATTTATTGGTTTAAAAAAATTACGGTCATTTGGTGTTGACTTTTTGCTACTTGGACTTATTCATTGCTCGTGAGTGTATTAGTATATATACCTATTATAGACATATTTTTCATCAAGTTTTGAATTACCGTAATTGTCTTTTATGAATTGTTCTACACCCTCTTATGAGATAATTTTTACTATTAACAACAGTTCTACAGTTTAATATCAATTTACTTTTTAACTTACGGTGTAAACAAAAAACACGTTACGAAATTAATGCCAAGTGCGGAATGATGATGCAATGTTTAGTTCCGTAGCTGTTAAGCATTATTGTTATTATTATAATAATAAATAGAAAGCAATAGACTTATTACTATTTCGCATGAAAGAAAGAGAAAGCAACAATTCAAAAGGGCTACCTGGTAACTAATCACGTATAGTTTCAAGTGCTCGCATTGCCGCTTGGCGCTTGAAAATATACACGATTAGTACGCAGTGGTAACTGCTGCAGTATATTTTCAAGCCATAATTTTGGCCCAACTTACTTGAAAATATACGCGATTAGTGCGTAATGGCCTTGTATACTTTCAAGTAAATCATGGCACCATTTTAATTTGAAAATATACGCGAGCAGTCCCAATCTCTGCGTTTTGGCCTTGTATAGTTTCAAAACACGCCCTCTAGCGTGATCCATCCAAGTCTTCATCTAGTATCATTTAATTATTTATTGCAAAAAAAAAAGTGCAAAAAGGGTCAACATAATGCTAAAAGCATTTTCTACCACCAGAAACAGGAAAGCCAGAGCATTCAGGGCTGTTACAAAAAGGTATAAGCAGAAAGGGGATGTAACTGTATAAACTAGAAATTCTGGAAATTGACGATAAAAAAAACGTTTTCCATTTCCATAGAAACTCCATTGACCGCGTTTGTAATTTTTTCAGACACAGATATTTTTTGCAACATCCTGTATTTACCTAGTGACTAGGTAAATACAGGATGTTGCAAACTAGTGTACTCTTGTAACTTGTAACTGTTCGCGTGTTTAATGTTTCCAATTTCTCAAAATTCATAAAACACTGTCTTTGTCTCGTTCCTAAATCCTATTTCGCATTTAAACGCGCCGCTTGGCTTGTTTAATAGACGGTTAAAACATGTCAAAGTAGGTCTAATAGCAAGAGTAACTTCGGTCTTAGGAAATATTTCCCACAAAGGGATTTTCTTGACAGCCAGCCTTCAGTTTTAATATTCATGGCATGGATAGAATAGCGTGATAAAACTATGAAACTCAAGCCAATTTAAAGTTAGAAACTACAGCTTTATAATGCAAACTAAGCGAGGTGCGGCGGTGGCGCCATCTGTTATTTTATTATAACTTTAACCAACCCGATTTTATACAGCTTTGAGAAATCATCACCTGGTCAGAGCAAGTTTTGTTGTGGAAATTGAGATATATTTCGACTATATACTAAGTTGCTATAACTCGTAGATAGTGGAGTTTGCACAAGGGGGTCACTACAGAAATCTAACTACACTCGCGAGCAACCAAATCGACTCAAGCCTTGACGGCGCAAACATACATTAATACAAGTAAAATTATGAATAGAAATAATAAAAATGATATGTCATTTAAAAGCTTAAGATGTCAGCTTTAATTTGATATCATTATTATTGAAATCCATTCATCATTTTTGAAATAAATGATGTCTGAACGCAATTGTAGGAAAAACGGGAATTTAGGAAAAAAGGGTATGGGTATCGTATTATACAAATTAAACAAAAAATGTTAAGATAAAAATTTATTTATTTAAATCAATACTTTGTATTGCCCCCTCTTGCCCTAATTACAGCCTGCAGCCTGTTTCTCATAGACCTTATCAACTTTTTGACAGTTTCCTGAGGAATGCCGTCCCACTCCTCTAATAAAGCTGTCTTCAGCTCGTCCACGCTTGCAGGGACTGGATTCCTGGCCCGAACTCTTCTTTTGAGCTCGTCCCATAAGTGTTCGATGGGATTCAGGTCAGGACTGAGCGCAGGCCAGTCCATCGTGCGCAATTCCTTCTCTCTCAGAAACTGCCGACTGACTCGTGCCGTGTGGCAGCGGGCATTGTCGTGCATTAGCACGAAGTCTTCACCGACAAATTCTGCATAGGGCACAACATGACCGAGTAGAATGTCGGTGATGTACCGATCAGCTGTTAACCCGCCTCCTCGGCCGCCTCCAGGCACGAAAACAAGTGCGGTTTTTCCCTCTAGAGAAATACCAGCCCACATCATGCAGGAACCGCCGCCATATGCTACTGTTTCAGCGAAACAACATTGGGCAAATCGTTCCCCCGGACGCCGGTAGACCCGGCCTCTCCTGTCACTGCCATGCAGACACACTCTGCACTCATCAGTAAACAGGACCGACCGCCATTGCGCAATGCTCCAATCGAGATGCTCTCGAGCAAACTGAAGACGCGCTTGTCGGTGGCCTGCAGTCAATTTGGGGCCTGATGCAGGTCTTTTTGGTGTCAAGTTGGCTTCCTTCAAGCGTCTTCTCACTGTCCACTCGCTGACAGCCACTTGTCGTACACGTCTCAGTTCTTGCTGCACATCAACGCCCGTAAGGTGTCGATTGCGCAGCGAGGTTGAGACAATGAAGCGGTCGTCTCTCTCTGAAGTGCAGCGGTGGCGGCCCGTTCTTGGTCTTCGATTGAAGGCACCAGTCTCTTGGAACCGTCTGTATACTCGGGATACAGCAGACTGGCTCAAGTGGAGCTGGGCAGCGACTGCTCGCTGACTTAACCCTTGTTGCAGCAAGGCAACAACTTGAGCAGCTTCTTCTGGTGTGGTATCCATGGGTTTGCGAAAACAAGGAATACAATGCAACGAGATGTGTACCGGTCAACTTGCAACAAGCGACTGATAAGGTACACCGGATGTGGAAAGGTTTTATAGCGGGATCAGGTAGCGCAAGGCGTGGATTCCTAATGAGGTAATTAACACTGACGGGCAATTAAAATGCGTCATTAAATCTGCGCTTAGTTTTTTTTTATGGTATTGATCTTAATTGAAAGCCTAATTCTTCAGCTTTCGAATGACATATCACTTTTATATTTACCATTTATCGTTTTAGGAAAATCAATGTATATGTGCGCCGTGAAGGCTTGAGTCGATTTGGTTGCTCGCGAGTGTAGAAGAACAAAAACGAATGAACGAGAGTGTGACAACTCTGTTTCTAACAAGTAGTATTTAGCTCCTAAACTTCGGATCGCTGCACTAGCCACAGCTCTATTCCGTTACCCGTATGACATTTCGCATTTTCGTTCGTTGCATTTCTGTAGTGACCCCCCTGTAATACGGTAGGTAATGAACGTATTAATTAAAAATGTTAAATTTTAATGAACATCGAACACACCTTTACGCAGGTACCAGGTATATATTGTTGGTAGTTATAGCATAGAATAACGAGTACTAGTATAGAACGACAATCTCCTTAGCAAAACTGTCGCCAGGTAGGTAGTTTAATTTTGAATCATCCGTTAGATGTCTTTAGTTGTAGCATTTTGTTGAATTCTTAAATTATTGCATACTCCATTTTTTTGACGACCGA
Organism: Plutella xylostella; assembly: GCF_932276165.1. Classification (NCBI taxonomy): domain Eukaryota; kingdom Metazoa; phylum Arthropoda; class Insecta; order Lepidoptera; family Plutellidae; genus Plutella; species Plutella xylostella. Next base: position 10,268,891 of record NC_063992.1, on the reverse strand, counting down.
ATGGCGTAGTGGTTAGTGTCCTGTCTACTGAGCCGAAGGTCCCGGGTTCGATTCCCGGCTGGGGCAGATACTTGTTTAAACACAGATATTTGTTCTCAGGTCTTGGATGTGCCCGTAAAATGGCAATAGGCCCGCCCCCTATTACATTGGGACTAACATAACACTCTGGCGAAAAGTGGGTGCTGCAATGCAACTCTGCCTACCCCGCAAGGGAGTACATTAGTACAAGGCGTGAGTGCGTGTTTTTTTTTTCTTTCCATTTTTAAGTTGACGTTGGCGTTACTACTGTACTTGTTATTCTATGGTTATAGTTCACTGTATCCACTTAAAAGGATACCTATCGCCGCAGCACTGTATCTTTATCTCGACATAATTATTATAAACGTCACTACCGTTATTATCGTTAAATACAGCGATTTCATTGGTTGCATAGCACGTGTACTAGTTTATCTATGTAGATATCCTAGACATGCAATTAATTATGATTTATATTTCATAGAAAAGTCCCAATTATTGACCCAGCTTGCAAGATACGTTTCTGTATAATAGACTTTGTCTATGTATAATACCTATGTATCTATCTATGTATCTGTGTAGCTATATCAGCTGTCCGATATCCATATTACAGTCTCTGTCTAGTGTGTGGTCGGATGGCCGTGTGTAAGATGTCTCCACATCAAATAAAAAAAAAATCAAAAATCAAAAATGTATTTATTGTTACAAACAAATCATTAACAAAAATGGCAAGGGCCCTTGTACTAGGTGGTAACCTTAAATAATTAGTTGTCGCCCTTAACGATGGTACAACCCTACTACAAGAGATAGATGCATTCCAAAATCTGAAAGCTTTAAATAAGAATTCAACTCGGTCCCGATATTAAATAATAAAAGAAAAAGTATCTAGAGGTAAGTTTTCGTACCCTGAAAGTCACTGAAAACAATTACAAAACGGAGTTTGTATTCCGAAATACATTATCTGTAAATATTTGTTTAAAAAAGAAGGAAAAGACGGGGATAAAAAGGGAATTTATTAATTAATGGAGACGTTCTCTTTGAATAAAATATGAATAGGTAATCAGAGGAGAATTATGTAAAACGATCTAAGTGCGGGGGAGGACGGCTTGTCTACTGGGTACATGACCCGTAGCAATATGTCAAATTACTTTTATTTGAAGGGCTAGCACGTTACAAAAGTTCAGAGAGTCGTCTTAATTTCGCCCCGTGCTAGCACTCCTGTACAGACAGTAAAAGAGATAGGTAAACACCCCCCCTCCTCCATAAGATTGCATTAAAGCTCCATGAATAATTTTGAAATTAAATTAATCATACATGTTTCAGGCATAAGGGCGTCTTGCACAACAAAATTAAATAAAATTAAATCTATGACCTCTTGCTCTGATATTATACTGTCAGAGCAAGAGACAAATTATTTAATTTTATTTAACTTTGTTGTGCAAGACGCCCTAAATGTGCTAATTTTATATACCTTCATGAAAATCGGGTAGTGAAAAAAAATATATGTAGGGTTTGTAATGGTAGTGATGGCCTTTGTAGTTCTCTGTCAAGGTCTCAAGGTTTCTCTCTTTGCGAAAAGTGTCGAGTTCAAGTTACGATCATTTTTCTTTTTTCCACGAGTAGGAACCTATTGCCACTTTATTGCTTCTCGTCTGCCAAGTCAACTCTGGACAGAATGTTAAATAAGTATTCATCAAATCGTGTAGGTTTGTTGCCCCGGTAGATACCAATAGCGTGTAATTAAAACATTCCCAATTTCCCATGCACATCACAATTAGCAGGTGGAACTTTTTCATTGCTCGTGAGCGTAACTATAGAGCTTCCACTATATATTATTGTATTTTTGACGTTGCCTTATGTCTGGTAATTAAAGTTGGTGTTCCTTTGCAGTCATCAAATATGTATGAGATTTTAGAATGTCAAACAACCGATAATATAATGGATATAGTATAGCGCCTTATTGCGGCAACTATCATGGAAACACACACACGCACTCACGCCTTGTACTAATGTACTCCCTTGCGGGGTAGGCAGAGGTGCATTGCTGCACCCACTTTTCGCCAGAGTGTTATGTTAGTCCCAATGTAATAGGGGGCGGGCCTATTGCCATTTAACGGGCACATCCAAGACCCGAGAACAAATATCTGTGTTTAAACAAATATCTGCCCCAGCCGGGAATCGAACCCGGGACCATCGGCTCAGTAGTCAGGGTCACTAACCACTACGCCATTCGGTCGTCATACTATCATGTAACTTTTGACAGAAATGTATGCAGATTACCGTAGAAAACGTTCGGTAATTTACTTCGCTAACCGTTGGTTGAGCTGCTGAAACTTTCAGCAGACTCGGGCTGTGTTACATTGTTAGTGAGAAGTGATCGCAGCCGCCGCTTCCGGTATTTCACGTGAACTTTGACACGGTAGTCTTGGTAGCTGGGGGGTCACTCTATACAGGCTGTTGCAAAAAGGCATACTAAGCCGAAAGGGGGTGACTCAGGGTGTCATTCTGAAGAACTTTTGTTCTACAAGTTTTGAAAATTCATGAAAATAATATAAAAACCATAGAAACTATGTTGGTCACGTGACTTTTTTACTATGGAGAAAGATTTTTTTTTCGCGAATTTCCAAAACTTATAGAACATAAGTTGTTCAGAATGACTCTCTGAGTCACCCCCTTTTTGTTTGTATAACGAAAAATGAGGTTTCGGAGTGCTGCTGCGCGTAAAGTAAAGTATTGTTTATTTGCATGAATATATTATATTATATTATTTATTTATATTTAATTCTTTATTGCTTAAATATATAATAAATGCACAAAAGGTGGGCTTATACGTGTTACATAAGATAAGATATTACATTATAATGTCAATTAAAATTAAAAATGACTATATTCTACCATGCAGGCATGCATAATCCTAATCCTAACTAATATTATAAATGCGGAAGTAACTGTGTCTGTCTGTCTGTCTGTCTGTTACTCTTTCACGCCAAAACTACTGAACGGATTTGAATGAAATTTGGTATACATACGGTCTAGACCCTGGGAAAGAACATAGGCTACTTTTAATCCCGGAATTCCCACGGGAAACCCTTTTTAAGGCGAAGCGAAGCTCGCGGGCACAGCTAGTACATAATAGTAGTGCACGCTATTTTTATAGTTATAATGATTATGTTAAATTATTTTATTTTATAGGTATATTCACATACAATGTATATTGTTCTTGAATAAATAAATGAAATGAAATGAAATGAATAAAATATTAAGTGCTGATTTCACGACAGCGCTAGTTCATCAGTAGAATACCGGAGCATCGTATTCTGCGTTATCCGTTACTATCTATGTATAGATAGGTACATTACACAAGACACTGTGGGATGTTTAAACCCGCCCGATTTAAACCACGGTGTATATTATTATGTTCGTAAACACTATTAAACAAAAGCAATAATAACAATAACGGAAAAAAATAACTGAAATTATATTTCTACATGAACACAGAACTGAAATAAACCAAAAAATATAGAGAATTTTATTTAAAATACAAAGCGCTCGAATATATATTTTATGTAAGTGCTTGAGTATATTATAGGTCTAAATAAAGACTGATTTTATTTTTGAATCAGGCTAGACGGGACCATATTTTTTTGTTATAAATCCTCTTTATAAAAATCAATAGGTATTTTACTTGAGTTGATCTTTTATCGTCGGCTCTTTATGAAATGAGGGAATATTATCGAGAAGAAGAAAATTTAATACTCGATAGGATTAATCCCGCTTTATTGTATTTTGATGATATTTTTTATACATTTTAGGTACACCTCGATAATCTTTTAAAATGTACCTAAAATATTTAATTCAGGGGCCTGCTTCTCATTAATACAGGCTATTCTATAGCCTAGCTATGAGAGCAGACGCTACAGAAATCAGTCTACCAATTATGTATTTCAACATCCAAATCCTAGCCATAAGAACTTTATTGTAATCACCTTACTTCGAATAAATAAATTCTTCAAATTCACCAATTCTTCAAATTTATTTGTTGATTAATATTAAAAAATAATTACAGAATATAGGAGTAAAGTTAATTTTCCTAAATTGTTTCTAATTTTTATTTATTTAATTATTGCAAGGCGCACGGTACCTTACACATCATCATCATCACGACCTATCACGCCCCCACTGCTGGGGCACGGGTCTCCTTCCAATGAAGGAAGGGTTTAGGTCTAGTCCACCACGTTGGCCTAGGGACCTTACACATAGTTTTTCAAAATATTCTAGGAGAATCGACAAATAACCACTTTCCTAACATTTAAAATTAACGTTATTTCTTTTTCTTCTTAAATCATTTATCAATTTAATTTGCCTTTGACGTTTTCTTTGTGAAATATCTAATTTTTTTCCGTTTTCTCTCTTCGGATTTATATATTTTATATATTTCGATATTTATACCAATAACGCCACATAATCCTTCGATTAACAATATACGAATAACATGGTATGTCACAAACAAAAACAAAGCAAAAAACTACAATGAATAGGTAAAGACACAAATCTTCTAACCGAACTCATTCAATATAAGAGCTCAGTGGCAGAATTGAGGTTTCTATTGCACCAACACTCCATCTTGGCTGTATATTGTTAGTCTAAGACTTAATCGGAATCCCTTATTAAGTGGTATGTATTATTTGTATCGATGTCGTAAGTAGTGGCTGTGACAAGGTCGATGCCAGGGCTGTATTTTGTATAATTATACCATTTTAGTCTAGTTGTAACTACCCCATAATTATTAATAATTCGGCCTACATTCCTGTAAATTTAACAGTACCTTACCTTAGATAAAGGACTTTGATAGTAAAGGACTTTCAATTCTTACTAAATAATACAGAATTAATTTATGATCTGCAACCTAAAAAGCTCCATCCTGAGGAACCATATAAAATAGACTGAAAAATTATAAAGGAGGTAAGTAAGTATATTATATTTTTGAAAATACATCATTTTATGCATTACTTTAATGCATATTAATTTTAAATATATTGCATAATTTATACTAAAAAGCGCACTCAAACCGAAGTTAAACTCACCCAATTATATTTCAGGAAAGCCACGAAAAAGCGCAATCGCAGACCAAATAAACATCCAATTTTATTCCCACCAAAAAGTTCACAGAGCACTAAACCAACTGGCCACAGGCAATATTCACAGACACCACACAGCACAGAACGCAGTCCAAAAACGTTCGAATTATGAATTTAAAGGTGAACTGTCAAAAGTCACGCGTAAAACTTTTCGATTCGTTTAAAAATAGCAGCGACCGACGCGTCTTCTCCCGACGACGCCCGCGCGCGAATGGAAGGGTTCTATGGAAGGGAGGCAGGGCAGGCAGCCTGCTCTGTAGAACTGAACCTTAGCACATACACTATAGGAGCCATGAAACTTTGAAATTATAGCCAATGGGACAGCTTACAGATGTTTTTGGGGAATTCGTTCAGAAATTCTAAAGCTATTGTTTTGTTATTCTCTATCAAACTTCCTGTTCAAAAGGAACTTTGCAAGATTTTTGTAAGTAGGTAAAACGGTTTCGACTAAGTTGTTTTTCACTTTAAACCTACCCTTATTCATTGCATCAGGCAGGCTATAAGTACATATTAACAAACAGTGGGTCCCATCTGGACATAGGCGTCCATGAAGCGCCATACTCTGTCCTGGGCCTTCCACGGCACTAGTTCGGGCACGAAAGGTGGTCTTATCGCTTATAGCAATCTCTTCCAAACTACCTTTAGATGGATGGACTTAAAGAGACGGTAATGGGGTACAGTGTATTACAATTTAATTAATACGAACTAAGATGAACTAAATGAACTAATACGAACTAATTAATACGAACACACGAACTAAGTTATAGTTATAATCTGGAAACTGTTGAGTAAGCTGCTCTGAGTGGCTGTTTCCGTGAAGTATGATGGATTAACTACAATGGCCTGCAAAATAGACACTTCACTTTTAAAATCCGTTTGTTTGTTGTGAACTATACTAATAATTGGTTTGTTGTAAATTCAAAAAGTTATATTATAAAGCGAAACTGAATGAGTCAGCTCGTCGTTCTGAATAAGAGTTGTTCTATGAAGCTTGTACCTAAATCCGTGAAAAAAGTTCAATATTCGACACTACGAAACTAACATAATAATATAACTTACACTAACACATATAACATAGAACTTTTTTTTTGACACGCCAATACTAGGTAATTGTAAAGATTACAGAGTAAATGAAAGCTATTCAAAAAATTTATCTGAATACTTCTCATTTTAAAATTGTATCCTATGTACTTACTTATTTAAAGAGTTATTGCCATTTTAAAGTGTGATACTTGTTTTTGTTGCCCACTGTACTTCACTAAAATAAGACACCTTTAATTTGCAATGTTGCCTTATTGTTACCAACCAGCACAGCCAGTTTCTGCGAAAACATTCAAACTTAGGGCTGATTTTTCAATAGTCAATTAAGAGTTACGCTTTTAGAAATAGGTAAAAGAAACTCTTTATTATTCTCTGATATTTATCTGGTTAATGAAATAATGAGTATGGCAATTATATTGACAATATAGAAATAGCATATCAATGATAATTTATATTTTATTGATTTGAAGCTTTTTTATTTAAGTAGGCATCAATCGACTCTACCAAAGTATGTTATGTAACACATATTCTGAAATCAATAACATGTAGAGCTCAACTGTATTTTCAAACGCTATTATACAACCTTCGGTCACCGCTAAAACCTTTATACATCGCTTACCCAGCTTTCTTCAGGTATAAACATTTTTAATAGGACACATCACAGTTCACTTGTTCGTTCTGAAGTTGGCAGTGAATGCACTCTTGTACCTTTTCAAACTAACAAACCACCTATTCCTTCTTTCAAAGATTGACAGTGGGTTATTTTACAAAGCACAAAAGTGTTATCCCAGCCAAGTTCAGAACTATCAAGTTGTTTAGACCGAACTAAGTAAGTAGTAAGTATGCCTGAGCCCCTATCACAGGCTAACGTGACAATGCGCTAGCGTTGTACGATACTACACAACATATGGAAAAAGAACAGCGCCACCGTAGTCACTCACAAGTTTTCCTTACATTTTGACAGTGGCAGTTGACGTTGCGCAACGTTAAGGCACTGTCCGCACAGCGAATATTTCGCTTCGCGATATTAGGCAATTCGCCCGAATTATATTCCGCGCCCGAAGTTCGCCAGTTCACACCGCGAATAAAATTACGCGCGATTTTTGTCACATTTATGCAGACCCCGGCTGAGACGAACGTGTATTTTTTTCCTCCCGATTTTTTTTCCGCTAGTGCGGATACTCTTATAGTAGGTATTTAATGTGTTACAGAATTGCGAAAAAAAAATTGCGCGGTGAAATATTCGCGGTGCGGACAGGGGCTAACGGAGGTTCGATAATATTGTAATCGCTGCACTGGATGGTAGGTAGTATGTAGTATTCCATTTATCGGGCAAATTCAATATCGATGAACAAAATATAATTATTTGTAATGTAATGCTTCTGGAGACTTATCTTTTACCTATACGTTTGTATATCAGAGTCTTTAGTGATGTTATACGATAGGTACATTTCACGATTCAAGTCAGTATCTCTACAAACTGAACGTTTATTGAAAGACCTCATTAAAATAATCTGATACTGAGAAATTAATTAGCTTGGAAATGTTCAGATTTTGATATACTATTGGGGATTTTCGACAAAATGTAGGTAAGTATATTCGTTATATTATTTGATTACACTCGCGAGCAATGAAAAAGTTCCAGTGACATATGGAACGGCAATGGTAGATGGATTGGGTTAGTCCCGCTATGGTATGGTCCCGGTATGGCACCCTCTTAAAATACCTATCAAAAAGTCCCGCTATGGTACCCATCTTTTAGATCTACTTTACAACAGTACCAAAAACTGAAGGGTACCATAGCGGGACTTTTTGATAGGTATTTTAAGAGGGTGCCATACCGGGACCATACCATAGCGGGACTAACCCGATGGATTTTTCTCATTGCTCCCCAGCATGTAGGTATTAATTATTCAGTACGCCAAAACCAAGCTAATTTTGTTTCAGAACAAGACTATATATACTTATGTCGTCAATTGGTTGATCAGTCAAGTCAGCACAATTTTTTTTGCATGACTATGTTCATTTCATCAGACAAATCATTCACATTTAAGAGCCTGGTTATAGATTATCTGTGCATAAAAATCATGAAGCCGCCCTCTGAAGCTTTTGTGACACAGTGGTAAACATTTTTTTTTGCAATTGACAGTATAATAAAATTGTAGTTTATGTCGCATTTAATAATGAATCTTAATCTTAACTTGTGTTTTAGACCGCATGATTTTTATATCACAGATAAATTTTGTCCAGACATAGTAAAACAGGCTCTTGTGTAGCAACAGTACAATACAACACAGTAAGTAGGCAGACCTTACGAGTACCGTGCGAATCAAAACAAGAATGGTCGGATAACTCGCCTATCTATTACTTATCTTCATAAACCAGTGGTTCCCCTACCCTTAGATAAGATAGCATAATGATATATGTATGTATGGTTATCGATAGGCTGGCCCGCTATCGGATTGATATACAGGGTGTTGCGAATACCGTAACCGTAAGTTAAAATTCCACGTAAACATTATATCTTTTGCACCCCCGAACTTGATTTTGAGGATACTTACTTACATATTTTATCGATTTTTTTATATTATTTATTTATATAATATGAATGTTTGCTGTGGGCCCAGAACGTCCATATAGACAAAACGACGTGTGGTATTATAGATGTGTGTTTAAAATAAAAAAGATAAATGTGGTCCTAGTTGATCCAACTTACGGTAAGATACTTTCTAATACTTCTACTAGAAAGTTCTCTACTTACTATTCTAATACATACATTATAATCTTGTGGGATAAAATAAAGTTGTTATTGTTTAAGTGGGTTAGTTAATTTATGGCCCACCCTGTACATGTTCCCTGAGGGGGTGATTCGACACAGCCGCCCCGCTCGTAAGGGTCAAATTAGCATGACACATTCGATCAATCGATTTGTAGCCGTAGTCACAGTGAAAGTTAAGTTCTTGTGGTTACTGTGCTAAAAGGTTCCAGGTTAGAATCCTAGCCAGGGTGTGATAGTTATACGGAACTCTTTTTTTTATTAATACAGTCAAGGGCTAAAAAACTGATCAATTTTAGAGTGACCTTGCCCCTCAGATTCTGAGGGGTCAGGTTTCTCTTCCTTTTTTGTAAGTACCTACCAACATATTTTTTCAACCCCTTTGATTATCACGTACTTACGCATAGTTTATTCATACCATAATATTTAAATCAATTAGCGCATTTACTAATATATTCTTGCGCCAAAGATATATCAGCTTGTGCCCATAATTAAGCCACATATTTTTTTGTTTACACAAGCAGGCAGGGGTCACCCGACTAAACTTCCTCGAAACAGTTTTTTACCTCAAATCGAGGCATATGTCTGGGTTTACTCCGGTTTTACGTATACAATTAGCTGGGCTGTAGGCCCACGTTGTTCCATATAGCAAAGATAACGCCACTTTATTCTAATTTAAGAAGTGGAGGGTAAGAAAGGGCTGGTGTTTACAAGCGTATTGATATTACAAAATAACGCCTTGCGACTAAATAATTATTCTTTCTAATTTTAGTCTAGACATAGTACCTATCTATACGAGTGGAGTGTCAACAAACCTTTCTTCATCACGTAACGCACGGTACGGAGTTAATCGCAACACCAGAGAAGACCACTTAAGCTCCACCAGTTGAGCTTTTGCGGCACGAGGCTCGAATTAGTCTCGCTCCGGTCGTGCCCAAAACGAGCTTTAACGCATTAACTTTACACACAACACACAGTACGCGAACAATAGAGACCTCGGCCGAATAGGAAGCTGAACGCCTTTGTAAATACTCCTCACTTTGTTTTCATATCTCTCGACCATAAAAGTAGTTTAGAATGAAATTATACGCATTTAAAAATACGGTACACAAGTACGCATTACATGACTGTATTATATATTTGGGCCGCGAAAAAATATAACCGGGGCCATCGCCTCAATATAATCAGTGGCTACCTATTATTTCACCTAGACCTAAAGAAAAATAAAATGACGATGAATACTATAGGTCTCAATACTGAACCTTGAGGTACCCCTTACGGAGTAAACCCAGAAGACAATGTAAGCGTGTTGTGCGAGCAAGCAAACTTAACTCAACAAAGACATCACTGTGCGGCTGCGGACTGTGATCTCCTCGAGCGTAAAATTGATATATTATACAATATGTTTACAAATAAACAAGGTGCAGGAATGGGATCAAATTACAGCGGTGACAAATGACTTGGCAACCTTGTGGAACACAAACCATGTTTGAAGTGGTGTTGGAAGATTTGGGAGGAGGGGACAGACGGGAGCGAAGTTTAAGTGACTACAGATGGACGTGTTTATTGTTTTAACACTCGTCGTGTTTTATAAATACATTCCGGGCCGTATGTTGTCCGCAGTTCATTGATGGCGGAAGGTCAAATATTTGGGTTAGTTCGATGTAAGTAGGCACGGGAAAGTGTATAGACCGCACTATTCATCACGACCCAATCACGTCCCCACTGCTGGGGCACGGGTCTCTTTCCAATGAAGGAAGGGTTTAGGCTTAGTTTAGACCGCACTATTAGTACGATAGAAATATTTGTATGCATTAGCTAAGTCTGTAGGTACCTACATTTATTTTTAAACCTATCTGATAGCTTCACCGTGTCAGTCTGACGAGCACAAAACAAACGATACGCCTGAAAAAGAGTCTTTGGGCAATTAAAAGTTTAAAACAACAGCCAATCTATATTCAGAATAAAAAAAAACAGTTTAAAAAACGAACGCTAACTAAAAATTGATCAGAGATTCGCCACGGTTCACAGAGTCATGCATTTTGATGCGGTCCCGCTTTGTCGATGACGTAATTGTGTTTGGGGGAAGGGAGGGTCCCAATTTGGACCCTGGTCTTTTGAAAAGGTAGATAGGTCATACTTTTCCTTAGAATATGGTGTTAATTAACTGATACAGCGATTGTTACTGGTAGTTTTACACCATACGATGTATTTTTTTTCGTAATTTCTGTGTAGGACGGGTCGTTAGTAACTTAGATTAAAATAATTAAACATACCGCCAACCCGCACTAGGCCAGCGTGGCGGACTAGGCTGAAACCCTTCCTTCATTGGAAGGACACCTGTGCCCCAGCAGTGGGGAAGTGATTACTCGTCGTCGTTATGAATAATTATGAAAAAACCTAGTAGGGGTCATTCTCCAGACTCAATCAAATGACATGTTCTAACAACATCACAATCAAACCATACCGTGATGCCACGGTCTTATTTAGCCATTATAAACGTTGATAAAACATAAAATTAAATATATTTTTTTATTGACAATAGCACCAAATGACTAGCTTTATGACGCCGTCTGCAAAAATTACCAACTCTATAAATTGTTTTAAAAATTGTTGTCATTTTGGTGTTGACATTTAGTAAGTGGAATTTTTTCATTGCTCGTGAGCTCGTGAGTGTACTAATAACCTAATAACCGTGTTACATAGATCACAAGGTGGGTCCACAATGCTAGGCCCGAGCAAGCAGTATTGGGGAAGGGGAGCCGCGGTAATAAATCGATTTACAGCGGAATCGATCGCATTTGATTTAATTTTACTGCTCATATTTATTACCGCTTCGGGGAATTTTATCAGGGATAGAGCCGAAACCGGAAATATATTGTACATAATATTTATTATCTACCAACTGTAATGTCTAAAGTACCTATAGTTTGCAGAAATATTCTACATGCTACTTAGATATAAAAAGTTTTACGTGGGAAAAATAGTAAAAAAGATTTTCTAATGAATTTCAAATTAATCTTACCAATTTCTTTATCAGGCATCGATTGAACTGATTACCTAGCGGGCCGTTCATTAATAATTCTGCACCTTATAGCGGACGCAATTTTTATTGAAATATTGCGTGACTGTGTAATGAATAAATATGTTTGTGCTCCCGAAAATTTGTGTTGTCATTGTCAGGCCGATGCGTATCGTCGCGTTATTTATGGTATTTTTCGAGCACATTTATTAATTTAGCCACCGATATTTTAATACAAATTAGATTGAGTGTCAGTGCATTAGAAACATATGCACTCACGACTGTAATCCCCGAAGGCGTAGTCAGAGGTGGCTCACAAGCGAGCCACCCACTTTTCACGTGATAGGTTGCGAACCATATCGCCGCTTTAGAATAAGTACAATGCACTTAGGATACACATCTAGAATCTAGATTTGCAGGTTTCCTCACGATGTTTTCCATCACCAAATGTAAGGGCAATAGAAACGTCTCGACAAATAACGACCCACTTCTACTACTGAGCTCTTATTTTGAATTAGGTCGGTTTGATTCGGCTCGGTTCGAAAGATTTATTGATTGTGCCAATGGTTGTCATTAGGTTGAACTTAAAACGGTTTATAGCAAACAAAATGCGGACAGCTTGATACACCATCTTGTTAGCATATTGTTAATCTCAGAATTGAACTACCTACTTATCTGCGCAAAGGATAGCCGGGTCAAAAGGTAAAATTGTGATATCGTACACACACAATGTTTGAATTGTTCTTCATAAAAATAGGTAATTATGAAATACACTTCATTAGACATGCAGGTATTTTATTGTACCTATCTTTTAGGATTATACAAATTTTATCGTTTCATGATTTTTACAACACTTTTTAGACTATTTTAGAGGTAAGTACTTATATACATATATATCCTACCTACATATGCACTCAGGACTGTAATCCCCGAAGGGGTAGTCAGAGATGGCTCACAAGTGAGCCACCCACTTTTCGCAGCACATTTGTACTCACGTGATAGGTGGTGAACCATATCGCCGTTTTGGGATAAAAGTACTTGTAAAAAAGATTAAATACGATTCTATACGAGGCATACGCTACATATTATTATGGCAGATAGCTGTTCCCGCGAGCTTCGCTTCGCCTTAAAAAGTTTTCCCGTGGGAATTCCGGGATAAAAAGTAGCCTATATTCTTTCTCAGGGTCCAGACCATATGTATACCAAATTTCACTCAAATCCGTTCAGTAGTTTTGGCGTGAAAGAGTAACAGACAGACACAGTTACTTTCGCATTTAATAATATTAGTTAGGATTAGGATACCAAACCAGCAGCAGATGATCAATATCCTACCAATAAGGTGAAGGCCACACTATCGGTCAGCCTACCCCAACACACTGGGTGTCGTGGATGGATCATGGGTCACGCGACGATGTGGTGCACAGTGCTTCAAGTTCGATCAACATTCGACCCATACAAATGCCCCGGATTTATTTTATGGTATTTCTAAAACGTATTCCAAATTGAAAAACTTTGATTATTGTATTTCGTTTCGTTTTTTTCGTTTGATTATTGTATTTTTTATTTTAAGAAAACTTTGCTTGTTCATAATATATTATATGGGTACTTAAATTATCTGTAGACTATACGAGCCGTATCGATTGACAATACAAATAAGCTATTACTTACAACAAATAGGAACCATTTTTTTTTATAAAGTTTGTATGTACAGCATACATGGTATGCGTAACTTTATTTTTTCATATTTTTTTTTAAGCGCTATTTCATATATGTCCATGCGCTGGCTCTAAAGGCCCAGTGTGCGGCGCGTGCGCAGCGGGCGGGTGTGGAGACAGATGGCGGCGCCACCTGGCGGCAGCGGCGGCACCACACACGGCGATAGACTGTCGGGTTTCTGGGCCGGTAGATTCTACGGGGCTTACCACAAAAACATGGACAGTATTTAAAAGTTGTTACCTGTCAAAAGCCTACAAAAACTGTGAAGTTTTAATTTAAACACTTGTTAAACAATGTTTAATGTTTTTAGTTGTAGTGCAGTATATTTTTATTTAATCGTTTATATTGACACAATTGGAATTATTGTACTCGTTTTGTGTCTTGGATCCGCAATAGGTAGGCCTAACAGGTTAAAAGAAGGTTATGGAGGGTACTCTAACTTGACGGAATCAATATTTTAGACGCTTGCCTTTGGAACGGTCCTATAAGAGACTTTTTTTTGTTTATTAGAAGTGAATATTATTTTGTTATCTTTCATCAAAATTAGGTCAGTCGATCAAATCGCAAACCATTTTATTTAGATTATACAATTAGCAACGATTCTCTATAAATTTTACCTAGATAATAATAATATTACTTAATATAGGAATAATGCCTAAAACATGATGCTTTGAAGATTTCCTACATTACGAGTACCGGAGCCACAGGGCAAATGTACACGATGCTTTTTGATCTTTTTCATGTTGTTACTACTTGTTGCCCGGATTCTTTATCTCACAGGCTTTTTTATCCTTATGGGTAAATATCGTAAGGGGGATGTGCATTTCTGGCAGAAAAGATAGAATAGATTAGAATAGAATATTGCTTTATTGAACCCCATAGAAATCAGACATACAAAAAAAAACATACTTATAGACTAGAACTAATGTTCAATAGGCGCCCTTATCGCTGAAAGCGATCTCTTACAGATACTTAATTACTTACTGTTTACTTACGATACTATACTATACTATAATATATGAAAAAAAAAATACAAAATTCAATTTTTGTCAGTAATTTTTAACGTTTTCGCGGAGTCATAATTATTTTCACGTAGTGAGTATTTCTGCAAAAATATTTTTAAGTAATTAAAACTGGCGTGAAAGTAAATTACGACCCTCGCCCTTCAGCAGTGGAATAACACTGAGTTGTTGCCTTTCCATTACGTCTGCTGTAAGTAATCTGACGACGCACACTTACGACCATTTCACTGAGATTTGATATATAAAACGTGTGTAAAAACTAAAATAATTAAACAAATGCTTGTCCTTGGACCAGCTTTAGAGATAGGTAGGTAGGTAGGTACTTGGAGAGTGAAAAAGAGTTTAGTAAAAAAATAAGTGAATTGCCTTTTCAGAAGACTTTAATCATGATATCAACATCGTAAAGGCCACTTATTGTTCTTACTCTTATAATGTAATATTATGTTGGGTGATTTGTTTCTTTTTCAATAAAGTACTTAATATTTTACTGAATTGTAGGCATTAACATAATACACCATGTCATCCAACAAAAGGGTCGCTAAAGGTGCAATTTCACGGCGGAGGGCGACACGAGGCTGCAGTAGACGACGCCGACGTGTCGCAGCGTCACTACAGGCTTCTATTTATTTCAATGTAGTCGAACATCTTAATAATATTATATTCATTGTATGATGGATGGGTAGCCCCTAAATGAATCCCATAGAAACCGTGACACTCATGGTCATCAAAGCTATGTCTGCTTCTTGCCCATGTTTACCCACTCCAGAGAACATGCCTCCTCCATGCTACACCAAATCTTGCCGTCCTATCCCACTCATCCAGTTTGGTCCAGCCACTTTCCTGATGTCATCGGAACAACGGGTCAGTGATCCACCGACTCGACTGATTGCCGCCCTACCGTTGGCCACCACTCCGACATAGTCATAATAATATCATCCGCCACCAATTCGCACCTTTACTGTGTAAAACAAATACGTTATTAAACCCTGTAAAACAACTAACAGTCACAAAAACGTTTTGAAAGCAATAACGTTGCTCGGTCCTTGTTCCGAGCATCACATTTAATTTCCTGCGCTCGCGGCGCGTGTGATGAAGCTTTGTCATCATTTTGTACTCACAAACTCGTAAATGCAGCGGACTACTCTTGAAATCAACATATTATGGGTTACTAAGCCATAATAACTTAGATTAACAATACAAGCACAAGATGGTGGTGATAAAAACAACGCAAAAACCAGTCCAAATTTTGTTTACTGTCAAAGCGTTATAAGTTCAACCTAATGGTCGTCTCTTGAGAGACGGAACCCTAAAAATAAGTATATAAATCAGTAACATAACTTTACACACATACCTAATCACAAATTTTGATTCACAATAGACTTGAAGAGTACGCCTGGATGTGTTCATAACCTGTGCTTTATACCGCGCTGCATGCAGATCCTGACAATCACCCACAATAACTCATTACCGACCGCTGTTTATACACGCAGTTGCGGCTTATGCACCCCGATATCACTAAACAAGGCGTTATACGTTTCAGTTAACAGTACGGACAAGATGGTGTGTCACATACTCACATACAAAAACGAAGAAAATTTTTTGATTGCATTTTGTTTACTGTCGAACCGTTTACAGTTCAAGTTTATAATATAACAAACAAGACAACCATTGTACCAATTAATAAAGTAACAAATCTTCTAACCGAACTCAATCAAAATAAGAACTCAGTGGTAGTGAGGTGTTATTTGTCGAGACGTTTCTTTTGCACTGACACTCCATCTAGTTTCTATTAAAATGTATTTGGTTTACGGGGATTGTGTGTTAAAGTGCCCGATTTATTTTGAATTTTTCTTTTGAAGATAACCTTAATAATGATTATAAACTCCTTAACTACCATTGTTTAAAACTATTTCGTCATGTAAAGTTTCATATTAAACAGTTCTCTACCTCGGCTAGTAAAAGGGTTAGTTAAAAGTTGCAATTTCCCCTGAAGGTTTCAGTGCTATGTAAACTCACGCCCAAAGCTTTCATAGAGGCCGTTTAAATAGTCAATTTACATAAATTATTGCAGGATCTAGCCAACCTAAATGCCCAGGAAATTGCCATGTTTAAAGATCGAGCTTGTTATTATCTCCGGTTTATTGTTACATAATATACAGGGCGATGCATAATGGCATAATAAACTCAGGTCGTCTTTTTTAACTACATTTGTTCTACGTTATATTGGTGACGTGACTTTACCATCGTTATCTTGACAATCATTTACAGTTGTAATTTTCGTTATTTTTAAACTTGGCTTATATTTTTAATACTAAGTTTTCATACTGAAAAGCGGAAGTTTAGCCTTTCTGACCCGACACTCCAAAACTCACAGCCTCACATAGTAGAAGTATAACGTGCGTATAAACAGGGGATTACCCCGGGGAGCATGCCGTCATAATTGTATTCATACGTTCCGAAGGTTGATAGATATTGTTAGATTCCTTGTGTGTACATTTCGTTAGCATATCATGTTTCTAGGAATGGTTGCTCTGAACCTCTAGCCTACAGGGTGGTCGGAAAATAAACATTATATGGAATTGATGCAAATATTATTCCCCGTGTTTTAATAAACGAACTTGGGAATGTTAAGTTGATATTGGATATTATGATAAACTATGTTATAGGTATTTCATTATCTTAGAACATAAAATAATGGTACTTTACCTTCATATATATAAAGTAATATTTGACACGGTAGGCAGGTTGTATGGCTACTTCTAACCATACAACCTGCCTACCGTGTCAAAATATTCAGTAAATTAAATCTTCTTATAGTTGGTGACAAAGTCTAGACTAGTGTTTGCCACCTTGGTGAAAACTAGTCAAATTAGCAATCGCTGTATGCCCCGGATGTTACGGTCGTATTTAGAAGAGCAAAATTAATAAATCCTTACTATCCTTATCCTTACTAATATTATAAATCCGAAAGTAACTGTGTCTGTCTGTCTGTCTGTAACTCTTTCACGCCAAAACTACTGAACGGATTTGAATGAAATTTGGTATACAGATAGTCTAGACCCTGGGAAAGAACATAGGCTACTTTTTATCCCAGAATTCCCACGGGAACACTTTTTAAGGCGAAGCGAAGCGCGCGGGAACAGCTAGTTACACATAAAATTGCGTTCAACCCTCTGCACTATTTAATAATGTAGTGCCCAAAATAATACAGGTACTACATTATGATATAAGTACCTTATTAAAAACAATAAAAGTTTAGTGAGATATAATTCACCCTGTACACACCACAGTGATCTGGGGAATAACCCCGCTGTATGTTAATTTCAGTAACATTTTGTAAATAGATGTAGATTTTCAGAATAACTCCTTGGGAAATAAATGTGCTGTTTTTAGGTATATTTTTACCAAAAAACATGATTCATTTCATTGAAGCGACATCAAAAATGATACGTTACTCGGGTTTTTCCTTTCATGCACCTTAGTGACGTAAAACTGCGTTGGAACTAGTAACTATAACGACATAACTATAATAGACAATATCATAAACTGTTATGTAATTTTAATCCCGGCTTAGGTAATTCAAACAACGTAAGTTAATTAAATAAAACCATTCTCTATTTGCCGAGTAACAATAAAATTACAATGCTGCAAAGGAATA
Organism: Plutella xylostella; assembly: GCF_932276165.1. Lineage (NCBI taxonomy): Eukaryota > Metazoa > Arthropoda > Insecta > Lepidoptera > Plutellidae > Plutella > Plutella xylostella. Next base: position 10,250,503 of record NC_063992.1, on the reverse strand, counting down.
AATTTAAGCCCGGCTTCTTTTTGTTTTAAAAGGGTTGAAATATTAAATACACTCCGGAGTGTGGGCATTTTGCTCCCGTAATTTTAATATTAATATTTTATTGTTGTATTATTGAGTTTCAGAGTGCGGTGGATGGAACTAAGCTCGGCTAATTGCGGGTTTTTCTTCCATTCGCGTTATAGGAATACTGATATCTTATTTCACAATAATGTTTAGCTATACAGTTACTTTTAGTTCAATGTGAATACTGTAGTAAGCCCGAGTTTCTCCATAGTCGGTTATCTAACCGACCAGGGATTGGTTCATTAATTATACGTCATCTCCACATAAAATTCTTGACAGAAGTGTCAAAAGTCAACCACTAATACCTGGTTATGCTCTAACCGACTATGGACAAATTGGCACTAAAACTCTTAGGGCCCCTTGCACCAACAAATTAAATCTAGATTTAGTGTCAAATGTCGATTTAAGAAACGTCAGTCCATATAAAATTTGACACTAAATCGAGATTTAACACTAAATCGAGATTTAACACTAAATCTAGAATTAATATGTTTCTGCAAGTGGCCCTTAGGGCCTTACCACAAAAACTTAGACAATATTTAACAGAAGTTTAGCGGTGTCAAACGCCTACAAAATCTGTCAGTTATTCTTTAGTTAGTTAAGTGTTACCTACTAAGTTGGCGGTGGTAACTAAGGACCACTTTATTGATCCGTAGTTAACTCTGCCATTGGTAAAAAATCACAACCATAAGTTAAAAACTGACTCTGTTCAAACACTGCAATGCTATTTCAAGGTAAGTATTTTTTAAATGAAATATCAGGGTTCCGCTCATCTGGCATAATCTTTATTGATCAAAACTCATTTCGCATAACTCGTATGGTCTAAACTTTTTTGGCCGAACCATCACTTTGCCAAGACTTATGTGGCATAAGGCTCGTTTCGTCTAAAACTCTTTAGGCACAATCTTTAAACACCTAAGTTTCGTTTGCTCAAATTTATGTTCGTCTATAACCTATGTATAATCTTGTTTCTCCTGATGTTATCTCAATAAATAATATATTAAGTATGTAGTAAATGTACAAATTGTGGTATTTTTCTCCTACATCCCGAAAATCACGATATTGTATGATCAAAAAATCTAAAGTTAACGACCAATATAATTATTACAAACCCCATGAGATCGAAACCTAAAAATAGGTGCGATGACGAGCAAAGCGAGGAGGAGCGTGTTAGGTGCACATGTTCATCAAAACCAAAGCGGAGCGCAGCGAAGCGGAGCGGAGCGTTTTCCAAACAGCGGAAACAATACAAGGCACCAGTTTGCGCTATGTAGGGAGACGCTCCGTCAAAGTTAAAGCCAAACGAATATTATTACTTTGTATAAACCTATGCCATAGCATTATTAGGCTATTCAAGATTTGGCCATACCATTATTAGGCTAAACAATGTTATGCGAAATAACTTTTTACTAAACGAGATTTATGCCATACGATTTTCGGCGTAACGAGACTTTGACCAAACGTTACTATGCAATACGAGATTAGGCAAAAAAATCTTATGCCAAAAAAGGTAGAAGCGAAATATCAACATTGGGTTGCTATTATTTCGTTTGTGAAATAAGAAGGCTTCTCAGAATCTCAGTCCAGGAGTGTAGGAATAGAGCCTCTCAGAGTAACCAAACAACTGGAGGGTTACTCTATACTGACGAAAACGAACGAACGAGAGCTGTCGTGCAATCGGCACGTTTAATACAACGAGATAGAGTCGTGGCACGCGCAACACCTCTCCGTAACTTAGTATTTCGTCATATAGAGTGACCCCCCTGTACCACATGTAGGTACCTACATCTGGCACACCCTGGCCATTCAGCAGCTCAATTTGTCTGACTGGCTAATGCTTTTGTCACGGCGACAAACCCTAGACGAGCTCTAGTGTCGGTGACAAACTGTAGAGGCACTGAGGAGGTTAGTTATTAAATTAATTAATAATATTTTTTAAAGTTAATAGCTTGTATTAATTAATTGCAATAAACATTGTATTAATTAATATTTTTTTTATTTAAATTGCAACAACTGCAGTTCTTACATTACCAACTAGCATTGGCTAAATCGGCTAAAACTAACCTAGTAAGAGACGACGAACAGTAAAACACAGATTCGGATTTGAATGCTTAGATTCAGTAAATCTAAAAATATGCAATCTTCTTAACAGAAAGTTGTCCCGTAATTATCTAGCCATATAACAAGTTATCACAAAGTTTAAATTAAATAATTAAAGCCGCACGGGGGCAGAATTACAATGTGTTTTGATCGCGAGAGCAAGATGGCGGCGGACTTAAACTGGCTAGTTACGGAGTGGTATTCAGGAGAGGTCAGGAGGAAAATGTTAAGGAAATTTTGTGTTGCATTAAAGTAAAGGCCTCCTCGTATCACCTTTACGTCTAGTACAGGTTTTGCAATTTTTGAAAAATATAAAAGTTTACTTTTTCTTCTGTCATCTGCATACATTATGTGTCAAAAGTTGCATGATAGTTTCCCCTAAAGGCGCCACTTTGTATGCGAGAAAACGTAAACTTTTATAGTTTCAGAAAATCTAACAAACCTGTTCTGATTGACTGTAGACCCTGTTATGATTACGTCCAGCGCACCTTGGGAAGTCAGGGCCAACCCTAATATGAGCGGTCAATCCTTTTACTACGGCGGTAGGTATATACGCCATTATTTTTGAGCTCATCAATTTTTTTCACCTTACAGGGTGATGTCAATCATGCTATACCTACAGTTTTATAGTTAAGTAAGTGCTTAGCTAGGTACATATTATTTAATATCACTTTCATCATCATCATCATATTATTCTTTTTCCCATAATGGTTATCATAAAGAATCACCAACTTGAAAAATGAACGTTCTATAACACCTCGTTTTTCGCCAGAATATCCGCCTGGGTGTTGGTGTTTTAATGAGTTTTCGGCGACTACTTGCGTGGCAGAGGGGGGTCACTTACACTCGCTCACACTTTATGACGAAAACAGAAGTCTCTGAACGCTGCGAGAGCCACGATCTGAAGGGCTAGTACGGGGCGCTATTAAGACGTGACAAAAGTTCTCCGTCGCGCTCGCTCTTGAGGCTGCGCGATGTGAGTGCGCGCGATGCAAAACTCTTGTCACGTCTTAAATGCGCCCCGTACTAGCCCTTCTAGTTGTATGAAACGTGCCGATTGCACGACAGCTCTCGTTCGTTTAGTTTTTCGTCAGTATAGAGTAACCCTCCAGACCCTGCCCCGTGCATACTAAGTGCGCACGGGGCTGGCTGGGACTGCCTTGAAAACATCACTTTCAAAACAACAAAAATGCTTAAAAAAGAGTGTATGATGATTAGGATATTGCCCTTATTTAAACCCATTTTCACCCAAATGCTTTCACGGATATCAATTATTATGCTCTATCCTCGGTTTTCCTCGTACATACCAAATAACATCAGTTAACAATATAAATAAGTAGGTATTTATATCATAACATTTCCCTAATTCGATCGCGGGTCAAAAACTCAAGTTCAATGTTGCCTCTATAAAAAAAGGTTTACATTCTAAGCAATGTCGCCTTATCAATAATACACGACCCTTTTAATTGTCTCGCCTACCCACTCGGTTCGGAAGGCAATTAGAGGTCGTAGCAACATAATCTATACGGGAAGGCGGCACCGAGATTTGTCCTGATAACTGGAAGGGTCGCCCCATACGTGATGTTGTTGCCAACGAGGGGCCCTACTCCCAGTTTACGATTCTCATGGAAACTTCTCAAGCAACTTTCGGCAAGACGGCAGTTCAGGTATAAAAATAAAGTAATTGTTACGTTAGTACCTATTGGTACTTAGAACCCAGAATGCCGAGATCTTAAATGGATCTTAATAAATAGGTATAGGTTAGGTATATATGTATAGTGCAACAATAAAGTTTTGAAATCGGAAGTGGATACTAACTAACTGTTAAAGACCGTATTTAATCATTATATTTATTTGAGCACATATTCGTTATAAAGCCATAATCACTCGGTATTTTATTTTTTAAAATGTATTTAAATGTACCTAAGTAAATAACTGTAACATGTTAAAAAATCTATGCAAAATCGCACTCTTTATTGTCAGGAGTTTTTAGTTGGCCATTCTTGACCACACAGTCATATATTTAAAATACGATCGCTTTTTATTTAAAACCACTTATTTATTTATTATTCTCTAATCTCTGATTAATTTAATTTCATGGTGACGACCGTTTACGTGAATTGGGAGTAGATTTACTGGGCATATTGTGTGATACAACAATGTATCTTTGAACAACATACTTACTTGGTATATTTCTGGAAACGATCGGTTTGAAACACAATATTTTCAGAAGATATGTATAACACAGACAAGACGATGGAGAATTTGAATGTTTTTCTAGAATAATTATTTTAATAACCTACCTACTTAAGTAAAAGTTTTACTGAATATCAAAATCAGTTTGATGAATAGTAAAGCAGTTTTAGATTATTTTATCTGGAAACAAGATCGCTATTTTTGGTTTTCTTGTAAAAATATTAAATTGAATCGTGAAGAAAGAAATTACTTAGCTTGGGTAAAAATTTTACAGGGTGTTGCAAAAAGGGTATACTAAGCCGAAACCTACATGTGCAGCATGGTATATCTAAGCCCGAAAATAAAATCAGAATTTAAAAATTGGTTTTTCATTTTCCATAGAAAACTTTGTTGGTTACGTGACTTTTTACTATGGAGAATGTTTTTTTTTCCGCATGTAGGTTTCGGCTTAGTATACCCTTTTTGCAACACCCTTTATTGTCTGCCGTAAGTATTCTCTACAAATCTAACGTGGAATCGACGGATAGAATACGAGTATTCACCGCTGAACGCACATTCCAAAATTACTTGCTTGTTTCTCGCCCGAATCCAACTCAACCATTCTACTATCAAGGGATTCTTCTTCTTTCTCGATTTTAGCAAACAACACTTAGCTCAAAAGCTCGTCTGCATAAACACTTGATATTTTTTACCGTTTACCTAACTACAACACTATATTCTATTAATACTTATAATTATGTATAAAAGATGCTAATGGTGAATGTGGATAGATGGACAAGTTTATTTATTTCAACTGGAACACCAGCATGGATAGACAAACGGACATAAGCTGAATAAAATGGTGTATGAAGTTGAACGATGTCCTATACAATACATAATAATCATAAATTTACTCATAAGAAAAAAAAAACTTAATAAAATGACATAAAAGTTAACATACAAGGTTGTCAGTACATAAACATTAGCAGAACCCTTGCGCCGTTCCCTTACACTCAGATTGAGGCCTTGGGGTCACTCTATAAGAGAAAAAAAAACGTAGTTTTTGAACGCTGGTGCGCGAGCCACGACTCTATCTCATTGTATAAAACGTTCCGATTGCACGACAGCTCTCGTTCTTTCGTTTTTCCACTATATAGAGTAACCCCGCTTGTTCCGAAGCGTCGTCCACACGTCACAAAGCTCGCCTTTATTATTCACAAAACACAAAACTGAAATGGAGTTTTAACGAAGACAAAGTGAAGTAAAACAGAATCAATTACGGGGGATTTATTTTCGCAGACTGAAAGAATTAAACAAGAGAGAGGCGGCGTTTGGAGATGTGACGAAATTGAATTTTTGTTTAAAACAAACCGCCTCGAGTTGGTTTCGACAAAGGGGGTTGATCGAAGTGAGCTTTTAAGGCTTCGTTGTTACCAACTTTATAATTTTTTATGTCCCTTTGTTTCCGTTACTCGTGGCCATCGCTCTTCTAAAAACTTAATGGAAATAAGTGAAGATGGTGAAGGTAAACATTGTGAGGAAACCTGCTCATTTAGATCCAGCGCATCTAGATGATTGTGTGGGACCCGACCACCTGCGGTGGACCACCAGCGTGGTGGGAAGTGGTGCGAGCGAAGGGAACTAAGACGACAAGGCCATATTCATATATAGAGTCAATTCTAGTGAGCCAGATTTAGCTATGAATACTGCAGAAATAATATAATAAAATGCGGGGAGATGTAAAAGCACCGGTTGAAGTAATCCTATTTCAGTATCCGTATGCCTCATTAATTTACTAGTTCAGACAACATTAGTCCATAGTAAAGTTGAAAATGTTGTTTCTCCACTATCTTTCCCATACACTGCGCTGTCTGTTCACGTGTCTTCGTTATAAACTGTAATGAGCTGAGTGCTTATATTGATCCATATTTTCCACGTTAGCCTCTGCCGAGATTAAGGGGTAAATTGAGTTTTTTTTCATGTAGCATACTTTCCAAGTGTATTGGAATACCTTTGTTATTTTTAAACGACGTTAAAATAGAAGATTTCTTGTTTTTTTTTTCGTTTGCGTTTTTTACTTTTAATTACTCTGTGCCTGGTAATTATATTATACTTACTTATTTTAGATCGGTACTATAGTAGTACTTGAAAGTAAGACCATCAACGCAATCAACAACAGTATTGTACTTTACACTATTTAATTAGAAATAAGTACCTATGTGAAAATGTTCAATTATAAAATGTTTGTCATGTAGGTATGGGCGGGGTACCCAGTAACACAGGTTTGTCACCTACACTCCCGGGCAATGAAATAGTTCACCTCACAAAATGCCGACACCAAACAACCTCAATTTTTTCAAACATTTAATTTAAAATTTGAACAAAATATTACCGTTTTTAGTTGGTAATATCCTGATGCTCTGTTTAATGTACTTCAATGTTTCAGAAGGCGTTATTAAGCTAGCCTTTTCCGTTTAGGAGTTATTTGATGCTCAGTGGAACCTTTTAATTGCCCGTGAGTGTAGTATAGGGGCCCTTGCAACTTGTACGATTGATATGCAATTGAACAATAAACATAGGTTTTTTTTAACAGTATTTTTGTAGTCGATAAGTAAGTAGTATAAGTAAGTTTTTTTTAATAATCCAAGCGTTTCTATAGGTTCAAATAAATGAAACATTATAGGTAACTGGGCAGTTCTTCTTTTTAACCTACATAACTTAGTCTCCATCAGTTGTGAAGAAAAAATCATGAGTTTTACAAATATTATTTTATTTATTTATATTTCAGCGTGCATTGTACTAAAAACACAACGGCTGTGCACGTTTACAAAAATATAAATTTATATTTTTGTATTTAAAATTACGTTACAGAGTGGTAAATCCGCGTGACAGAGGAGTATTTCATACGAATCTTGGCTGTCTCCCGCCACTTCATCCTGCGCATATTCGATAATGTTACAAAAAATATATATGACAACATAAAATATAAAAATTTATTTAAACTCCAGAAGATATTACCTATTTAGTAAAACAAAATATATATTTTTAAATGATTTCTGAAATATTTAAAAAAAATGTTGAAAATTTGTCTCTTACTACCTAATGTTTTAGTAGTAACATTCTGTCACGTAGGTTGCCATTTAAAATATTTGTTTGAGCCACTCGTCCTTATTGCCATCGATCTGAGTTTAAGGTCTCCTTTTCCCCTTGGTAAGATTTCCCCTTTGAGATCCAGACACCGCGTATCGGCCACCCGCAAAGTGTGACAGGAGGTGCGTGTGTTTATTCAGCGACAGCTTCGTCACGTAGGTAATTGTTAAAATAAAATACAATGAAATTATTATTTTGTTATTTACTCATTGGTAATAACAATTACTTTGAAATCAACATGTGAATATTACACTTTATGTTACTGTTTAAATGCTAATCGACTTTGCAACACATTTTACCCCTCTGTCACACGACAAATCTGTCACATTCTTACCAAACACTCCAACCTGAGAATATTCATCAAAGAAAAATTGAAGAGAAACTACACGTTTTGGTTAAAGTACGAAGCGAAAGGAAAGTCCAATACACTTGCGCTTCATTAATAAAAAGTTTCGTTAGTGAAAAAGCTAATTTCGTGCTATTGTTCTCAAGAACAGACGATGAATGTGGTAGACTGTTTAATATGGTGGAGAATGACTTATCGGATGTTTGATGATAACATTAAAGTCCTTCCAGCTTCTAAGGTAATTAAAAAAGAAAAGAGTATTTTTTTCAGGTTCTAAGAGCCACTGCTGTATTTTCGAAATATGGCTGATTAAAACTTTAACAAATTACGTAATTTTCATTATGTTACTTAAATTTTAGGTTGCCGAAAATATTAATTGTGCAGATAAACATAATTTTATGTAGTTGGAACAAATTTGTCCTTTAAGTTCCTGAAATACGGATATTTCACTCTCCAGAGGTTCTCAAGTGTGATTTCATTAGTTATACTAATAATAAAGATATCTTCAGTAAATTTTTTGACTAACTTGAAACCATAATGATTTATATGTAAGTTACTAATTATTATTTTTAAATAAAACTGTTTTATTCCAAAACGCTGCTGCATATTTAATAGAATAACAACTATGTCACATCGTTTACCACTCTGTAACGATTGGTGTCTCCTGGTAGTCAACTTATTTTTGGTCGTTTATATGTTATGTTATAAATAGTGCAACTTTGGAAAAATCATATTAAATTTAGTCATTGATGTTAACGTCTATGCTGTTAATTTTTTACTGTAATTAGTAGCGAAAAAATATTTATAGCAAAAACAAGCTTCATTTTAGCTGAAATTGTGACAGAGTGGTAATAACTACTTAATAAATATTTTGTTATTACTAAAAATCCATTCTTTCATATGTTTTCTAAAATGGTATTTTGTTTATTAACGTATCAAAAAAGTTTCATTTTAATCGACGAAGACTATTTCGTTAAAATAAAATAAAAGATTCTGTGACGAAGGTGTAATTTTCTTTGCCTTATCCACGTATTATGTTCTGAAAATCTTGAAAAAATACTTAAACTTCGCGGCCAACCACCTTTTTCAATAGAATAGAAATGTAGCTATCATAAAAATTATAAGAGTTCACCAAAAAGCTAAAGTTTTTTTTTTCAAATTCGGGATAATTTTTTATCCATTATGTAGGTTAAAAAGAAGAACTGCCCAACTATAGACTATTTTGTCCTCATTCTACAACTGGGTATCCAAATAGCGAAAGTACCGAACTACCCATGCATTATCTATGAGTCTTGTTAAATTATGTCGAAAAGTTTTCGACTTGATTATACCGTTGGGGAACCCTGAACATAGAACCAACACATTTTACAACTATACTGTTTTACATTTTGCGGTACGGAACCCTATTAGTCTGGCTATTGTAGTGTACTCGCATTCTGAAAGATTAACATAAAAGATTTTGAAACACTTATTAAAAAAATATTTTTTTAAACACAGATATTTGTTCTTGGGTCTTGGATGTGCCCGTAAAATGGCAATAGGCCCGCCCCCTATTACATTGGGAGTATTGGGACTAACATAACACTCTGGCGAAAAGTGGGTGCAGCAATGCACCTCTGCCTACCCCACAAGGGAGTACATTAGTACAAGGCGTGAGTGCGTGTTTTTTTTTTTTATTAAAAAATAACCCAAATTACGATTTTCCATAATTATAACACATACTAAATATGTATGATGACGAATGAAGAGATATACATTTTTGGTGTTTCAATTATGTCGATTCTGAAGGAACAAAATTTAATTTTAGCGATGTTAAAGTTACAGGTACAGGTACATTTGCCAGTAATTTTGCTAATAGAGTATTATTTTTAATGGGGATTTTAGCTCTAAATTTAGAACGTGTGCCTTCAGAATCGACGTTTATATCAGAGCTTATTAACTCTAGTGAAATAAAATAATAATACTCACCTAAATTAACTAAAGCCTAGCTAGCTCATTTCGCCAACTACAAAGCCAACTCTATTCTGAAACTAACGTTTTTTTAGGATGACAAAAGATGATTGCTGTGAATCAGAAAAAACTATGACAATGCCGCCACTAACAGGCTGACAGACCGTTTCAGCGGCTGCCACGTTTTAATAAATCTCCATTTCATCCTGTGTCAGGACCTGGGTTGCCATGCGTCAAAAATTTAACAAACAAAAATGCCTGTTGATTGAGTAAAACGAAGCATAAGCAAAAATAAAAACTAGAGCAGATAAATATATCCCAAAATGCTAGCCCAGTTTCACATTGAAGTGAATCAATTTAAGCATGAATCTAATTTAATCGAAAGCCAATCACAGCGGTTGTAGCTCAGTCGGGCAAGCGCCCACTTCTCACGCGAAAGATGAGAGCTTGAATCCCAGCGCTAACGTTTATCATTGACTTTGACAAATCGCACAAAAAACTAATTAATACCACTATCTATTTTGGTGTGATTTTTTGGCATTTACAACTGGTAACCCCGGAAACTACAAGTAGTTCTTTACAAGGACCACACTAGCCCACTAGACCCAGGGTGGTGGGAGGGGGTGGGGGTATATCTTACCCATTACTCTTCATTCTGAGCCTCGCGTTCCACCCATATACGGGTTTTAAGGACTTTGTCGTTATTTTTTATCAAGTTTGGAACTGTGGCTTGTGCGAAAGCTGACAAGTAGGACGGACTTAAAGAATGGCATTAGGTATAGTGCTGAAATCATTAATGATATTTATTAATTACAATAATATACATACTATTATGTAAGTAAGAAGTTTTATGTTAGCAATCTGTCATTGATTATGCTAGTTAATTGTGCCATGTATATTGTGTTGCTTAGTGCCAATTTCTCCATAGTCGGTTATCTAACCGACCGGGATTGGTATAAAATTCTTGACAGATGTGTCTAAAGTCAACCACTAATACCTGGTTATGCTCTAACCGACTATGGAGAACGCATTTACTAAACGATCACTTAAGCTAGCCAGACTACGGACGCTTCCACCTACTATGCATGAATTACGTTTCCCACTTCAGCAACTGATCAATTCTCGCGCTAATTTTGTATTAGCCGTGTCAATTTAAACACTGGACTGATACGTGATTAAATAAGCTAAACTAGCGTGGCACTTAGCGCGAAGTAGAAGCTGAGGGGTCACTCTAGTTAATGAAAAACCCAGTTTCGGAGCACTGTTGCGTTAACCACACAGCTAATACCAAATAGACTTGCAACCGCCGTGTCGACTATTTTCTATATTACTCAACACATAACATAACCTTAAAACCTAACACGCTACACGTAACTATGTCTTACACGGGTTATTTAATTGTAATAATCTTTATAAACCATCATCAATGCGACAAAAAATCACTTTCATAAAATATTCTCGTGAAATCTCGTGAGCTTTAGAAATAAATAAATAAAATAAATAAGTTTGGAGATGTGACGAAATTGAATTTTTGTTTAAAACAAAGGGGAATTATAAAACGAGCGAACAAAAAAAAACTTTGCGACTGATGATGACATACAGTTTTAATAACTTGAGCGGTATGAATTTGAGTAAGCGAAAAATTTACTAAACTGACGACGAATATTGTTTTATAATAAAATCCAGTACGAGCTTACAAAAAGTGGACTGTGACAAATCCATTTCAGATATAAAAAAAATATTCGAGCGACTTAATTACTAAGTGAGCGACTGGAAATACAGAGAGGGCAACTTCAATATTAAGATATATTCGATTTTTCTAAGTGAGGTTATACTTAGCGAACTACTAAAAAGTTCACTTTGAGCAAAGTTTTGTATGCTGCTTTATTAATGATTATTGGTTACTGATATTCTATTTGAGGGCTTATGTTTTTTATTTTGATACGCTTTTTAATGAAAACTACAGATTTTTAAATGCACTGGCAAAAAGGATCGTGCGACTGTCCCGAATTTTTCAATAGATACCTATGTATGCAATCACGTTTTGGGGCTAGCAATTCGGCTCAAACTAACAACACCACCACTGGAAGCAAAAATGATACCCATTGGACAAAAAAGAAAACGAGGCCGGCCCAATAAGTCCAAACCCGCACTTATTTACCAGTGTCGATGAGTAGTAGGGCTCCTCATACCTATCAATACCTATCAATGTTTCTTAGTATTTATAAGATGTTTTTTTTTAGTTGACTGAAGCGTCTTATTTTAATTTTTGTTCATTTTATTGAAATAAATGCATGCATATTACTTTATTTTTATGGAGTACATTGTTTTATTTAATTACCCTTATATTTCAATAATAAAATTTATCAACTAATAGAATAGTGTTTCTTCAAATAGTTATTTCATATTTTTTAAATGTGACCTCATTATACTCTGCTCATTAGTGTATTTTTCAAAGTGGTTATTGTATTCGAAACACTTCATTTAAGATAAAATGCCGCTCAGTATAAAAAATACATTTGCCAAATATTGAAAAAAATGCAGGACGTAACGTTGACACTCAAACAAATATTAGGTCGCTCAAATATTATGAAGCTGCTCATTTTGTATTTTAAGTAACTCAAATTAATGTTTGTAAGTTGCTGTCCTGTTGATTTCTCGTCACTCGCAGTCAGTCGCTCACTTAGTAATTCTATAACCCAAATGAATTAATTTTGACACTTAGAACTGTAATTTACAGTCACTCGTTTTATTGCTACCCTAAAACAAACCGCCTCGAGTTGGTTTCGACAAAGGGGGTTGATCGAAGTGAGCTTTTAAGGCTTCGTTGTTACCAACTTTATAATTTTTTATGTCCCTTTGTTTCCGTTACTCGTGGCCGTCGCTCTTCTAAAAACTTAATGGAAATAAGTGAAGATGGTGAAGGTAAACATTGTGAGGAAACCTGCTCATTTAGTTAAAGCGCATCTAGATGTGTGTGACCCGACAACCCGCGGTGGACCAGCGTGGTGGGAAATGGTGCAAGCGAAGGGAATTAAGACGACAAGGCCATATTCATATATAGAATCAATTCTAGTGAGCCAGATTTAGCTATGAATACTGCAGAAATAATATAATAAAATGCGGGAAGATGTAAAAGCACCGGTTGAAGTAATCCTATTGCAGTATCCGTATGCCTCATTAATTTAATAGTTCAGACAACATTAGTCCATAGTAAAGTTGAAAATGTTGTTTCTTCACTATCTTACCACATACACTGCGCTGTCTGTTCACGTGTCTTCGTTATAAACTGTAATGAGCTGAGTGCTTATATTGATCCATATTTTCCACGTTAGCCTCTGCCGAGATTAAGGGGTAAATTGAGTTTTTTTTTCATGTAGCATACTTTCCAAGTGTATTGGAATACCTTTGTTATTTTTAACGACGTTAAAATAGAAGATTTTTGGTTATTTTTTGGTTAGCGTTTTTTTTTCTTTTAATTACTCTGTGCCTGCATGGTAATTATATTATACTTCTTCTTCTTCTTCTTCTTCTTCTTCTTTTAGATAGGTACTATAGTAGTACTTTAAAGTAAGACCATCAACGCAATCAACAACAGTATTGTACTTTACACCATTTAATTAGAAATAAGTACCTATGTGAAAATGTTCAATTATAAAATGTTTGTCATGTAGGGGTGGGCGGTGTACCCAGTAACACAGGTTTGTCGCCTAGTACAGGGGCCCTTGCAACTTGTACGATTGATAATATGCAATTGAACAATAAACATAGGTTTTTTTATAACAGTATTTTTGTAGTCGATAAGTAAGTAGTTTTTTTTTAATAATCCAAGCGTTTCTATATGTTCAAATAAATGAAACATTAGGTAACTATAGAATATTTTGTCCTCATTCTACTTCTGGGTATCCCAATAGCGAAAGTACCGAACTACCCATGCATTATCTATGAGTCTTGTTAAATTATGTCGAAAAGTTTTCGACTTGATTATACCGTTGGGAAACCCTAAACATAGAACCAACACATTTTACAACTATACTGTTTTACATTTTGCGGTACGGAACCCTATTAGTCTGGCTGTTGTAGTGTACTCGTATTCTGAATGTTTTTTTAGACAATGTTATCTGTATTTAGTTGTTTATTCGTTATTCTGCTTTATGATTACGAAAAACTTATAAAAATAATACCCAAATTACGATTTTCCATAACTGTTATTATTACATAATAAAAATATATGATGACGATTCTGGAGGAACAAAATTTAATTTTAGCGATGTTAAAGTTACTATCGTAAATAATCATAAGTCTGATTTTGCCAGTGGAAAATGAGATTTACGATTTACTTACACTGATAGAGTATTATTTTTTAATGGGGGTTTTTAGGTCTAAAATTGAGCGGTGGTAGCTCAGTCGGGTAAGCGCCCGCTTCTCACGCCAGAGATGCGGGTTCGAATCCCGGCGCTGACATGTACCAATGAGTTATTTTAACTTAAGTACAATGTATAAATACCATCGCTCTTACGGTGAAGGAAAAACATCGTGAGGAAACCTGCATATCTAGATCTAGCAAATCTAGATATGTGAACCCACCAACCAGCGTGGTGGGAAAATGGTCCAAGCTTAGGAAGGTAGTTTAGACCTTGGGGATATGCACAACGGTTCCATTCGAGAGAGCCAGGTGCAGGTACTTACACCCCCACAGAGAATAGAATAGAATAGGTCTAAAATTAGAATTTGAGCCTTCAGAATCAGTGCTCATTAACTCTAGTGAAAATAAAATAATAATACTTAAGTACCTAAATAAACTAAAGCCTAGCTCATTTCGCCAACTACGAAGCCAACTCTATTCTGAAACTAACGTTTTTTCAGGATGACAAAAGATGATTCCTGTGAATCAGAAAAAACTATGACAATGCCGCCACTAACAGGCTGACAGACCGTTTCAGCGGCTGTCACGTTTTAATAAATCTCCATTTCATCCTGTGTCAGGACCTGGGTTGCCATGCGTCAAAAATTTAACAAACAAAAATGCCTGTTGATTGAGCAAAACGCAACATATGCAAAAATAAAAACTAGAGCAGATAAATATATCCCAAAATGCTGGCCCAGTTTCACATTGAAGTGAATCAATTTAAGCATGAATTTAATTTAATCGAAAGCCAATCACAGCGGTTGTAGCTCAGTCGGGCAAGCGCCCACTTCTCACGCGAAAGATGAGAGCTTGAATCCCAGCGCTGACGTTTACCATTGACGTTGACAAATCGCACAAAAAACTAATTTATACCACTATCTATTTTGGTGTGATTTTTTGGCATTTACAACTGGTAACCCCGGAAACTACAAGTAGTTCTTTACAAGGACCACACTAGCCCACTAGACCCAGGGTGGTGAGAGGGGGTGGGGGTATATCTTACCCATTACTCTTCATTCTGAGCCTCGCGTTCCACCCATATACGGGTTTTAAGGACTTTGTCGTTATTTTTTATCAAGTTTGGAACTGTGGCTTGTGCGAAGGCTGACAAGTAGGATGGACTTAAAGAATAGCATTAGGTATAGTGCTGGAATCATTAATGATAGTTTGTAATTTATTAATTTCAATATACAGGGTGAGTCCTTCATAGGTGCACATCCGGAAGTATGTCACAGAGCTTTTCATTCTGAACAACTTTTTATGATGACCTTGGGATATTCCCGAAAAAAATATCTACTCCCCATACACAGTGTTACGTAAACATCCAATTTTTGTATGGGGAAGCATCTTTTTTATATATATCCCAAGGTCATTATAACAAAAGTTTGTTCAGAATGAAGAGCTCTGTAACATACTTCCATATAATTATGCACTTATGAAAGACTCACCCTGTATATTATGTAAGTAGTTGTATGTTAGCAATCTGTCAATGCTTATACTAGTTGACCGTGCCATGTAATGTGTTACTTAACTTCCATGATCACAAAAGCTAACTAGACTACGGACGCTTCCACCTACTATGCATGAATTACGTTTCCCACTTCAGCATTGATCAATTCTCGCACTAATTTTGTATTAGCCGTGTCAATTTAAACACTGGACTGATACGTGATTAAATAAGCTAAACAAGCGTGGCACTTAGCGCGAAGTAGTAGCTGAGGGGTCACTCTAATTAACGAAAAACCCAGTTTCGGAGCACTGTTGCGTTAACCACACAGCTAATACCAAATAGACTTGCAACCGCCGTTTCCACTATTTTCTATTTTACTCAACACATAACATAACCTTAAAACCTAACACGCTACACGTAACTATGTCTTACACGGGTTATTTAATTGTAATAATCTTAATAAACCATCATCAATGCGACAAAAAATCACTTTCATAAAATATTCTCGTGAAATCTCGTGAGCTTCAGCCATTTTTTTGCTACTTTTTGTTTTTTTTTTCATTTGTTTTAATTGCATGATGCAGAACCTGTTAGGTTGGGTAGCTATGCGTTTCGTTATATTACGCGCTTACTCACATCGCGCGGCCTCGAGAGCGGGCGCGACGGAAAACTTTTGTCACGTCTTACGCCCCATGCTAGAGGCTTCTGCTCTCGTTTGTACATTCCTTGTGGAGCTAGAGTGACCCCGGTGTGTCCGCTAATGGCTGCCGACCGCGGCGCGTGACACGGGTCGGAATTAGACGAAAACAAGGGTACAATTAGCGCTTTTAACTTCTAAAAGTCAATGTTCAAGGAATGATAGGTTGGAATTAAAATACCTTGTTAATACACGCACGGGCAATGAAAAGGTTCCACTGAGAAAAACACTAAATTACTCCTAAACGGAAAAAGCTAACTTGATGACGTCTTCTGCATCATTGAAGTACATTTAACAGTGAATCAGGTTATTACCAACTAAAAACACTAATATTTTGTACATTTTTTTAATTAAATGTTAAAAAAAATTGTGGTTGTTTGATGTTGGCATTTTGTGAGTGGAACTTATTCATTGCCGTATTCTGTTAGTTATGAACGTATATCTGTTGACGTTCTATCGAATGGAATCCGCATACTTTGTAAAATATAGCATGGATCCTATGACGTATTATTATCAGATCCTTAAGCCTGGTAAATAAAGTTTGATTGCCATTAAAAACAAACAAATCACCAATAAAATGTATGGATGTGACATGATAGAGTCTAGAGCTCATTCTATATTTAAAACTAGCTGTTCCCGCGTGCTTCGCTTCGCCCTAAAAAGTTTTCCCGTGGGAATTCCGGGATAAAAAGTAGCATATGTTCTTTCTCAGGGTCTAGACCATATGTATACCAAATTTCATTCAAATCCGTTCAGTAGTTTTGGCGTGAAAGAGTAACAGACAGACAGACAGACAGACAGACACAGTTACTTTCCCATTTATAATTAGTTAGGATTAGGATTAAACTAAGTTTTAAATTCGACTTTATGATTACCTGAGTAAATCTCATTTATCACATAAATAATAATATTTTTTCCTATCTTAAGATTAGAAATTTCACTGTAATTTCAAACCTTATGTAACTCTGACCCAAAAATTGATCCCTTACATCGACCACTAAATGAAGTTGTCTTTCTTAAAATCGGCTTTAAGGCTGTATTTCCTCATTTGCTCGAGTGAACATGTGAAGATGGACGTCCATTACAAGCGGGTCATCGCATAAATATCTATCAGCAATTTGCCCCTTCTTTTGAAACACTGCGTCTATTGTCTGTGGTCTAAGTTACATACCGTTAGATACAGTATAGTATACGGTAAAAGAAGTAAGAACGTATAATTATGTATTTAAATTAATTTACCATTATGTACCTATGTACTTATTTACTTTAATTAATTTGTGTGTATGATGTACTTTTTGGCATGAGTAGTGCACATACAAAGCGCACCTTGGACAATCAGCAACGGGCGGGTTACTCTATAATGATGAAAAACGAACGAACGAGAGCTGTCGTGTAATCGGCATGCGTAAATCAACGAGATAGAATCGTGGCTCGCGCTGCAGCGCTTCGAGACTTAGTTTTTCGTTATATACAGTGACCCCTCTGACGCTAATCTAACCACACGGTGAAACACCCGTTTCCAGCCTCCAGGTCTGGTGATTATCACAGACACGCTGAGAAGAAGGCTTCTGATAAAATAACATTATTACATTTTATTTTTAAATATATAAATCCCGAGAGCCCTTAAATATCAACCACATAAACTTTGCATATTCGTAATAATGGTATAGATCCATATGCTACACTACCTTGGGCCATCCGCTAGGCTATTCGGGAACTCCCAGTCCTTTTAGTAAATATAAATTTATTTATAACTTTGCACCAACAGTGCGGTACTTAAGTTCCACTGGGGACACATTTTAATATTCCAACTTCTTGCATTCTCATTGGTTGGGGATTTTCTTCGGCTAACTTGGTGCTACAATGTTACAGAGTGTTGCTAAAGTGTATAGTGAAAGGGGGTGACTCAGTTCGTCATTCTGAACAACTTTTGGAAGTACCTAGGTACCTACGTGGAAAAAAACCGATACTAAAAGTTACGTGACCAACAAAGTTTATTTAGAAAATCACAGTTTTAAACGACATGGAGCATCAGTTGTTCTCTTTAACTTGTACTATTTACTTACATAATATTATTCGTATAAATATACGAGTAGTAGGACAAGACAAGTGGTATGAATGACCAATCCTAATGGTTCTGTGACAAAGGGTCCCAGAGCATACACATGATTCGATCTTACCTTCTGTTCTGTGATACTATCGCAGGATTGCTTGTATTGTAGCTCAGAATCGTGTACACTCAGAATCACAACAAGTTAAGTGTAGTGTGTAACTTTCATTAGTAAATTAAAATGCATAATTACTTTAATATATTTTTATCAATGTAATAAGTTCTGAGTAAGAAATTGATTATAATTATAATAGGGCTCAAATATTTTTTTATTTAATAAATTGGCTGGGTTAATGTGGGGAAACGGATGGTTTATCCATGAAACACTGTGCAATCTACTTTATGCCTAATCAACTTTCCAAAAAAACAAAAAAAAATGTGATTGTTTGGTTTTCAAATTGACAAAGAAATTAAAAAATTTATCTAAATCTAATTTTTATATTTCATTTGAATAACTTGATAGTTGATTTGGATCCAATATTACAGTACCTATCCAGGCAGCAACGAAATCCATAACCAATGACAAAAGCTTCTGTTCCCCCGAACATATCTTCGGCTTCCCGTGATAGGAAGGCAAAGCCGACATCCAGGGATTATTTATTAGGCCCAATGTTTCAACACAAAACAAACGAAGACGCGGAATAGATTGCTCAATACAAATATTGTGTTTGTGTTTGCCGCCACGAATTGATTCCAGTAGATTTTCTCCTTCAGGAGCATAAACACAGCGCGGAATGGAAGCTTGAATGATAAGGAAAGAGATGAGCTTTTTACATAAGTACATTCGACTCTATAAACTACTAGCTGTTCCCGCGAGCTTCGCTTCGCCTTAAAAAGTTTTCCCGCGGAAATGGCCGGATAAAAAGTAGCTTGTTTTTTTTTCAGGGTCTAGACTATCTGTATACCAAATTTCATTCAAATCCGTTCCTTCAGTAGTTTTGGCGTGAAAGAGTTACAGACAGACAGAGTTACTTTCGCATTTATAAATATTAATTATTAGTTGGGATAATGAGGTCGATTCAAAAGGCAATAATATTTTAATAGAAATATATTAATCATAGGTAATATTCATTATATTATTATAAATCATGTAAAGTTATAATATTTGAATCAAATAATGTTATTGCTACCAATATTAAACCATGTTAAAATTATAAACAGTTAATTAGTTAATTGAAGGTTTGTAAAGCTTGGTTTTGACAAAGTACAAACTCCATAAACACCTACATATATTATATAAGTATACATATTATACTACATATTGTATACCTATATTATAAGTAAACAAATACTATTATCTGTTCAAATGTTATGTTATGAACTTATGAGGTATTATGTACTAAGCAATTAAACATTATATGTTTTATCATAATGTACTAAACTGTAGTAAAAAAATTACCCACCACTTGGCAAAGTAAAAAAAAATAGATTTTAAATTAAAAATACATAAGTACTGAGTTTTCTTACAGTTTCCATTCTCGAATCTAAAATGGTACTACTGCAAAATCCGACCTTATTAGTTCATAGGTCGTATTTCCGCTGACCGAGAGAGAAATTTACAACTACCCTCCAATTTCGATTTACTGAGGTTGCTAGCTTTTAAAATGTCTTGGGTTCACCCGCGTACCATTATAATGTCGGCCAAGATCTAAGTTCGCAAAATGTATGGCCACATTCTCTCTTCGTATTCTACTAATTTTAACCGAGTCTACCACACGATTCACTGTTTTTCATAGGAATTTGTACGGTGTATAGGTATTTGTATAATTTACACTTCTAAGTAGAATTGGACAAGGGCGTACTTATCCAATTCTACTGGAACTCTCTCAGAGAATTTATTATGTAGGTATCTTCTAGTGCAATTTAATAGAGGTACACTCGGCGAGCACTGAAAAATTTCCGTTGACTTCCGTTAATTTACTCACTGTATATAGCCACCAGCGCCAGAGCGTGCTATGGAGAGAGCTTGGGGTTCTCTGATGAATCGTATCAGAAATGAGGTTATCCGTCAGAGAACTAAGGTTACCGAAATAGCTGTCAAAATATGCAAGCTGAAGTGGCAGTGGGTTGGTCATATCTGCTGAAGAACCGATAACCGTTGGTGTAGATGAGTTCTCGAGTGGAGACCACGCACAGGCAAACGCAGCGACGGACGCCCTCCTGCCCGCTGGACTGACGACCTTATGCGGGTAGCCGGTAGTGATTGGATGAGGAAGGCCGAGGACCGAGTGTTGTGGCGCTCCTTGGGCCTATGTCCAGCAGTGGATAATTATTAGCTGATGATGAAATAGTCACACCCAATACTCAAAACTCTATCGTTTATTGCATCCATAAGTTACAATACAATAACTTTATGAAAAACACACAACATAAATACGATAAAAGGAAAGAGTAAGCACAATAGGCTTTATCGTTAAAAGCGTGCTCTTCCATGTAAGTTTAACACCTGTAACGTAAGTACAGTGAAAACAAAATCATTCAAACATCAAGTCACAAAAGTACCAAAAAGGTAGAATTTTCTTAGCAGCTGGCCACACTGAGCAGGTTTAATTGGGTCACGATCGGCGGCGTGTCGAACCCGGGACATGGCGTCATTAGCCGGATCTCTCGCCACATCCGGCGCGGACCCGGACACTAAAAATAATTGTTAAAGATTTGTCCCAATGTTGCCAGCGTCAAGAAATCTTCTGGGCTAGGTTCTAGCAGTTCTAGCTGATTTGTTGTGGGTAGGAGAGCTGATTATTTTTATTCACTTCTCTAGGTTAAATAGTAGGGTCGATATTCATTTTGTGACATAATTATTTTAGCTATCGTCAACATAACATGAGTGCTAGAGCACAAGCCTATAAGTTGTGCTAACGTGAAAATCATTTGGAGCGTTTCGTAGCTGAAAACTTGTTTCATGGGTTTAATGTAGCGAATTTCCAGTGAATTTCCACCTTTGTTATCCAGTAGAGTACTTTATTATGTACTAAGTTATACATCTACATTTTCATGTTCAGTAATTGGAAATTAAGTAGGTATCAAAGAGTCAGTCCAAAATTCAGATTCGCACGGCTTTAACGCAACATTCAGAAGTGAATAAATTCGGCTTACGCAGAGTACAGTTTGTATAGTCCGGAGTTATCAAAGAACAATCCAGGGCCAGGTGTGTGTGTCCGGGGCACTCCGGGGCCAGTAATTAAAACATCTTCAGCTAAGACGAGGCAGCCACCTGCGGACGTCCTGTTAAGGGGAAGACTATTTAAAGATAAAGATAAAGATAAAGAAACATTTATTCGACACATAGACAGCAACAACAACAAAAAGAAAAATACAGACTTAAGGCTGTCACTAAAGCTGGAAGAAAATCAGAATCTGTCAAATCTAGTGAGGGGGGGTTGAGGTATGCGGGGCGTTCTACGGACAATGACATGAAATTTTAACATAGTACTCGAAAACATAAAAGTGAAGACATGCCACTTTGTTAAAAATATACTAAGTAAGTAATATTGTTTTGTGATACGAAAATATTTATTTTTATTTGAAAGTATTTTTAATATTGAATAATTAATTATATATATATAAAGTCGTACCCGTGCCGATATTTATACAGGTTGTTGCAAAAAGGGTTTAATACTATGCCGAAACCTACGTGTGCAGCATGTTATTGATGTTATTTCTAAGCCAGGAAATGAAATCAGAATGTAAAAAAATCGCGAAAATATTATCAGAGTTTAATAGTTCAGGGTGTTGTATTAAACTCTGCCCCCGTGTAATAAAAAAAGTATAGTTAGCCGAAAGGGCGTTACTCAGGCGTTACTCAGGCGTCACTCTGAAAAACTTTTATCCTACGTAATTTTTTATATTCATGAAAAAAACGCTTCTTCATATAATTTTTTTTTGGTCACGTGACCTTTTAGTTAGACGACCTGTTTTTTTTTGGTGTTTCAAAAGCAGAACAGTAGTTTGCAGAACTCTGCATATACAGGGTGTCACAAAAGGTTACGTAGCTGGCAAAGGGATATGGGGAGGTCACCAGAAAAATAATAACATGTAAGTACCCCCGCAAGGGAGTACATTAGTACAAGGCGAGAGTGTGTATTTTTTTTTAAGTACTTATGTGTATTTGGGATATGATAGAAATAATATTTTTGTTTCTTAAAAACCAAAAAAATTACACCTTGCTGCGCTCTTTTGCTCACTGTAAGTACACCTACAAATATTGCTGTATTAAAAAAAACGGTTTTGTTATAACGATTATAAAAAAAAAGTTATTTTCATGTCAAGGAGTCATTTACCTAATTACGATTTCACTCAACAGCAGCAGCAGGTGAACTGAAAAAATAAGTTCTAGTTCTATCATCACTTTAGATCGCAAACATTGTAACTCCACTTTTCTCGGCGAAAAGTACTCTTTGGTGTCAATAGAAACGTTTTTTGAATTCACATGTTTTCCTCTTTATTCGAAAAAAAAACTGTATTCCGCATTTTACCATTTGTTTTCCTCTAAACCCCAAACCGTGATTTTTAAACAAGAAAACTTAGTAATTATACCCTTTATTCTCGGCTGCTGCAGCTTCCTGCTGTCCTGTCCTCCAACCAATCCCACCAGTACTGCAGGTTGCGTCGAATACGAGCCATTCTCTTCGACTTGACAAGACAGGTGCTCCCGGAAGGATCATAGATCGCACGGAACCCGTACCGTATAGAGGCAACGGACTCCTTTGCAACAGCCCCCCAGATTCGGAAGTAGCCCATGCACTGCATGGCGAGCACAGCTGCAGCAATTTTTTCGTAATGAATCATTGGGATGTCATCCCCGAAGGAGGCTCTCAGCCTACCTCACGACCTGTGTGACATTAGAAAAATGCACTGTGCTAACGCCGTTTGCGAGCTTGATTTGCAGGACCGCGTTGTATGCCAAGTTCCACAGCAGAGGGGTCCAAGACCTACCGCTGTGGAACTCCGCAACTGAACTTCTTCGGTGAAAACAAACCCTCTCTTTTCGCATCCTTAATGTACTTGTTAGACACGTATGACCTCTGTCAATTTTCTGCAGATAAGAAGACAAGTGATGGTATACAAGAGCCGCCCTAAAGGTTCGCCCTCTAGGGGATAGAGTTGAACGCGGTTACTATTTTTAAGCAAACAGCCAGCGCAACAACTCGCCCGTGGTTCTTATCCTGCTCCGACAGTGAACGAACGCAAAGTATTGTACCCACTATTCGAATCCGCATTTCGGATGCCAAACTGACTGTCCGAAAGGTCGAAACCGTACCACCACAGAGGTATGACTCGTTCGAAGAGCTTATCAGGCTCTTACAGCAATCAGATGTGTCGGTACACTGAAAAATAATCTACAGGCCTGCTTTATTTATTTAGGAGCACTAATGGCCTCCTTTCAGTCATTGAGTCACTGGCACTCAGGCTGCGGTTGAACAGGAAGATAGACTGTCTAAACAAATCATTTTTAGGCTAGTTAAAAAAAACTTTAGGTGGGTAGTATGCCAACTAGAACTACAAATAAAACAGTATTTTTGTCTCCTCTAAAATTTGGTCACGAGGAGTTACGATGATTACGATCTAAGGTGACGCTGACGATATTTTATACAAGGTATTGAAAAAAGGGTATAAAGCTTAGCCAAAAGTGGATTTAGGTGCCATTCTGATCCACTTTTCTTCTACAATTTTGAAAATTCACGTAACAAAACCTTTTACATAGAAACTTATTCGATCACGTGACTTTTTACTATAGAGACCGAATTTATTTTTCGAGAATTTCCAAAACTTGGAGAACAAAAGTTGTTCAGAATAACCCCTGAGTCAAACCCTTTCGGCACAGTATACCCTTTTTGCAACATCCTGTATAGGTAATATCAGGTTTATAAAAGACCTGGGCCTGTAGAGTGAGACTCGGCATGGGGAGTCATAATTTATAGATCTTTTAGGTTGCAGTGGCGAATGGGCACTGGTAGCCCTGCACTTTTCTATAACTATAACTATAGGTAATTTTATGGCAATTTAAAAATGGTATAACATTTATCTATTTGAAAAAATCATTAAAAATATACATTACCTATCACCCTAATTTAAAAAAAAAATTCAGCCCTTACTTTAAACTTATAACACCCCTCTATTTCCTTCAGGGGTTAAAAAACCTGTGTATTTAATATTTTCTTATGAGTTTTTTTTTTAAAACTAGGCTCTTACATAGTTGTACATAATATTATGCGGTATTTTATTCCACTTGTAACGCATAAAATTCATAGCTACAGTAAACATTTCATTTTTTTCATGGCGAGATACAGTCGCACTTAACCGCTTTTTTGCAAAGCTTGTTAAATAGATTTAAAAAATTATGTAAATTTTAGATCTTCAATTTTTAAAAATACTTACTTATTTTTAACAACCTGTAGTGTACAGACTACCACATCTTAAAATATATATATTTTTAATTAACTACGGTTTTTGGTTTCAAATAAAACAAATTATGAACTTACTTTTCAACACCCTGTATATTGTGTAGCTTACCTACCATACACAACCGTTAAAATAAAATAAATTACCCCTCAGAATATAAACAGGCTCGCGCTTTGGCATACTGCATTGACCGTATAGTTCTTATTCGGAGAATCTAATAAGTGTCATTATGTGCAATGTTTACCTTTATCTATGCATCTGTAACTCTATAGTAAAAAATGTAAACAAATCGAAAAGGCGAAATGTTTTCTAAGAATTTTCGGCTTTTCTGCATCTAAAATGATTAGAAAATTAACTTTCCATAGCAAATGCATATGTATAATAATACTTGTAGTCATAATTTGTTGATTTAATCAGTTTTTGTGAAATATTTGATAAAAAATAAAATGGCGTGGGTATCGCTCCTAACAGGCCGCCACCAGGGCGACGACTGAAGAAATCTGAAATCTGTCACGGTGTCATCATTTTTAAACCGGAATTTATTAGTTTTTTGCAAAAAAAGTTGACTTCTGGTCCATTAAATCCAACTCTTTAAGGTAACTTTGTTAAGAATTTAATTACCTACACATACATATAAGATTCCATGAAAATGGGCCCTCTGATTTCGAGGGTTTTTTCATAATAAGTCAAAAAATGGCAAAAGACATGGTGTGTTTGCAATTTTTTTTAACATACTTATTATAATCCTGCACCAATTTATAAGCAACTAACATGTTCAGTATACCCTCTGCTACAAAATATATTTTTATCAATGTGATAGAAGCCACCGTTTTTCCAATCTAATCAAGTATATCAAGCCGACTTTAGCATTTTAGCTTTAGGGATCCCCTTAAGGAAAAGAAATACATATACATACAAGATAACAAGGCCAAAAAAATAATAATAAAAAATTAACATGAGGCAAAAACAAAAATACAGGCAGAATATAAAACAATAACACAACGGGTTGCTGTCCGGAGTGTCGAAACGGTACCAGCTCAGCATGAGCTGTGGACAGTAAGGCCACAGCGCTGATTTTCAGCTGGCCCTTTTAAGTGACCTCTATTTTACTCGTGCGCTGAGAAATGACAAACGATACAGTTTTTCACTTGCAGTTAAGGCCGCGGGATCGATGATAATTGCACAAATAAAGCCGTTGGTAAAATATGCAAATTCACTGAATGGGAGAGTATTTATTGAGCAATCTCATGTAGTGATTTTGCGTATACCTACTGTACTTTGTACACTAGGTCGATTATAAAATGTTTCCTCACAAATGGTTAATGATCACACTCCATAATCTTACAAAATATTGCCAGAGTATCCGTGAAGCTTCAGGTTCAGACCTGATAAAAGAGCATCCCACGCTATGTCTATACCTAAGAACCTAGTTTAATTTTATAAATTATAGTCTCAACTGTGATACTTAATAATAAGCTACTTTATATAAAAGTGATCTTATTAATCCTTTGTACTTTTTAAGGTAAGCCCGTACAATTACTTTTAGGCCTTGTAATTAGGTCCTAAAGCCGGGGCTGTGTGGGCAAGTGTTAAATTAAAATACGATATTTTCAACGTAAAACCAGGGGCCCTATTGCGAAGTCGCGTGTTTTGAAACTATACAAGGCCAGAACGCAGAGGTTGGGACTGCTCGCGTATATTTTCAAATTAAAATGGTGCCATGATTTACTTGAAAGTATACAAGGCCATTACGCACTAATCGCGTATATTTTCAAGTAAGTTGGGCAAAAATTATGGCTTGAAAATATACTGCAGCAGTTACCACTGCGTACTAATCGTGTATATTTTCAAGCGCCAAGCGGCAATGCGAGCACTTGAAACTATACGTGATTAGTTACCAGGTAGCCCTTTTGAATTGTTGCTCTCTCTTTCTTTCATGCGAAATAGTAATAAGTCTATTGCTTTATAAACATTGCATCATCATTCCGCACTTGGCATTAATTTCGTAATGTGTTTTTTGTTTACACCGTAAGATAAAAAGTAAATTGATATTAAACTGTAGAACTGTAGTAAAAATTATCTTATAAGAGGGTGTAGAACAATTCATAAAAGACAATTATGATGAATTCAAAACTTGATGAAAAATATGTCTATTTAAAAAAAGATTTAAAAAAAAGATTTAAAGATTTCTTTATTTCACCAAAAACATACGTACAAAGTATATTGAGCGCTGTTTTCCGAACTAGATATAAATCTGTATTTCAGAAGACAGTTCTCTTCCAGATTAGGGCCTTACTGGTAAATAAACAAAAATAGAACACAAAATCAAATAATAATTTAAATTAATTTTATAACCAGTGTGTGGGTGTCTGTGCGCGCGTGTGTGTGTGTATGTGTGTGCGTGTGTGTGTGTGTGTCCTACCTACATACCTACTACACTCACGAGCAATGAATAAGTCCAAGTAGCAAAAAGTCAACACCAAATGACCCTAATTTTTTTAAACCATTAAATTTAAAATTTGATCAAAATTTACTATTTTATTTGGTTATAATAATATTTTGATGCGCTGTTAAATGCACTTTAATAATGCCGACGGCGTCATTAAGCTAGTCTTATCCGTTCAGGAGTATAGTAGGTATTACTCTTAATTTAAATAATAAGATATTAGTAGGTATGCTTACTTGCAAGTATGATTGCTATAAATATCAATTTATCAATCAAATTAGAGCTTGTTCATCTTCATTTATTATCATTTTATAGGTATGACAGGCAGAACAAGTCAATTGTAGTCATTTACATTTACCGAAATAGTTAAGTAAATAAGAATCAGCATGTAGGTATAAATTATATGCGACAAGTACGCCAATCAAGCAATATGCGTAATAGCAATGTATATTTTCAAGTACGATTCAGTAAATCCCAACTTGAAAGTATACGCGATTAGTACGCACAAATCGTGTATATTTTCAAGTAAAATATTTATTTTTTTCACTTGAAACTATACAGTGCTAGTACACTATGGATGCGTTCTGGCCTTGTATAGTTTCAAAACACGCTGCGAAGTCAAAACGAAATAACATTTACGTAGTAATTATAAACTATAAAAAATAAAATATATAGGGTAAAAGTACTAGTAACTGGCAGTTTAAGCGACTAGCAACACAAAAAAATGTATTAAAAATTAAGTATTGGCCTGATTTAAGCACTGGTAGGCTTGAATTACTGGCAATAAGATGACGAACAATTATAGGCATAAATTGTAAAGATATAAGATTAATATTCGATTTTAATGAAGTTTATATCCACTACCCCCAAAAAACCTAGTAACTGGCAGTCAAAATTAGTAACTGTCACATGATGTTTCAGTAACTGGCACCTTTTAAAAAATCATGCAATTAGGTCAATAAGTACTCTAAAATCAAAAATATATTTGATATTAGGTAATGTACAATTACCTGTCTAGGTTCTGTACCGGTAAGACTCACAATCACCGTTGTAATGGTCGACTTCTACGACAAAATGGCAGTCTCCTTGAGAAAAACTTAACGTACGTGCATTTTTTTGGCGATTTTCGCCGCTTTTACTGAGATAATTTCTAGCGCCGGAAAATACCTACCGTAAAATTTAACTATAATATCAATGAATAATTGGAGATTGCTGTAAACACATCACAGATGGTCTTACTATATCCAAAAGCTTAATATATTTAGTTTTATAGTCAAAGTGCCAGTTACTGACACATGCCAGTTATACCACGATTTACCCTACATAAAAAATAAGTAATTATAATTATTAACTAGTGTCAAATTCAATGCATATTGAATCCGAAAATCTTTTTTTTTTAAATCGCGATAGATACACAGTGTTACAAAAAAACATTTGTGAATAAAGAATCTGCCCTCGAGACATTAAATGGCGATGTAAGACAGAGAGGGAAATAACATATTCCCGTCACGCACGTGTTGTACCACAAATGGTTGTTACGAGGAGTTTTTGGTTGGACGTCCACTTCTAACGACATGTTCTAGAAAAAGTTGCCTAATAATGTTATAAATATACAAGTGTAATGTTTATTTATGTAGTTAAGTATGTATTTCACGTTATTGAAATATTTAGATGTTTTTGGGTGAATTTCCCGCGGCCAAAAATTGCGTGGCATCAATGAAATCGGTACTAAAAAACCAAGTTATAATTTTCTAATATTTTTTTCCGGATAAGTGAAATAGTTATCTATGTGTAGCACTAAATATTGTATTAATAGGATTAATGGATATTTTTAAATAAAATATTAAACCTCCAAATCTTTCATTGCCGTGTCTGTCCCCACGTAACCACGTTTTGTATTATTCTTCATTGATGAAAAAATATTGAGTATTAATAGTTAAACTTAGTTTCATTTGATACATTAATAGTTAAAGTATTGTCTCGGAATACATTTATTGAAATATATAAAGAATATAACGAACGGTAAGTGAAAATTCATGTGTCCCAGAACTTCTGTTCATCGCCGTGTCCTAAACATGATCAAGGATATTGTTTTACCTATGAACTCGGGTGCCCCTCTGAGTGCGCTAATCGTTTCTTACAAGTGTCGCCTAACTGCTAGACGTGGCAGGAGGTTCATCGGTGCCCGCGTTTTTGCGCAATAGTGAAAATCATTAAAATTTTTGGGGACTGGACAATTTTTCTTTCATTGCCGTGGATTGATATAACTTCTATAAAATTAAGTTTGCCTTCTAGAATGAGCATTCAAAAGAAAGCTTTTTGAAAATATTTACCTTATAAAGTGTTTATTTCTTCGAATAGTTAATACTTTTTTAGTTATTTACATTTAATGCCTTGGTTTTCATCGCCATGCTTTCATTTCCGTGGCTTCCGTGGCCAATATTTGCTATGGCAATGAAAAAAAAGCCACGGCAATGAAAAAAATTTCATTGCCATGTCTTGTTAAATAATTTGAATTCATTGCCGTGGTTAGGTTATTCATTTCCGTGGCCAGGTTATTCATTTCCGTGACTTATGTTTTCATCGCCGTGGTATGTATGATTAGGCAAAGTAACTGACACTGTCACTGTCACTACCTGAAATCAATGACACTAGTCAAATTACCTCTTTTTGCAGTGCGTTAAAACGGGTGCGTATCGCGATGTATAAAAACAAAATATATAATATTACAGTAATAATAACAATCACAACATAATTATAATGAACGTTATGTATAAGTAAGATCGGTGGTAGCTCAGTCGGGTGAGCGCCCGCTTCCCATGCCAATGATGCGGGTGCGAATTCCGGCACTGACATGTACCAACCAATGTGTTCCTTTGAATTTTTAATACGATGAATCCTGCATATCTACCTATAGATTTAGCACATCTAGATAATATGTGAACCCACCAACCCGCGGACCAGCGTAGTGGGAAATAGTCCAAGCTTAGAAAGGCAGCTTAGACCTTGGGGATATGCACATTGCACAAAGGTCCCATTCGCGAGAGCCAGGTGCAGGTACTTACACCTCCCACAGATAGTAGAATAGAATATAATAGAACATACATCTCTGCAGGAACTCAGCTGGATGCTGCTTACACCGTGTAGGCCTCCGTATGAACTTGGGCAAGACAAAAGTCATGTAGAATGTTCACATAAAACCGGAGCCGGTGATCGTTCGTGAGACAACTATCGAAGTTGTGCAATAATATGACTACCTGAGGCAGACTATTCGGCTAGGCAGAAGCATCTCCAACAAGAAGGCTGAAAGGCGCATCCAACAGTCTTCAACCATTGCGCCCTGTCAGTTATGACATATGGTGCATATACGTGGACACTGATGGTGGCGTGCTATGGAGAGAGCTATGCTTGGGGTTTCTCTAATGGATGGTATCAGAAAAGAGGTTATACGTCAAAGGACTAAGGTTACCAACATAGCTGTCAAAATATGCAAGCTTAGGCAGGTAGCCGGTAGTGGCTGGATTCGGAAGACCGAGGACCGAGTTTTGTGGCGCTCCTTGGGAGAGGCCTATGTCCAGCATTGGATGATTATAGGCTGATGATGATATCATGTACATTTCATATTATTATACCAATTAAAATATACTTTGATTTAGCATAAAGTTCATAAAATATTCTATCATATCACATAATCTGTGTTAAATTACACAACACCATCAAAACCTCTAGCACCACAACCTAAAGATAGGTGCGATGACGAGAAAAGCGAGGAGGAGCGGTTAAGTGCACATGTTCATCAAAGCGAAGGGCTACATGGGGAGACGCTCTATGTTTAGGTTTTGGTGCAAGGAGTTTTGACTGCGTTATTATTATTGGCGCTATGTAGGGAGACGCTTAGCTGACCAACATGTGCACCTAACCGCACCTATCTTTATTTTGGTGCTAGGTGTTTTGCCGGTGTTGTGTAATTCAGCACAGATTATGTCATATTATAGTATATTTTATGAATTTTACATAAAATGAACAGTATACGAATTGGATATTATACCTTATGAAAATATAGATGTTATAGGTAAGGTTTATCATATGTTGTGAACGTTATTAGTGTGAAATGAAACATTTTGTTTTATACGTCGCAATACGGACCCCACAATGCTACTTAGAGAATTCCATACTATATTCTTATTTTTTTATACATACTGTCGTTCTTTCTTTCGTTCCAATATCTATCCAAATATTTCTGCCATACATACCTGTCTAAGTTTGCGTTTCCCACACAGTCTTTTTAAAAAATTGCAGTGGATTGATTCTTTCATTTCCATTGTATACAGTTTTTTCATTGCCGTGGAAGTTTGTTTCATTGCCGTGGGCCTTTGTTTCATTGCCGTGGACGCTTGTTTCATTGCCGTGAACGCATGTTTCATCGCCGTGGCACGAAATTTTCAATCATCCGTATCTCATTCAGTTTTTAACTTATCTGCTACCCATTTAGTAAGAACACTAATATTAACAAAAACTTTAATAAAAGCGTTTTTCTTATATAAAAAACTTTAAGATAAAAAAGTCCACGGAAATGAAGATTTTTTAGGACTTGTTGAAATCCACCCTTTTCTGCTATTCACAACGTTTAAATTTAAAATGATTTTCAATCATATCTATTTGTATGACCCGATAATTACATTTTATTTACCCGTAAGTATGTGCTTAAAATATAAAGCGGGTCGAGTATAACTGCTACTAAAAATATATTAAGTGCATGATAAAAAACTCAATTCAGTGCACTTTTATTTGAGAACTGCCCCTTAACTCGAAGGTACTGAACAAATACTCTCAGATGGGAGCGGAGGGCGCCCCACAAGTAGCACAATACTGGACGTGCACAAACATGGACCCCGCCAATAAATGAAACAGAACAAAACCTACGCGATTTAACAGAGAGCAAAATTAGTTGCGAACTCCCATTCGTGAGGCTGTGGGGCTGAGAAATTAAAGAGAATTGTTAGGTATTTATATGCTTTTAAGGTTTTAGGGAAAACATCGTGATGAGGAAATAATGAAGATTAGATGCACACATCGTATTGTATTTTAGTAACTCATAATTATCACGGGGATGTCTTGCTAGTCAATCAGAGTTCGGTCATCTAGGACATTCTAGGAACTTACCTCTTCAATGGTCAGCTATAAATTAGTTTATAGTTGACCCAAAGATTGATTTCTTACAGGCAGAATCATGCAACAGATCGTATGCTTTTCCATGCAAATAAAATAATACCTTCGTTATAAACACACCTACGTTAAAACCTACGACATTCAACACTAAGGGCCACTTGCACCAACATATTAAATCTAGATTTAGTGTTAAATCTCGATTTATTGACAAATTTTATAAGTACTGACGTTTCTTAAATCCACATTTGACACTAAATCTAGATTTAATTTATTGGTGCAAGGGGCCCTAAAAGTGGCATAACTTTTGAACGGCTGAAACGATTTTCATAAAACATGTCTGAGGACACTCTGACCTGAAAAAACACAGCAAAAATCTGTTCAACCGTTTCAAGCTACGCGCTACGCTACCACAGACAGATACACAGACAGTCAGACACGTTAAACTTAGAACACCCATATTTTTCGTCGGGAGTTAAAAACAAAGTTTTGGAACTGACTTTTAAAGTAGGTGAGTTCTCTGTCTCGATTCGCTGACTGCACCTACCAGATAGGAGAGCTAATTAGTTTCTAGAAATATTGTTCAGTAATTTTGGAAAGAACCGTGAAAGCTCTAGTTTTAAGTAAGTACCAGTAAAATCCTTTTAAACCGGCGAGTACGGCGCTGCCAAGGAATTCCAATTAAGTTTTTTTCAGTTAACCATTTCTAACTTTTGAATAAGTAGGTACTCCAAAAAGGTAGAGGTTAAAGATTCTATTTATATTTTGAACAGTTCGTAACCATTGTCATTTTCATTACCCATTTTCCTATATTAGGTAATTAAGAACTGACACTTAATAATTTTAATGCTTTGTCTTCGTATACTTCGGGGTAGGTATTTAATATTTATATAGCTTTGTTACTTGCAGACGATCGTCATGATCATGATGAAACTGCACTCATAGGAATTAGTAAGTGGTTTTAGAATTTTCAGTTACTAAAATTCCAGATACGTTCGTAAACAATGGAGAAAATCATTTTCTTTGTAAATTCTGTAGTTCTGTCAACTGCACTTATACGAATTAGTTAGTGGTTTTTAGAATTTTCAGTTGCTTAAATTCCACATACGTTCGTAAACAATGGAGAAAATGATTTTTATGAAAATTCCGTAGTTCTTCTTCTTGGCAAGCCGGTGTCAATCACTAGCTGGCATGTTTTCGTTAAAAATCCAAGTCCCTAAATAAAAAAAAGGTTTTAAAAAATAAAAATGACTAGGGTTTGTGTTTACTGTTTCATGTTTTATGTTTACTCTGCTTGTTTTCAATAAAGATTATTTATTATTATTATTATTTGTCTCCGTGGTGAAAGGATTGGCCAGTTAGATTACCGTTGTTGGTCGCTGTTCTATGAGATAAAAAATAATAGCCCATTTGTCAGCTCGCACTTTGTTTTGTGAAATGGTGGTGAGGTAATTATTATGTCTATCAACATTTTTAATACTAGCAAAATTGGGTCCTTTAAAAAATTAGTTTTTTAGCACACTTATTTTTTCTTATCTATGTGGACCTGATATGCTCGATGCCCAGTTACATACATCTCCCGGAAGTGTCCGTGGGGGGGCGGGGCGCGGGGCGCGGGGGCGGCAACAAAGCGCACAAACAGGCAGTAATCGCCGGCAGGGGGCGCGCACGTCGCGGCGATATGTTTGTTAGTGTGGCGCGTGCCTTATGCGGGGCTCATTCTAGTAACCTGATTTTAGGCATTCTGCTCAGTTGCATTTGCAACTTTACAAAAGTGGTGGTGGAAATTAAAAATGTACTTATAAGATAAGTACAAGGATATTTCGGAATCGTGAATATTTCAAGGCAGAATACCTATATGTAATGTAAATAGTTAATTGATAACATAAGAACATGTGTTACAAAAAGGGTAGGTAGATATAGTAAGCCAAAACGGGGTGACTCCGGTGGTCATTGTGAAAATGTTTTGTTCTAAACTTATGTAAAAAAAAGCTAATACTGTGTTGGCCACGACGTGTGACTTTTTCATGACGAGACGACTAAGAGTGAAGTATCCTAACTAATATTATAAATGCGAAAGTAACTGTGTCTGTCTGTATGTCTGACTGTTACTCTTTCACGCCAAAACTACTGAACGGATTTGAATGAAATTTGGTATACATACGGTCTAGACCCTGGGAAAGAACATAGGCTACTTTTTATCCCGGAATTCCCACGGGAAAACTTTTTAAGGCGAAGCGAAGCTCGCGGGAACAGCTAGATTGTTATATCTTTGTCTTGAATTTACAGCAACTACTAGAACAGCCCCCATCTTTTGTACGAAACTTCGCTGCATGACGTTGTATATTTCCGATAAATTTCAACAAGCTATGTGTTTGAAGCTATTTTATATCCGAGTTAACACTGTGTCTTCTATTTTACTGATAGTTTAACCCCTTTTCAGTGAATTTCATACAGTTTTACTTATGAATTTGACACCACAGTTTAACATTAATAATTATAGGCAACATTATATGAGTAATTATAGGCTTTTATCCCGGAATTCCCGTGAAAACCGAAACTAAATTTATTGAATCCGTCATATTGTACATGTCATCGACATTGGAAGGAGTTGGCACCATTATATTTTTCTAGGAAAATTATAAATTAATAGCTGTCTTATAGGAATAATTATAGGCTTTTATCCCGGAATTCCCGTCAAAACCGAAACTAAATCTGTCGAATAGGCCGACCGCGAATTTGCGATACCATGTTTTGTATCATAGGTGTCAGTGACATAGAAACACAATTGTTTTGTGTTGAGTGTTGACCCGGCATTGGGGTTGCACCGTAATTGCAACTATAAAGGTGCAAATAGACGGCAAGCGACATAAGGCGCTCCGCTCACTGCACGAGAGTCGAGGCGACCGACGCGACACGTCGCGGCGGCGGTGGCAAAGAGTAGTGCACCTCCTCTATATTTTCTATATGCGAGCCCTGGTCGACGACGCTTACCGAAGGAGTCGATTGTCCCGCGTTAAGTCCCCGAGGCGACTCTCGTTGTGAGTACTATACGCTGCAGCGGCTAGATCCACTGCTCCATGGATCCCTGATGTCAGACTGCCGTCTGACTGAAGGTATAATGTCTGCTGTAGTTTATGACCAAGTCGTCGGGAATCACAGGTCACTATAAATAAATACGTAGTTTAGAAAGCGGGTAACGTGTCCCGCGATTAAGTGGCGTATCGTTCTATTGGCGGACAATCGACTGTATTCCATTCTATTCTATTCTATTCTAACAGCCTTTAGTGCCAATTACTCCCTTGTCGGTTATCTAACCGACAGGGATTGATTTATAAATTAAACGTCATCTCCATATAAAGTTCATGAAAAATGTGTCAAAAGTCAACCACTACTCCCTGGTTATGCTCTAACCGGCTATTGGCTCTTGGTACGATACCTCTAGAAACCATAGTGACGTTGTGATTCACCGTCTGTTACAACCCTAATGTCGGCCGCCGCCAAATGGTACCTTTAGGGTAGTACTCCGTAGTACCCGTATTGTCTCGTACACAGTATTGTCCGAGATTCTGTAGCTAACTGCATTAAGCTTTCTAGGCACAGATCAAAGGGGACCTAGGAATACTTAGTGATAGACTAGATGTAGCTTTGAGTTCTTACGATGGTATTAGAGATAAGGGTGCCTGAAACCAAACTAAATCCCATACAATTTTATTAAATGTGCACAGTACTTTGAACCAAAGAGTCAATAAAATTATTGATTGTAAATAATAAAATTAAAACTACACTTTAGATGGAACTTCACCAAACGGTAAACACATTTAGTGCCAATTTCTCCATTGTCGGTTATCTAACCGACAGGGATTGATTTATAAATTAAACGTCATCTCCATGTAAAATTCATGACAGATGTGTCAAACGTTAACCACTACTCCCTAGTTATGCTCTAACCGAGAATGGAGAAATTGGCACTTAGTCGCCTGTAAAACGTCTGTCTGACTGAAATCAACATAGGTACATACCATATTGCAATAGTTGTCCCGAATTATCGGGAGTTGTACCGATTTCGACTCACAGAATAATCAAGATAATTATTCTGAGTGTAGACGAGCCTTAATATTAATATCGGCGAGTTGAGGGTAGACTAATTTATCCACGTAAACGAGCAGCGCGGGAGCGCTTTTCACTTTTTGTGAGCAGCCGCGGTGAGCAGACGGAGAGTGAGGGAGTTATCAGTGTCGTGGGTGCGAGAGGAACCCGCGGAGCGGAGCCGAGGCGCCCAGGCTCGGGGAGCCGAGGCGGGCGTGATGGCCCGGTTCAGACAACAGCCAGTTACTGCAAGTGCGCAGCTAAGTGACCTTTCTACTTACCTTTTATATCTCGTTTATGATTGATAAGTTATACCTACACTTGATTTCTTGATGTACCAATTGTGTTTATAATGAGTAAGGAAACTAAGGAGCTAATAATGTAAGGTTTAAAGGAGGTACGAGGTACATACCGTACCCGTACCGTGTGATAATAGATAGATTAGATATTCAGTGCGCCAGGGGAAACAATCCCATGTGATCAGTGTAAGAAGCTAGGGAATCAATCCCATGTGATCAGTGTAAGAAGCTAGGGAAACAATCCCATGTGATCAGTCCCAGGGAACAACCCTGCTAGCGAGGCACGGGGTGGCTATAGGGGAGGTTGGAGGCCACTGGGGTGAAACCCCTAAGAACATCAGGATTATCCTTGACATTCAGACGATCAGGTTATTAGACTGATCGGTCATCACGTGTGCGTGATACTAAGTAACTAATTTGTTTATGATATATCCCATATTCAGTTCGTCACCGTGATTAGTATGTTTGTACTAATCACGGTTATTAATTATTAACAGTTCAGATATTCGCGTACTCATATAAATAGTTAAATGAATTCGCGACATGGTGGAGATGCTGGGATCTGAGTGCAGTGTTACAGCTTTGTTTGACTTGCGTGTAATTTATTTTTCCCTGCAAAGGGTTTTGCAAAATACAAAAAAAGGTATTTTGAAATATCATTATAAAGGTTTACCAGTGAATACTTTAGTTGTTTTAGACAAATTGGGGACTATTCTTGAGACTCGTGAAAGGTTTTAATGAAAATATACACATAAAGATTAAGATACAAGTAAATTAGTTTGGTGTAGCTGTTATATTAGTAGTCAATAGTATTTGACTGATTTAAGCATTACTTATTGAGTATTTGATGAAATTACAAGTATTTATAAATTGAAGTAAACCTATGAGAGTTTAAATGATACATGCATTAGAGTCGCTTTTAGAGTAGCGTGACATTATAGTGACAAGATCCTTCCAGTAGTGGATGGCATACGATATTTGAGAGGATTATGATTGGAATTTTGCAGTATGTCAATTTGCAGTTAGCAATTGATCAAATTTAGACCTGCAAATGAGCGAAGTCAGATTTGAATTTATTAGTTATCATACTGAAATAATGTGATAGTACAGTCCGTTCACCGAAATGTGACTTTTAGATAATGAATATTGTAGTCTACAATCTGTTCACTCAGCATATATTTTTCCCTGAGTAATATAGATAACTATATTTAGTGAATTTTTGAGTAATTTATCATAGCGTGTGTGAGTAATTTACTCTTGGCACTTATTATGGTTCAGATTCAGATATTTAGTGATTGAATTAGACGCCATCGGGACAAGCTAGTTATTGGACTGCATAGATGTTACATGGTTAATGCTATTCTTGATAAATGAAGCACAAATTCTACAATTTCATAGTGAAATGAAACTTGTAAAGGAGCAAGTCACAGTAAGCTAACTGTACGAGGCGAGTAGACAACAGGCGCCCGCGCTGGCGCCACCGCCCGTTTCTTTCTTACGTTAAATTGTTGCAGTCTAAATGATTTGCAAAGAAATTTGTTTTTTATTGCCTATTGAATATGGTTCAGTTTAATGAAGGATTTCCCAGAAAATATTTTTTGATTTGATGATAAGTAGTACAGACTCAGGTGATGCTCTTGCTTGTGGGTACCTACCCCTTGAAATTTAGAATAACCAGTTGAAAAGCTATGAGCTAAAGAATATACCTATGAAGATACAGATGTTCAAAAGGAACAGTTTGCCTATTACCAAACATTTTATAGTTCTCGTCTGATTGATAATTTGAGGATATTAGAATTAGATATCGTGAAAGTTGGTAGAACTTGTACTAGGTATATCAGTAGTCTGAGACGGTCAAGATTAATATCTTGACATGGAGTCAAGTAACTAATTCAATTAAAAAAAATAGTACCGAATAGGAATAGTGAAGTTGTCAGATAACAAAGATTATACCCATATAATTATGTATATACTGTTCTCTGAAGTTATACTTAATAATATAAAGCTTCAAGTTATTTAGAAGTTAAATGTCTTACTTTAGTTCAATGTGAACTTTAAAATGTTTAGAGTTCAGTAAGCGTTAAACTTTAGTTACAAGTGAATGGCCTTGACCAAGGAGCGACTCAGAAAAGGGTCAGAATTTAAAGTACTTAAGCTTATAAATCAAATAACGTTTTTGGTTATTAATACCCAAGCAGGGTGGCCAATATCGGAGAATGAATCTCCTCTTAAAAATGAATATGATTCACATTGTGCCCAATACTGTTAAGAATGTTTGAATTGTCATTATATTGAAACTCGTGCTCTTGCTGAGTATACTTACTTATACTTAGGTACATATATCTTAGCAATGTAAAATTTCAGATAAATTCTTGCGATTTCCTTCTCAAGCAGACCAGACGTAACATAAGTCTGTATAGTTGCTTAAGTACTGTACCTTCAACCTAAAGTATCTGAAGGTAAAGGAAAACAAACTGTAAAATTGTTATACTCAGTTGAAATTAGATATAATAATATGTATAATAATATGTCCACCAACCCGCACTTGGCCAGCGTGGTGGACTAGGCCTAAACCCTTCCTTCATTGGAAGGAGACCCGTGCCCCAGAAGTGGGGACGTAATGGGTCGTGATGTATACTGGGTTAACTAAGACTATTCTTTTTCTTTACCACCAAGTTGGGACACACAATTACGTGCCAACGTAAATAAGATATACCTTATATAATGTTTTTAGTTATCATAGAATTTAAAGGATCACGAGTGATCTCAGAAGTTTTAGTCAATGAGTCCGAGAGGTTAATAAGTAGTTTCATTGTCATCAAAGTTGAAACAGTTGTATGTGAGATGAAGTTGATTAGTGTCGTTATAGCTGTTAGAATTATAACACAAGTAAATAAAGTAGCGCGACAACATTTGCATGGTTGC
Source organism: Plutella xylostella (assembly GCF_932276165.1). NCBI lineage: Eukaryota > Metazoa > Arthropoda > Insecta > Lepidoptera > Plutellidae > Plutella > Plutella xylostella. The sequence continues at coordinate 10,210,727 of NC_063992.1, read as the reverse complement.
ATGTTATGACCTATCAGTAACAGTAAGTTGACTATTCAGAGAGACCAAGTTAAGTCAGTCAATCAGAACTTTGCATTGTGATATGTGGTATTCACCATATTTTTAAAATGAGTTATTTAGCTAATATTCAAATCTGTCGTAAAATTGGCCATTTTTATGAAAGTTCTGCTATGATTAATGTTATAACATTCTAGTAATAGCACGTAAAATAGCCCAGTTGCAGCAAAAGCATTGCTATTAAGAAATAAGAATTCAGATCTAGTTTAGAAGTTAATCTAGACTACTCATTGACAATGTGGAATACCTACAAAGTAACTAAAATCTTAGTGATAAATATCATGATGGTACAGTAGATCGATTATTAATTTAGAGTTTTACTTTACGAAACGTGGTCTTAAATCCATGGTTATAAACTTATAACAGTACTGATATAGAGGAAAGTTAGATATAAGACATAGACCACCACAGACTTAAATCAGTCATCAAAGATAAAATTCAGATTCACGTTATTTTGAATCCAAAATAGTTATAAAAACAGGTTTGCCATAGGTAAATAGTATGGATAACTAAGTAGTATATAAACACATCCCTTTCATTGAGATCTGCAATATTCTTAGATTTTGTATCATTTTTAGAATCCAATTATGTGTGGTATACAATGTATAATTGTATACATATAATGCACATGACCTTAACTAGCATGTGGTATTGGTACTCATAAAGTAAAGTACCTACGTAAGAACAGAATTATATGTAGATATACATGGGTACCTACGTACGTCACCAATGTAAGAAGAATTCAATAGACAGATAGACGGTAATCCTCTTTATGTTTCCTTAACATACAGATGTTATATCAGAAGAATATTGTATAAGTCAGAAGTTTAAGTAGTGTGAGTGTTGAGTGTTGAAGCAAAAGTGTACCTAAGTCTCAATTAAAATTAAAGATTAACAATTTTCATGTTAAATGTTGAGTACTTACTTACCTAACTAGAGAACGGATGTGCAAACTGGTGCTTACGTACTATGTATTAGGCTTGAAGAAGGATAGATAGAATATGTGCAACACATGTAGGTACATGTGATGCACATGATGTTGGCTGTGTTTTAGTGTGAATAAATGAAATGAATATTTGAGGCCCAATGGGGATGTAACTGAAATATTATGTAATTATAAGATAAGATAAGAAGACCTTTGTGCAAGGTATGCAGATTGGGGCATACAATTCCGGATAAATGTTTAAATTTACAACTCAATACCGGGATTCCGGTATTGGTGCCGGTATTAGACTTCATTGTAATAAATGGCATATATTGTGTTTAAAGGTCGTGTAGGACCAAATTAAACAAGAAAAGTTTTACTTACAACAATTGTGTATTAGAGTTTATATTTTAGAATATATATTTTTTAACATTGATTTTCGTTTACGCATGGACAACAGTAGATTTCCAACGTCCGAAAACTGCATTAAACGGTTGGAAACAAGTGGGCTTTCGTGGTATATAGGAACACAAGGCTAACTATATCTTAATCGCTTTATTTATAGCCTAAAAGGGTCCGATTCCGGTGTTACTTCCATGCCGGTATTAACGTTCGATACCGGTATTGAAAAAAGCATAAAGTTTGTCCGGGATCCCGGTAGACAGATATGCAAATGGTAACCTGTGTGCATTTTATAGTGAATGGGTACTACTATCTTGTTCATTGAGTCAGAGTCAGAGTCAGAGTCAGAGTCAGAGTCAGAGTCAGAGTCAGAGTCAGAGTCAGAGTCAGAGTCAGAGTCAGAGTCAGAGTCAGAGTCACAGTAAGAGTCACAGTCAGTCACAGTCAGAGTCACAGTCAGAGTCAGTGGCAAAGTCAGTGCCCGTTGTAATTGGAAAGGTTGAGCTAATTTATAAGTAATGAACCTACCCATACATCTGAACTTTCATAGAACGTTGAACAGAACTATAGACAGAACATATAATTGCATATCAGTATCAGTATCAGAACCAGTATCAGCATCAGTATCGGTGTATGACTAACCGTGTCATCAAACTCTGTATAATAACCAAGTCCAGTGTCAGACCAAGAGAGAGTTAGCCTCAGTTTAGATATACTAAAGTATCTTATTCATGATCAGGACTTCTCTTGACTTTTATGTGGGTTTACTATCACATAATATTCCCAGCAACTTAGTCCTATTACAAATACTTGTTGCAATGAATGTTTCCAAACTTATATCGTAATCTGTTAATGATAAAGAGACAGATTCTTTAATGGTATTCTAATATGAAGGGATGAAAAGACAGAATAGTACTCCTAAAGTTCAGGCATACTATAAGAGTCTGATGACTACTAAGTTAATGTTTTATGGCAGACGGACAGACATAAGTATACCTGCTTTCACTAGGTATTTCAGTAACAAAATGGATTTTGTTGTTTTGCTAGCATTTATTATCATTACCAATCTATAATAACTAGCACTGTTTTATACGAATAGTCGTAAGGATAAAAGACTTGTCATAGGGCAACGACGTATAATAAGTCGAATACAAATCACAATTTTTAACTTTGAACTGCTGTTAACTTCCTATATTTGCCCTTGAACCATGTATGTGTTGGTTCAACATTTTAACTGACAAAGGCAATATGAAAGCATAACAATAATGATGGAGGTTACAGAATGTAAAATATTACAATACACAGAAATTTACTCTAATGCTTGTTATAATAAAAGCTAAGGCAGAAAATTGCAGTACAGTCGTGTGTATTATGTGACAGATATCAGTAATAAATGTAAATGCAAGAAGAGGTGTAGTAAGAAAAGAAGAGGTGTAGTAAGAATAAAAGATAATAGAAAAATAGGATGAACTATTATTTGTAATAGAAGCCACATAGTAGAAGTATCAAATAGAACTTGCAATAGAAAATTGCTTGAATTACTGGAATGTTGTTATAGTACGAAAGGAGAAGTGCAATTGAGGAACTTGTAGCAAAGGAGCCAAAACTAGAGATTGCTACCGATGTATGCTTTATTGCTTATTAATGAAACAGGCATTAATATAGACGTAAAATCAAAACACGAAAAATTTGAGAAGGGTCTAATTTGTCGGTGGCTGATCTATACATATACTTATGACCTATATTAGAATAGGTAAAAGCGTCTCACTCATAGAAACTTTTCTCTCGGCGGGAGTGTCCCGAATTATCGGGAGTTGTACCGATTTCGACTCACAGAATAATCAAGATAATTATTCTGAGTGTAGACGAGCCTTAATATTAATATCGGCGAGTTGAGGGTAGACTAATTTATCCACGTAAACGAGCAGCGCGGGAGCGCTTTTCACTTTTTGTGAGCAGCCGCGGTGAGCAGACGGAGAGTGAGGGAGTTATCAGTGTCGTGGGTGCGAGAGTAACCCGCGGAGCGGAGCCGAGGCGCCCAGGCTCGGGGAGCCGAGGCGGGCGTGATGGCCCGGTTCAGACAACAGCCAGTTACTGCAAGTGCGCAGCTAAGTGACCTTTCTACTTACCTTTTATATCTCGTTTATGATTGATAAGTTATACCTACACTTGATTTCTTGATGTACCAATTGTGTTTATAATGAGTAAGGAAACTAAGGAGCTAATAATGTAAGGTTTAAAGGAGGTACGAGGTACATACCGTACCCGTACCGTGTGATAATAGATAGATTAGATATTCAGTGCGCCAGGGGAAACAATCCCATGTGATCAGTGTAAGAAGCTAGGGAATCAATCCCATGTGATCAGTGTAAGAAGCTAGGGAAACAATCCCATGTGATCAGTCCCAGGGAACAACCCTGCTAGCGAGGCACGGGGTGGCTATAGGGGAGGTTGGAGGCCACTGGGGTGAAACCCCTAAGAACATCAGGATTATCCTTGACATTCAGACGATCAGGTTATTAGACTGATCGGTCATCACGTGTGCGTGATACTAAGTAACTAATTTGTTTATGATATATCCCATATTCAGTTCGTCACCGTGATTAGTATGTTTGTACTAATCACGGTTATTAATTATTAACAGTTCAGATATTCGCGTACTCATATAAATAGTTAAATGAATTCGCGACAATAGTTTTATTGCGCTATCGCTGCATTTTAGATACAGTTTAGCGTTTGGTAAAAGTAAACCCTGAGCTAGTCACAACACATCTCATTAAAAAACTAAATTATAATGAATAAACTTCAGAGTACTAATGACTTCATAATAAAATATAATTTTACAACACTCTACAAGAAGTTACAGAAAAAACTTAAGCGTATTTTTTTAATAATAGCTTTCAACTTCGGCTTAGCTATTTCAGGGATCAAAACGGAAATATTTTTACCCTGACCTTAGGTGAATTGTCAGCTTATGTCATGATCACATCACGCGACCTGCTCCGCCCGGCTCGTCAGTGTAATCCGGCTGTCACAATGGATGTGAGACATTATCCGGTTGGTCTTTGCCAACTAATTTACCAGGCTTACCCGGGACTTCGGTGCTCAACTTTAATGTTATCCGCCATATTGTACACGTCATCGACACTGGAAGGAGTTGGCACCATTATATTTTTCTGAGAAAATTATAAATTAAATAGCTGTCTTTTCTGGAGATCGGTGTTGTTTGAGTTCAGGATATCAGGATACTTACTCTATTTGATAAAAATCGACCGAACCAATCACACACATCCTTCGTTTGTTCGTGCAATGATACCACTACCTGTAATAAAACGAGGTAGAGTCATGATTAGCGCAGTGCAGCGCTCACCAATCTTAGTATTTCATAAACAATAGAGTAAACGCCCTGGATTCGATTCACTCGCTATAATAAAATGGCACCTTCTATAACAACGATCACTTACCTTCACCTCTTTGTCTGAACTCCGCCGCGGCCATCTTTAGTGAACTCAAGTGGAGATCCTATACACTACACTATTCTAGAGTATACTATAGAGACTAGAGAGCCTCTGTCGGCGTTTCGTAGCGAAACATTAAGTTTTTTTTTGTAGTAAAATGTAAAATTAAAATACATACGCGGATACGTATCATATCAATCGAAATCATAATCACTTATTATTGATACAACCTAAATAATAGTGAATAGTTCAACCGAGGACAAAGTATTGGGAGTTGGAAGAGACCTATTATGTCCTGCAATGAACTTGGCCGATGGCTGATGTACCTATAATCAAATTTCACTCTCCGATCGATTGTATCGCATCGCATGTTTGTTGAATCATTTAATGCTATGGTTTATATAACACACACACACACACGCACTCACGCCTTGTACTAATGTACTCCCTTGCGGGGTAGGCAGAGGTGCATTGCTGCACCCACTTTTCGCCAAAGTGTTATGTTAGTCCCAATCCCAATGTAATAGGGGGCGGGCCTATTGCCATTTTACGGGCACATCCAAGACCCGAGAACAAATATCTGTGTTTAAAAAAATATCTGCCCCAGCCGGGAATCGAACCCGGGACCATCGGCTCAGTAGTCAGGGTCACTAACCACTACGCCATTCGGTCGTGGTTTATATAAATAGTTGAGTATACATATATACTTACCTATGTAAATCAGTTCTGTAGATTTTATTTAGAATACGGTCTTCGGCTGGTACCCTGTGGCCTGTTAACGTCTTGTGCGGTTGGGCGACTTATTAAGCACTGAAATGAAACTTACAGAATAAAAAACAAGGAGGCGACCTTGGTTTGTGCTATTTCTGATATTATTCTGAGGCTACAAAGGATGCATGTTACTGGCTGGTAATAAAAGCAGTGTTAGCCGCACTGTTAGAATACATAATTAAGATTTACGATGCGCTACTCGCATCGGGCGAACTTTGTTTAGTACAATAATATTTTCTTACGCGGCTCCGGCTACCATCTAACTGATTTATCGAGTTTACGCAGAGGTTTTAATTTAGTAGAGACGCGTTCAAGTTATGTAATTTACGTTAACATATTATGTTTTGCAACAAATTTGTCTCACCATGAGTCTGACAAAACAAAGTGCAACAGAAACACGTGCCAACACCAAAAATTACGGTTATTCTGAACTACAGTGCCACAAACTTATCTGTTCCGGTGACAGCTCACGTAAATGTGTAATATTTCTTCATTCTTTAAGATTTTAAGTTTGCCAGTAGTAGTAATCCGCTCTTGTGGTTTCAATAAACCCATCTAATCTTTATTTTTTATTTATTTATAAACACTTTATTGTATAATAATAAAAACAGTTACAAAAATGGACTTAAAAGTAGTAAATCTATATCAATATATAATTCATTAGTAAATAATGAGATATGGATCAATTTAGTTCGCTCTCACTGGAACAGATAAGTTTGTCGCACTGTACACTCCCGGGCAATCAAAAATTTCCACTCACAAAAAGCCGACACCATACGACCCCAATTTTTTAAATCATTATTTGAAATTTTGAAAAAAAAAATATAGGTTAACCGTTTTTAGTTGGTACTATACTAATGCTCCGTTAAATGTACTTCAACTTTAGAGAAGGCGTCATTAAGCTAGGCTTTTCCGTTTTGGCGTAATTTGGTGTTTTTCTTAGTGGAACCTTTTCATTGCCCGTGAGTGTATTACACAAGAAAAAAATATCAAAATTCACACGAGGTGGGGCCCTATGTTAGTGTTAAATTTAATAGATTTTAATTCCGAAACGAAAATGGCTGTCAAAACAAGTTCGCGATTGGATCACTGGGTTCTAGGAAACGTATATATCCGATAATTTTATCAGCTCCAGTATAACACAATCCAGTTGGTATCTGAAGTGGCAGTGGGCTGGTCATATCTGCCGAAGAACCGATAACCGTTGGGGTAGACGAGTTCTCGAGTGGAGACCACGAACAGGCAAACGCAGCGTGGGACGCCCTCCTGCCCGCTGGACTGACGACCTTAGGCGGGTGGCGGGTAGTGGTTGGATGAGGAAGGCCGAGGACCGAGTGTTGTGGCGCTCCTTGGGAGAGGCCTATGTCCAGCAGTGGATGATTATTGGCTGATGATGATGATGACAGTTGGTATCATTAGGTATATCATAATTATTTTGGTTATCTATCGTTTATTATGTACTAGGTACATAAACCTACTCATATTCTAAGCTAAGTTATAGTTATATTAGTGTCATGTCTGCAGCCGGCACTGCTGTTAGATTCTTATTTGAATTCATATCGCCCTGCATCTGCCTACAGGTACACTGTATTTCATACTGAATATGAAAATTTTTGAAATTTGATATTATTTCTTCTATTTTTGCCGTCCCAAATAAGTGAGCGTTTACCAAACCTTTCTATGAGACAACTTGCAAAAAATAAATATGAATTCTCGATATTACTCTACTAGTCAATGAAGTCATAAGTTATGTACCTAATGCGATATGAATTTAATTATTTATGAGGTGTTTGTATTTCCAACCATATTTAATTTAAGAAATTCAGTGCTGATAATATATATCGCTAACACAGTTGAAAGTATTAAGCCAAACGTTTGTCAGTTAGTAAAAGTCACCCAAATGCCTCGTTTAACCATAGTCTGTTAGATCATTAACACCCCTGTTACATTGTAATGTCATCAATTATACCTCATCTCCATAATAAATTCTTGACAGATGTGCCAAAAGTCAACAACTAATCCCTTGTTACGATATAACAGAGTATGGTGAAACTGGGACTTAGCGATCTTTCGCAATCCATGACTCGCATTTGCCAAAAGTAAATAGTGAAGTACTGAAACTGGGCCTACGTATTACATTGTTTGTAAGTTGTAACCTCGGGCAAAGGGCCACATCGTCGGTTTCGGACGTGCCCAAGTGCCCAGCAGCCTGGAGTCGAGTCGCCGCTTCCTACAATGATCTCGATAATGGAAATGAAAGCGACTCAATTTGTGAATTTGTGTAAAGTAGCTGCGGACCCACAAAGGGAGTTACGTTAACTACTTACGATGATGTGACTTTGTGATTTTCACTTTAACCTCTGTGGAAAAACGGCGGGGTATTATAGGTTCGATGTGTCGTGTTTATCGAAAAGTAGGATCGTACTTATCTACTTATTTTCAGACGGTTCTGTAGCATTTTGAGAATGTTTTGTACCTGCAGCATCTGTATATTAAACAGTATCTGAAATACTTCTTTGATTTGTGTTGATGAAGACAATGTTTATGATTTTTAAAGCAATTAGGAAAAAAATATATAATTATGACTACAATTCTTGCTGCACTTTTATACTTTTCAATTGAGTATTTATAATTTCAATTATCAAGACCCACCTGTAAACATATTGATAATTGAAGCAACTCGCACTAAGTGTATGTATGAATTTACGAAGTGCATAAAAGCCAATTAAGTTCAGAGAGCCATTCCTAGATTTATAAGCCACTTGTAAAATCAGCTGAAATATAAGTACAGCTTTCGCGTAAAGATGTCGCTTCACTGGGGGCTTACTCTAACTTACGAAATACCAAGTTTCGAGTACTGGTGCGCTCATCACGGCTCTATCTTCTTGCATTAAACAGCTATTCTATTCTATTCTCTGTGGGAGTGTAAGTACCTGCACCTGGCTCTCTCGAGTGGAACCTTTGTGCATATCCTCAAGGTCTAAACTGCCTTCCTAAGCTTGGACCATTTCCCACCACGCTGGTCCACTGCGGGTTGGTGGGTTCACATATCTAGATGGCTTAATCTAGATATGCAGGTTTCCTCACGATGTTTTCCTTCACCGTAAGAGGGGTGGTATACATTGTACTTAAGTTAAAAGAACTCCTTGGTACATGTCAGCGCCGGGATTCGAACCAGCATCTCTTGCGTGAGAAGCGGGCGCTTACCCGACTGAGCTACCACCGCTCTCATTAACAGCTCTCGTATGTTATATTTTTGTCAAGCTAGAGCATTCCTCTAGAATTGCGAACGTTTAATTCGAATCTTATTTCGCTCAGTGAATTAAAATTTCCTTTTGTCGTCCACAATTTTCAACTACGAATTTCCCATTCTGCAGCTACTTAAAAATGCTGCATAAACAGCTCCACGGCCAAAATGTCTTCTTGATTGCCGCAGTGATTATACGGACTGGCAATGCTTATTAAAAAATAAGTGAGTTAAGTTATATCTATTCTGATTTTGCTTTCAGAAAGTGAATAAACATGAAATTTATGTTTGCTTTCTTTACTAAAAAGATCTCGAGTACTTCAGACTGATGGCTGCTATTTATGTAGTACGTTTAGTTAGTGCAGGTCATTCAGTACAGAAAATTTAACAGTACAAGCGCTGCTATACAGTAGCAGCATACAAATTACAATTCGCGTTTAGTTTTCACTGCTCGAACCACGAGGAAAACTCCCACTATTCCCCTCAGTATCAAGTATATCGTCACTGAAAATTCACTCAGTTGCTCAGGCGATTTTCCATCGGCTATAAAATCGCTCCACAAGGCTCTATCTATGCACCTTATGTGTACATGTTTACAAAACAAAGAGGTGCGATTTATTCAGTATACCGCTGAAAACCGCAGGCTGTACGCTTTCAGCAGAGCTTTGAATACAAAGCCTGTAATTAACTATACACTATACCTAGCCAGGCTACGTGTAGGTGCCACCTGCTATACAATTATACACTGTATACCGAGCGGTGCATGCAGAGCGGCGGTGGCCATGCTTTTGCAGTTTGAAGGACTTGAAAGAAAATGTGATGGTATGAGCAAATTATAACATACACAGATATATTAAGTTTATGTAAATATTGTAACGTAAATAAAATCTCCCTTGAAAAATATAAGTTTGTTATTTAAATCTTATTTATGATTATCTTCATCTTGGTAAAAATGTACTAAGAACATTAAATTTGGCTCATCCGATGTAGCCACTTCACGTGAAACGAAATCAAAAGATGATACTTACTCACTTACTCCGCTGGCTCAGCGACCCGAAGTGGATCTTGGCCTCCGACATTAAAGTGCGCCAATCTTCTCTATTCTGTGCCAATTCTGACCAGTCGGACACTTCCAGCTCTTTCAGGTCTTTGGCGACTTCGTCCTTGCAGCAGAATCTCGGCCGCCCCACCGGGTGACGCCCAGAAGGTTGACCAAGATATGCTTTTCTTACGGCTCGATCCTCTCCCATCCTCTCCACATGTCCTAGCCAGCGGAGTCGGGAAGATTTTATTTCTCCGATGATGTTGGGCTCGGACACTATATTTTCAATCTCCCGATTGTACCTCTGCCTCCATTCCCCATCTTCTCCTATTGTCGGCCCCAGAATCTTCCGCAATATCTTCCGTTCCGCCACTAGAAGTTTATTTTCCTCCTTTAAAGTTAGCGTCCAAGTTTCGCACCCATACATTAAAATCGGCTTGATGACAGTTTTGCAGATCCGGATTTTAGTGGTTCTGCTTAACAACTTGGACACTAACACCTTGTGAAGGGCTGCGGTACATCTTAGGGCGTTAACTATACGGATGTCGATTTCATCCTCCCTCCGGTTTGTGTCTGTAATTGTGCACCCGAGATATTTGAACATGTCGACACCCCTGTAAGTTATACCATTTACGTGAAGGACTTTTCGCTTTGTTGAGCGGTCTTTATATCGTTTCATGTGAAGGTATTCGGTTTTCTCGTGGCTGATTCTGAGACCCACACCTTTCCCCTCTTCCTCCAGTTTCTCCGTCATTTTGACCACTTCTCGTTCACTTTGCCCAAGGATCGCAAGGTCATCGGCATACCCTACAATTTTGTGCTTTCCGTTCAACTCTACTCCCCCATCAATCAGTAAAACTTTTCGGATAATGTGTTCGAGAGCTAGATTGAACAGAACAGGCGAAAGGGCGTCACCCTGCTTGAGTCCGGTCACGACTTCAAACTCGTCCGTTAGCCCCCCTCTAGCTCTAACCCGCATTTTTCTTCATAGGTATTAATTAATTTATAATATAATAATTGAGCTTTACTGCAAAGTGTTAATTTAACAAATTCCTAAAATATATGAACCATGGTCACCCTACCCAGTGCGCCCGGGAACAGTTTGATGTGCTAATGAGTGGCATTTAGGCTCAGGAAGCGTCTATAAATTCCTCTTTGTCTGGATCACACGACCGCATGACGTCACTGGACTGATGAAACTGATTTACCTTCAGGATCCACTGTTGCCCTGGTAGACATTGCTTTGGGAATTAAGTCCCTTTGATTAACTAAGGGGAGGAGCGCCTCCGCTAGATCAAATAAGTATAAGAAAGAAAGAAAGAAAACAGATTTAATCGGTACTACACTAATACACTACATACACAGAAATACAATTCAAACACAAATGAAACAAAAACATGTCAGTCATGGCTAGCTAAGCATGGGCAGTCTGTGTTAGTGGTGCACTAGCTGCCCCCGAAATACTACATACTCGTATACGAGTACCTATGTAGTATTTCGGGGGCTGTATAATTATAATTATAGAATAGAATAGAATATAACTTTATTGGTCACCAGAACCACAAATAAATTATACCTACTCCATTATCAAACAAAAACTCCGGACAATAAATCTCAAATTGCAAACGTTTTATTAAAACTAGGTATAATTGTTTAAAATAATCCTTCTAAATAAACATAATTTTAAAAATCAAAACTGTTCAATGGCAAGACGGTTTATGTTACGTATTTCCGCTCCCAAAAGCCACCGCGAAATGTAGGTAATTTAAAAATTAAGGAAATTCGTCCAGATTAACTCGAAAATAAAGTTACCATCAAAGTTCAAAGTGAAACCAATCAGTTAAAATTTGCCAATAAGCACTTCCAATGCTCCTCGCTCCTGAATAGAGAGCGGCGTGAAGTGTGTAAATTAGAAAACGTCTGAAACAGATGTCAGCTTATCATTTTCAATGGAGCCACACGAATTTATTGCCATTCAGACACACCATTGATCGGAAATTTTGCGCTTATTAGATAAATTTTATTAGATATATCTAAAGATTTTACGGACTGTCTGTTTGTATGTGCCTATGGGCCGGGCTTTGGTAAAAAGGTTAGTTTATACGGACCGAGGCTCAGTTATTGTTTTATGAGGTTATCGTTATTGATACTTTTTTATTCCGTAGCTACGCGAATCAGAGTCAGAATGTAATAAATAGGAGGTTGTGTTTTTCAATACTTGTGCCAAATTTCGAAGTTTAAACTATTTAATTAAATAATTATAAACATAATTTTATAGTTCAAACAAAAACCTGAAGGTACCAGATAGGAATCGAAGCGGTCATTTTAAAAGGCATTTAAGACGGTGACAAACTAAACTGACAATATTTTTCACTTGAATTAAGAAATCATTATTGAAAAGAGTTTAGAATATTTATTTTAGGAGTATTGGATGTTTCTTTTGCATCGTGAGTAGGTACTTAAAACCACATAATTATACTATTATAAGCAATTTAATAACACATAATAATATACTATAAATACTTATAGAAATGTATTTCTTACGAGAAGCCGCGTGAAAGCACAAGTTCAGGCGATTCAAGTCTCGTGAAATTCGCCATTGAACACCCACGTCTCAGATATTCTATGACAGAGCCAATTCCCCAATTCCAACCGAGGCATAATCTGGATTATTGTTGAAAGCTAAATCTGGCAATTTCAGGAATATCCATGAGTGAATTCAACGAATGGAAAAAGCTTACATAATCAATTAATGTGTTGATAAAAAATATCTCAATATAGATAGAGAGTATTACCTACTTTATGTTGTATTTATAAATATACAGTTCAAACTTTAGTCACCTTACAACAACAATAAAAATTAACCTTACAAACATTTAGAGATATAATAATTTTGTTGACCTAGGCTATAACCATTTGAAAAATAGGTACTTTGAAAAATACTATAATATTTAGATCCCTTTAATTTCTTACTAACCTACCTCAATCCATTTTATTAGGTTGCGTTGCGTGATAGGTGGATCACTACCAACACTATCAGAATTTGAGTTGGGATTGCAATAATTGTAGTGTTCCTACTTAGAAACTAGTTACACTTAACAACCTTAACAATAGTTTTATATTGTAAAAGTTCATAAATTACTTACTGACATGCATGGCTGAACATGAACAAACCCAAAGTAAAAAGCGTTGAAACGTCATGATTTTTTAATAAATGTGAATGTTACGTAGACCCTTTATTACGGTTTTAACACAAGGCAGCGTTATTAATGGACAATCTTATTAAGGGCAGAGTATACCTACCAAATAGAATGTTTTATTCGACGCTGGCTAGCTACCTGATTCACAGCATTTCGGCCAGTAATCAAACGTGTGAACTTATTATTGGAATCGAGTATCACCATACTTAATACACCAGCGATAACTAATAATCTAAATAATACTAATATGTCATAATGTCAATAAAGTGCAATTATTTGTATCATCGTATTTCTTAATAAGAGTTAAGACTATCCCACCTGCAAAATATATTCTCAATTGTTATATTCGTAATTAGCCTATAGTCTGTTATTTAATCTCAGATACTAAATTGACAGGTTCTGAACGTTTCATCAACAGTCGATTCGATTGATGAACCGTTCTGAATCAGTCAATTTAGTAAGTATCTGAGATGAAAAAACAGACTTTATACTCACAGCACGACGGCCTAGCTGTTCCCTTCTCACCCATCATCATCATCATCAGCCTTCTATCGCCCACTGTTGGGTATAGGCCTCCTTATTTGTACGCCAATTCTTCCGGTCTGCAGATGTCATCGGACCATCTAGCAGGTGGTCTGCCAACAGATCTTTGCCTGTCTCTAGGCCAACCCCTCTTCGTCTGTCTCTCACCCATTATCTCTTCAAAATAATTTTAAGTACTTATGGCTCGCAATCGCAACATTTGCTGCCTGACTGCTACAAAACTGTACATGATAAGTTAGAGAGGATATCCCATGCCTTTTTTTACCACAATATAAGTACATAATAATAACTACTTACCTATTTTTATATCAATGGCTTATACGTATACAATAATTGTGGTTTTCAGGTAATTATTATTTAGTTACAATCAACTCCAATTCATATGCTGATATTTTCTGCTGAGCTTCATCAGTGTGACATTAAACGAAGTCAAAACGTGCCGTTCCGACGGTCGAGCTCCTTCGAATCATGGTGCGTCTCGGGTAATGATGATATACTCTGGCTGGCTCCCGGAGGGGCGGTAACTCAGCGCCCCTCGGGACTAGGAATCACTGCCACCGCCGCAAACACCCGACAACATCGGTTAAAACATTCACACTAGCGTATTGAGATAAATTAGCCGGGTTTCTTGACACTTCACGCACATTGTCCACTATGTCATGTAGGGTATCAGGGAAATCCATTCAATACTTACTTTCATGATTTTCTGTAGGTGTTATGAATATCGGGATGAAGGTGGAAATTACCTCAATTAATACAAGTATAATTACTTAGTATACCTATATATTTCATAAGATAGAATCAATAGAGTTATGCGAAAATAAATTCGAAAAAAATAAAATTTCGAAGTTTTGGCGAAATGAGTCATAAGACACATATGAGATAATTGCGATTATGTGAATATGTAACGAAATGTGATTCGAGAGTTAAGTTTATGGAAGATAATAGGAACCTACTGTAGCAATGAGCATATTATAACGCCTAGAGTTATACAAGTGGCAACAAAGCCCACATCTAACGCACAGGGCGCCTAACTGTTTTTTCTGAGTGCTTAATGCTATCTTACTTACTATTAATGTATCTTACCATAATAGTGAGTGTCTCTCTCTCAGCCTTCCGTAGTCCACTGTTGGACATAGGCCTCTCCTAACGATCGCCACCCCAAACGGTCACCCGCCATCTGCATCCAGCGGCTTCCCGCTACCTTCCGCAGATCATCAGACCAACGGGTTGGGGGGCGACCGACACGCCGTTTGCCGACACGGGGTCTCCCATTCCAGTGGAACATTACACTGAATAGCAATAAAATAGTAATGTTAGCACTCGATCGCAGCGCGGCGGCGGCGGCGGCCACTCATTATGCAAAGTAAATGTGAAATAAATCAGCCTAATTGCTTTTACGGTTTAAATTCCGATTGAATTAGCAAATGTTCGGCGGTTTCCAGTCAATATATTATTCTGTATGTGTGTGTACCTTATTACATTATGATTAATTATTGTTGTTGATGTCTTATTATAGTGCAACATACTAAATGAAACATGAACTACATCAATCATTATCCCTGATGTTCATGAACATCGTGAGATCATAAATTATTAATTCATTAGAAATTGGATTCACCCGATTTGGCCACAAAGAAACAAACATACTCCACTTGGACAGTTTTGTAAATATATAAAATATGGAAAAATATGCTACGTGAAACTTATGTATCGGAAATGAGTTATTTGGTAAACTCATGTTTTGGGAACTGTTGTTTTGGGAAACGGATAGCCTGCTCCTGTTCCGATAGGATTGAAGTTATTCAATTAACTAGCATCCATCAAATTACCTATATTGTTATCTTTTCACTACAGACACTATAATAAAGGATATTACCTATAATTATCGTAGTGGTTCGAAATTTGGCAAAGAAGACATCACAGAAACTTACGTCTTACAACCCACCAAAGTTAACTTGAGACCTGGGCGATGTAACGTAGCATAGCCTATGCTACGTTATTATAGTAGCTTTTGATATCCACCCATTATATTGAATGACCCTCATAGCATTGCAGCATAGCTGTAGGTATACAACATCTCTTGGTAAACCTCAAGTTTACTCTTGCGGGTTGTACGCCGGGTTAGTAAACGTCATACGTGACTGAATCCACGGCTCCATTAAAAGTATTCGCCGTAAGCCCCCTCGGACACGTCACTCGTCATTATTTCACACCCTATTCAAAAACAATAGAGGGTAAATAATAATTAAAATTACCATTTTTATGCGCGGCCGCGGCCCTCCCACTCACTGTGTTTTTATGTGACTGGCCAAATTCCTGAGATAACATTCTTTTGCCATTTCGCATGACTGGCTGTTTAATTTTCGTATGACTTTTTAGTTTGACCCATTATTAGTAAAGTTTTATTAAATTTTAGTTTATTATTAGCTCATATGCTGTCCATGTTTTTTTGCATAAACTCAAAAACAAATGAAATGCATTGTTATATTTAATTGCGAATATTATGACAATCGTATTTATTCGTAACATCCACTGATTGTAATTTATGATAATATTTATGGTGATATTCCGAAAGCAGCCGTTTTTATTTAAAATTAAGTATAACTGTCCATAAACATAGTTAATCATAATAATAATCTCTTAATCTGAAACTTTAGTAGCCACAAAACTAATCCAGACATGATTTAATTCCCGAGTGACATTTTCAGCATTCCACTGAATCGGAGTTCCGGATTTATTTATACCAAAATGGTCTAAACTGATCGTCGCAGCGGTCTGAAGCTCGCAGTAGTATTCGCGCGGGCGCCACTGCGCATGCCCAGTTTAACGACTAACTTTAAATTTAGAACCGGCCTCGAACCATTCCTACCACGATTCGATTTTCATATTTTCAAACGTACACCTCAACCCATACAATGGTCTTTAGACTCAAGTGCATTGAAAAATAAAGTGAGAGTGTTTAGAACTGAGGGTTAGGGCCACTGTTTACTAGTTTTAACTATAGTGCGTTGGAAAGTGAGCTCAGTGTTGAAGGAATTAAGATGCAAAGGACAGTGACCTTATTGACTGTGTACTATTTCTGTGTACAAGGTAAATTTACTCTACGACAACATTAAAATTAAGCTGTGAAAATACTGTGTTAATGCTAAGTAGGTACTCCCCGATGCCTGATTGACTAGTGCCTGATCTGGCCGAATGATAGGACGTTATAGGAATGATACATTCTCATACTAGATACATAATTAGCTCTCTTTTACCTTTACTTTTATACATCTATTCATTCACATTATCATTAGGAACAAAGCATGTACTTAATCTAAAACTCAACACACTCTCAAATTTATCTGATTATAATATATATTTTATATATAATATGTGCATGAAGTATACCTATTATATTTATGTTAATATACGTATATATGAAAGCCCAATTACATCTATCTATAATACTCAATCTAGAAAAAACAGTAGAACATACTTAGTCATGTTTATTGCACCAAGTATACAATATAGCTTTGATATGCCGAACAGTCTACAATTTATCAATTATATCACACCGTTAATCAAAAGTTATCTATTTTCTAAATATACACGATCCAGATGGCTCAATTAACAGTAGATACGACTTTGAACAATATGGATAATGTTTTCGAGATTAAATGTCACGAATTAGCAACAGCTGAAGAATGCAAGAAAATTTTAAATAATGACTTTCCGTTAAAAATTGCCACCTTTAATATTAGAAGCATTGAGTGCAATTTTGATGGTTTCCTAGTATTGTTGAAAAGGTTAAATTTGAGTTTTGACGTCATTATCCTTACGGAATGTCGGTTAAGTGATAGGACAATTGTTGGAGCGCTCGATGGGTACACCTCTTTTAAATCAAGCGTTTTTATCAATCAAAACTGCGGTGTTGTGGCATACGTCCGGTCAGACTTAGATGCAATAATGTACGAACCCACCTTCAAGCAAGGTAATTGTATAACTTTGGATATCCCTAACCACCCAACTATAGTGGGTGTCTATCGCTCCCCATCCTTTAACGACCCGACAGATTTCGTGACATCTCTTGGTGGTGTATTGCAGACTCTAGATAAAAAACGTCGTGTGATACTGGCGGGAGACATTAACATTGACCTTATATCAGACAAAACTATCAGGGGACGATCTGAATATCTGTGTATGGCTGCAGAGCATGGTCTGGTTCCAGCAGTTACGAAACCAACCCATGGCAAGTCTTGCATAGATCACATTTTTGTCACAGCTGGAACGGACGTTGAATCTATTGTTTGCAAAGCCACCGTTACCGATCATGACTTTGTCATGTTGGGGGTAAGGTTGGCAGTCATCAGACCCTTAAAACGAGTATTGCTTAAAGTAGACGATGATGCCGTAGTAAATGATATAAAAAACCTTGACTGGTCTCCGGTCACTAATGAACAATCAGTCGATAGAGCTGCAGATATATTCATGACCATTATAACATCCACCATTGACAAACATACCAAGGAAGTAAGAATACCAAGGTCAAAATACAACTTTAGACCTTGGATCACTCCTGGTCTGATGAAATGCATTAAAAATAGGGATGCTCTGCACGCAAAAACTCGTAAATATCCTAACAATGACATAGTGAAGTTGACATATTTACGATATCGAAATTTTTGTAATACTCTTCTTCATAACCTAAAACACGAGTACGAAAGAAATGAATTGAACCGCAATAAAAATGAACCTAAAAAACTCTGGAATTCAATAAAGGATATCTGTCACTCACATAAACCTAAGACTAACAACACACCGCTGCTTTCCACTTGTGACAATCCACAGGATTCCATAGATCACTGTAACTCCTTTTTCTGTTCCATAGGAGCCTCTCTGGCGGGCCACATACTTAATGTCTCCGGAGAAAGTGAGGGCTCATTAGCATCTAAAACGCTCTCACGCACCTCTACCGTAGCTTCCTTATTTCTAAATCCAACTGATGAGCTTGAACTGAGTTCAATAATACAGCATCTCCCAACAAGTAGCGCCCCAGGTTTGGATAAAGTTAGTAACAGGCTTATTAAAAAACTCAGGAAGTATGTAGTGATCCCCCTCTTACACATCTATAACAACAGTTTATCTGAGGGAGTTTTCCCAGAGGTATGGAAAACTGCATCAGTTTCTCCAATACATAAAAGCGGTTCAAAGAATGACCCCTCAAACTATCGTCCAATATCATTGCTCCCAACATTCTCCAAGATCCTGGAAAAGATAGTTAACGTTCGTTTGGTACACTTTCTCGAGACCCACAACTTACTATATGACCGACAGTATGGTTTCAGACGTGGCTTATCAACCGAAGACGCCGTGGGAGATATGGTCAAGTCTGTTTCCTCTCTTTTGGATAGTGGAAAATCGTGCTTGGGTGTGTTCCTGGACCTTTCTAAAGCGTTCGACACGGTGTCTGTGCCTATCCTACTAAAGAAATTAGAGTCTTTTGGAATCAGAGGAATAGTTTTGAACTGGTTTCAAAGCTATTTATCAAAGCGAAAACAGTGTACAAAAATTGGACAAACTACTAGCTCAATTACGGAGATCACTTTTGGCGTGCCGCAGGGTAGCATTCTGGGCCCAACATTATTTTTGATGTACCTAAATGACATTTCATCCCTTGCAATCGGAAAAGCCGAACTATACTGCTACGCAGATGACACAGCCGTAATTTTTCATGGGGATTCTTGGGATGATGTCTATCTTATGGCGGAAGAGGGCATGAGCGAGGTTGCTAAGTGGTTACTTCGTAATCTTTTAACTCTAAACGCTGAAAAAACAAATTACATCTGTTTTCATAAAACTTTAGCATCGAAACCTCCACTAGCTGCCAAACTTCAAATCCACAAATGCGGCGGACAGCTTCGACCTTTTAACCACCTAGCCGTATCATGCCGGTGCCCAGAATTGAGTAGGGTAGACAACGTTAGGTATTTGGGGGTGATACTGGACCAACACCTCTCTTTTAAACCCCATATTCATGTTCTTTCTGGTAGAGTGAGAAAAGTCATTAACATAATGAAGCACCTCCGCAATTCTGCAGACCTTCCACTGCTGAAAACTATTTACAAAGCCATCTGTGAATCTGTTCTTTGCTATTGTATTTCGGTATGGGGAGGATCAGATAAGACTACAATAATAGAGGTGGAAAGAGCTCAGCGGTCTGTCATAAAGGTAATGTTAAAAAGAAAGTACAGATACCCAACACGCAAATTGTATTTGGAGGCAGAGCTTCTTAGTGTCCGTAGATTATTTATTTACAAAATCGTACCCCGAGCTCACAAACAAATTCTAAATTCAACAGACTATCCCGAAGTAATTAGGAAAAGAATATACAGAGCTAACGTCACTCAGGTAAAAACGAAATTCGCCCAAAAATTTCCCTATTTTCTGCACCCGTTTGTTTATAATAAACTTCACAGTATTTGTGACTTCCGTGAAAACACGTGCAATGAGGTTAAATTGAAAACATATAAGATTTTACTTAATTTGTCATACGAACAGACTGAAGAAATTCTTAAAATCATAATTTAAAATATATTATTACTTACTCACATAAATGTATATATTTATCAAAGTATATATTTATTCACCGTATTCATTTTATATTATTACCCCTAATTTATTTATTTTTCTTTTATTGCATGTTTAGAAATAGTTTAGGATACAATCTACAAACTGACTGACTGACTCAAAAACCTGCCTAACTACCTCTGCGAAATAGTAATAAGTAAATCTTTGTAAAGGTACCCACGATACAAGCTTGCTTAGTGTGGGGCCACTATAATTAATTTTAGTTATAAACATAAAATTTTGTAAAATTGTAAAATTGTAAGGGCAAGGTGTATCTTTTATAATTATGTTTTTGTGTTATATGGATAATAAATAATTTTGAATTTTGAATTTTTTGAATCATGTTTTACAATCAGATCATGGTTATATTTAAGCAGATCATGGTCATTCACAGGATCAAGTTCTGGCACTAGTATGGACAAAGGAAGCGATGTTTTTAACTTAATCAGCAACCGACCATTACTCTATTGGTTTATTAGAGTACTATAATTCCCACAAATTATGAAATTACTACATATTTGTGCGAAAACATTTATAAAGGAATTGCCCCGATATTCACTGTAATCAAATTAAGAGTTATGTTTTCAACAGTCAATATTTACTCGAAGTGCACGAGAAACCCTTTTTTTTCAATACAGTTTTTTTTTATATTGCCGGGAAATTCAGTGATATTTTTTAATTATAATTTATACTGTACCACCACCACCCCTTTGAACTTTGATCACTTTGATGATTCGCGATCTCGTTGAGATAATACAGGTACCTAATTGGCTCATGTCACTTCCACACAAACAGGCTGAAAGGAAGAGATGATAATGTTTTTGTTCAAACGTGAAATATGGACAACCCTTTGAGTTTCCAGCAATATTCAGGGATGCTGTTATTTTTAGATAGATAATTCATGGTGATTCAGAAGCATACATATCTCTATGCGAGAGTCATGTACGAGAGTCGTCGTTTACTTTATGTATACGTTTAGTATGATGTCCTTCTTTATTCGTTTTACCTACCATAATACATTTGTATACATTATCGCCAAGCTAGAGTCCTTGAGACTATATAATTATCTATGTTTATTAATAGGAATTCAACATCATCATCATCATCAATTCAATAGTCCAGAAGGAATCTGTCGTGACCGTAACGTACGGAACTTCTTGCTCACCATTTTTTTCTTCCATCAGAGCTAACATCAGCCATCACAATAACGGAGCTACGGGCGCCGGCGCAAGCGGCTGAGGGGGGGGAGATGATCCTGGGCTGCGCCTTCGACTTGGAGGGGGAGGCGCTGTACTCCGTCAAGTGGTACCAGGACAACAGAGAGTTCTACCGCTTCGTGCCGGGCAACTCGCCACCTGCGTCGCACTTCTCCGCTCCTGGTATCACAGTTGATGTAAGATATTTTTGTATGAACTGTTGTTTTGTGAACCTTTTTCCTGTGGGGTTACCACTACCACCACCGAACATTAGCATTTAAAAATCCATAAGCGTCACTCGCCTGTCAATTCTGATGTATAACTTGTATGGATCTGACAGATGTCTGACAGGCGAGGGACTCTTTTTTATCACCCATATGAGTTATCAGCTGCCGCTACACGGTCCGATATCTACGTCGATAAACTCATTTAATACGCGTTCCTCCAAAACAGCGTCATATTTATGGCAAATTTCGATATAGGGACGTTTATCTACGTGTCGATAACGAACCCGTGTGGCGGCAGCAGCTAATTTAACTATCGTCCGGAGTAGTGTGGTTAGTAACGAGGACTGCTACGCTGGAAGTGCCAGGTTCGAGCCACGGCACGGGTGTTAAGTTTTTTTCTTGTATGATGTCTCTAATCCGCCCGCCAAGCATGGAGATTCAAATAGCAGTAACCCTGCAGTCTTAGAAGATTTCCATGTCCTGCATTAGATAATTACGGGCTGCATTAAAATGTTATCTCGTCTAAGCCGTATATTTTGTGGCTTCTCCATCTATTCTCATTACGTGAGAAGCTCAAAGGCTGGCTAAGTGCACGCGAGGCCGCGGGCGGTGCACTTACTAACTTCTTCTTAATATTGTCTGGATCAATGAACAAGTAGCCTATCGTTATGGTATCTCTTTTCTAGTAGCTCCCAAGCGTGCGTGTAATTATCCGCAGTAAACTCTAAAGCACTAATAACTTGAGAAGCGCTACCAGTTAGTGACGATTTTAAGTAGTGAAACTTTTGAATGCAATCTAAATCAGTGCGTTCATGAATCATCGTTACATATGAGTTTCGAAACTCAAGCCAGCGATCATAGCTACCGTCAAAGGAAGGGAGTTTAATGTCAGGCAATTTTATATTAGTGAATGGAGCGCATTTGGCACTAGAACTAGGCGATTCATCGTCAAGCAAGCATTTAGCAACAGCTATGAGATTAAAATATTGTTCCTCAAATGACTCGCGGTAATCCAACTGCAACATAAGCTCATCCTCATCGGCTAATCCTTCTATATCGCTCTGAATAGCATTAAAACATTTATATGCATCCTCCATCGACTGAATTCTAATGCTAACTTCGGTTTTTTGCAATTTGTCTAACGTATTATCTTTAAATTTTGTAACGTACTTTTCGAATATAGTTAATCTGCATTTTAACGTACCTCTCTGTTTCTTAAGGTCGCTAATGCGTGGATTACAAGGTGACCTACTTCTACTATTATCCTCTTTACTCATTTTGGCAGTTTATAGAATGCAAAAGTACTCACAGTTATCCTGTGCTGCGCGCGCCAACCTGAGCCGAACAGCAGGGTCTCGTGTACTGAAAAGTGAGTGCACAAGCTATGTTAACACAGATCTCTGGCAAAGGGCAAAGGAATATGTAGTAGGAATGTCTTGACCGTGTTCTCGACGCCGCGCTGACTGCGTGGAGACCGCCTCGAAGTGGTGGGATTCTCGCTCGCCTCAGTGGGACATCTGCTTCTCTCGTATGTTTCTCGTTTCAGGATGCTCGTCCAGCGTATCTGGCGTCTGATCCAGTGGTTCTGACTCGTCGACTTCGTATTCGCCGCACGTACTACTGGATTCGTCGAAGTAGACGTGGCTCGATTACTCGTATATTGTATTTCCGAATTCTTCAATTTTCTTGTTTTATACGGCTCCGGAGGTCCAAATTTATGTTCAAGCGATTAATAATCCATAGGTTTTGTGCTGATATTACGTTTATTTACAAAGAAAACTGCATATAATACAATTTATACAGATGCGTATCGTGACGAGTTCAGATTGAGAAGTGAAAATTCTACAGGCCTCTTTCAGAGGATTCTTTCAGTTCTTTTGTTTTTAGTTTCCGCCGACGGCTACCAGGCGGCGCGGCGGTCGCGGCGCTGCAGTCGCGAACAAATTTCATGCTACAACACTGCAAAGTACCAATACAGGATGTTGCATGATGTTGCACACGCGCATATGACAAAGATATTTTCTTTTCGTGAATTCATTCATTTCAGAATGACCCCCTGAGTCACCCCATTTCGGCTTAGTATACCTAGCCTTTTTGCAACACCCTGTAAAGAGTTCTGCCAGCTAACGACCATGCAAAGATTTCAGTGTTGTAACTAAAGAGGTACACATGCAAGCTTTATTAGCTATACTTACAAAGAATTAACAAAATCCGTCGAGATACTTCGGAAAAGTTCGGTTTTCCGGTAAAATAATTAATTGTCATAAGAAATTCCTGTTTGTAAATTTTATACCGCTCAGAGTATTAATACTTACGTTTGCAGTAGACTAAATACATGATGCCTTTAGGCGAAGTCGTGAATAGAATACAGGCAGCTAAACAATTAAAGCTCTTTAGATGTCTTGTTTCCACTTAACGTTTAAAAGTCAAGTAGGTAAGTTTATTTTGCCATACTTACTCATAACTGTTATTACAAATCATGTTTGAACAAATATTAATAGGTATAATATATGCTATTTCTACGAAACAAAGTGTTTTAACGTGTCCAAATGACACACTTAGAAATTCAGAATCTTCCTCAAAAAATTAAGTACCTAGGTAGGTAAGTAGGTATGCTGAAGTAAATAATAATGTATCTACCTATATTTATAGGTAGGTACATTAGACTATTCGTTCAGCAGAAATTGAATTCTTATTACCGATAGCTTTAGCAAAACCCCTGCGGATAGCACATAATAACTTCATACATTTATAGGGTTAACATCAAAGCTCCTGTTTTTTAAGAATACCCTCTCGAGATCGACTTAACACCTTTCAGCTTACTATTCCTATATCCTAACCGATATTGGAGTTAGTATGTAGGGGGGGACGGGAAGCGCAGATCGCGGTCATAGCTAGTCATATATAAATTGATTGATTGATTGAATTGCACTATCCCAGCCAGGTTTTACCCTGCATCCTGGATACGCCAGGCCCACTGGGTAGCACAGAATATAGTAGTGTAGCGGTCATAGCTAGTCATATATAAAGGGTAAATATTATACAACACCTTTTACAACCCCCTGTATACCACCTCCAGATGCAGCGTTCGTCCAGCGACGTGGTGACGCTGGTGGGCCTCACGCGGCGCTCCGCCGGCGTCTACCGCTGCGAGGTGTCGGGGGAGACCCCGCACTTCAACACCGTCGCACAGGAGAAGCACATCCAAGTGTACTGTGAGTTTGTCATTTTCATCTGTGTATATAAAAGAAGAAAGTGACTGATTGGGCATTAGTGTTGCCCAAATGCAAGAACAAGACGAGACTTAGCCAGTCTTGGTCTTGGTCTTGCGCCAATACACCTGGTCTTGGTCTTGGTCTTGGTCTTGCGCCAATACACCTGGTCTTGGTCTTGGTCTTGGTCTTGCGCTCCCAGTCTTGGTCTTGGTCTTGGTCTTGCAGCAAGAGTCTTGCAATTACCTATTAGTCTATTACTATTTATTAAAGTTAACTTTTTGATTTTAATAGATATTTTTTTATTCGCTATGTTTATGGTATTAGTCGTAATGCGCATAGGTCCAGTTTTTCATTTTCTTTGATACAGTTTTTTGCATCTCATAGAATTCCTAAGCGTACTTACCTATACACCGAACTGTTACACCTAACTACTCAGTGAAATAGCGCTCTGCAAGACGCAAGAGTCTTGCAGGCTATGTCTTGTTCTTGCTCAAGTCTTGCACGGTCAGTCTTGGTCTTGGTCTTGCTAAAAATACGCGGTCTTGTTCTTGGTCTTGGTCTTGCAAAAACGCAAGAACAAGACCAAGACTGCAAGACCAAGACTGAATTTGGGCAACACTATTGGGCATCAACGCACAGCCCAAACGGCTCAAACTACATTCATGAAACATGGCACGTAGGTTTCTTAGGTAGTTTAAGAGAGCACTGAGAAAGGATTTTCAGAAACTCCATCCCTAAAGGGGTAAAATAGGGGACACAAGTGTATATGAAAGTCCTTCAGTTTAACGCAAAATTCTCGCGGGAAAATTCTTGGTAAATTCGTGGAGTCATTGGAGGATCATAGCCTCGCACACAGCTCCACACAGATTCGCTCTGTTGATCAGGCAGCCTGTGTATGTTTTCCTGTATTACCGAATATTAAGTTTAGTATAAGAAATAAAAGGCCGTCTCGAGAGTGAGTAATACCATCCCGTGCGTTGTTATTATCGCCCTCGTCCTATTTTACATGGCGATCTAGATACCTGCATAGCCCTCACTATAATCCTTGAAAGCTTCAAAGAGATGTACACAAATGAATGGTGACTCAGGGGATAATTCTGAACAGATTGTGAAGGAAAATTTTCACTTCATAAATTCATAGTGATCGTGAAAATATTCCGTTTTGTATTCAATTTATTATCAAACTAAAGTATTTAAATCCTGTTTAGCTATTTTGAGTAAGTAGGCACTTTAAAGGCACTTTATTAATAAATCAAATAACTTTGCCCGTGCCCAGCAGTTGGATAGTTTGAAAACCAATAATCTCAATTTCTGATAAACTTACAGTATTTGTGAACATTTCAAGTAGTGAAAGATAAATTGAAAATTAACTGCTAAATGAAAATGCCAATAAGTAATTTTCATTGTCTTTCATAAAAGTAGGTAGGTAGATACATACATATCGCAATTTACTTAAAAAATCCTACATTGGTTACTAACTTGAATATCTTTTATCAATCTCTATCGTCCTGAAATTAGTAAATTTCCCACCACGCTGGTCATTTCACATTTGCCTTAAATTATTTTCGATATGCAGCTTCGTAACCTTTTGAGACACTCTGTGTATAGATTATGGTTTTTGTCACTAGCCATAGCCATGTATACATTACTATGGGTGAATGTTTATCAAACGCTAAACGTATTTACGATTGTATTTTAATATACAGGGCGTTGCAAAAAGGAAATTTTGACATTCTGATTTAATTTTCGAGCTTAAATATAACATGCTGCACACGTAGGTATCTGCTTAGTATACCCTTTTTGCAACACCCTGTATTTGGTATACATTTTGTACTACCTAACCATTGCTCACTATCACAAAACCCCCTCAACCTCGCAGTGGTCCCTACGTCCGGCCCCCGCATCTCCGGCTTGCAGCAGCAGTACCGGCCGGGGGACCGGGTCCGGGTGAACTGCACCTCCCCCCCCTCGCGCCCGGAGGCCCGGCTGCAGTGGTGGGTCAACCGGCAGCTTGCCCCGAGCCAGGATGTGCAGGTAGGGCGAGGATACGTGGAATGTTGGCTCTCGTAAAGGTAAGTATCCACTTTTCCGCTTTGTACGCAACGGCGGACGCATCGCATTCAGTATTCTTTGTAAAGAAATTCACACAAGTGCATCGGCATTGCCGACGCCGCGCCGTTTCTTCATACATTTATAAAAACCCGTTTGGTCCGATACGTACGATACCAATATATTTAGATAGACGCTTACCTAAAAGCTCCGATACAACAATTTTACGTAATTTTCCTGATGTTTTTTTTTGGGGAGTGTATCAAAAGATCCTTCTCGAATGTATTTGCTTTGTGGATATATCCATATTATCATTGCGGTAAAAGTGAAATGGAAAACATGCTTTCACACAATTCCACTATAAGTATCTAGGTAATAACTAACTTTGTACTGAAGATCGTAAGTTAATTTCCCATGGCATGGTTTCAATTTTATTAAACATTTTATTCGCTTCCATGTCTTACTATGTCGGTCTGTGGCAGGGTCCCTGGCGGCAGTACTGGCCGGGCCCGGACGCCGTCACCACGACGCTGCAGCTGCAGTTCACGGTGCAGCCGAGCCACTTCCACTTCGGACAGATGACTTTAAAGGTTAGTGTTTCCGCTGCGCTCACGACGGAATTTTGTATAAAAAATATATATGTGAGTACCTCATTTAGGTTGGTTGGTAGAAATTTAGCATTAGGCGACCTTTTGTACGTTTACACCTATATTTGTGCCACAAAGAGTGTCAAAGAGTTAAATAAATAAATACATAAAAACAATTGAAAACAATAAATGTTACGGTATATAGGCATATAGAACAATGCGAACTCGGGCATTCAATAACATAATCAATAAAATTGGTACAAAAGTTTTCGTTCCTGGGGAAACTTGCTAGTTTAGCAACACTGTTGGATGTTGAACCCTCCATCCCGCGTTGGTCAGTGTCGTGGACAATAGAAAGAGTCAAGCTTAGAAAGTGAATCCCGTTTTAGATTATACTAACTCTAGTCTCCAGACCTATAATTCATTTAGAGATCTACAAATCTATAATCATAACTAAATTAATTTCTTTAGTACTTTTAAACACGGTTTCCTTATCTTTATATTCCAGTGTCAAGCGATGATACCGCCGCTATACCAGAACGAATCTGTGCACAGTTCGTCACAAGAGGAGGTGACTGAGCCCCCTGTATACCACGAGAAGAGCCATTTCGCCGACTTCGGAAACATCATGGGTGTTTTCGCAACTTCAGAAGAAGAACAACAGAGTAATTCAGGTAAATACATGTATAATGTACATTGTACACTGCACCCAATCTTAATCTCTTATTCCCTCCATCCACAGGTTGACTGGCAGAGATAAGACCGCCTTTTGTACCCTTATTAAGTTACAACTTGTTAATTTTATTATTCCTTTTTGGTGTACAAAGAAAGTATATTCTAACCCCCTTATTCATAGAAAAAATACAACACTTTTTAACTAATATACTGTTTTGTCCCTCTCTGTCAAAGAACAAATTGTTCTTTGTTGGAGAGGGACAAAACAGTTTATTAGTTAAAACGTTCTGTAACTTCTCTATGAATAAGGGGGTAAGTCTATCTATCTAAATACAGCTTCTGCAGTCAAAAACTCTTACAACGATGACGTGTAAGTGAAGGACTATAAGGTCTGTACAAAGTCAAGACCGGATAGTGCATTTGTTTATAATTATGTGCTCTGAATGTTGTGCTGAGGGTCCCAGGTTCGATCCCTGCTGGTCAGGGAAGTGTTATTTGTAATGTGATACCTCTAACCCGCCGGTGTGTATTGATTGACATAATTAATTTCATCTTTTTCAGGTAAATGTTACCGTTCCTTTTCAATATTTACACCTGTTGTAAGTATAATTTTAAAATTTATATTATAGCTCTGAAGTAATAATCTGAAGCATTAGCATTAAGAAAGTGTTTTGAAAACTGTATGTATATTTGAATTAAAATTACGTCTCTTGATAATTTATAGATATTAAAATATTGGTTTACATATCATGATTGTATTGAGCTTAATTATTTTAATAGCAATCGAGGTTTTACATATTTATTTTTCGAGTATGTGGTATCATATTGTGGCCGTCAATTAATTGTGATATTATATGGAGCATTTAATCTTAATAATGCATATTATGATGTAAAATGTGGTAGCCTTACACAAATTTTAGCTAGGTTAGCTTTTATAATTAAAAATTAAAGAAATAAATCTTATTTCAAGTATAAAAAATCATATTTATTTACATTTTCCATTTACATTCAAACCCTAACTAAGAGTACTTAAAGCATTTAAAATTATGAGCTACTATCGAGATGAGCATTATCAATTTATTAGGTAGATGTAGTTTCATGAAGGTAGGTCGATTCAATATCCGGATCCTCTAGCGCCGCTGGGTCCACCGCTGGGGTAGCCCTCGTCGCCACCAACCTGGCCGCCCCTCCCACCCTGGGGTCCACCTTGGGGTCCACCACGCGGGTAGCCCTCGTCCGCACCCCCTCTGCCGCCCTGACCGCCCTGAGAGCCCCGCCCGCCCTGGGCACCACGGCCGTCCTGGAAGCCCGCCCTACCACCCTGCGGTCCACCACTGGGGTAGCCTTCATCCCCACCGGTGAAGCTGTCACCCCGCCCGCCCAGGCCGCCTTGAGGTCCACCACTCGGGTAGCCATCGTTGCCTGCGCCGGAGCCGAAGCCTTGCTGCCCTCTTCCTTGCTGTCCCTGACCTCCGCCGAAGCCGCTCTGCCCCGGGCCGCCTCGCGGGTACCCCTCCGCACCGCCCTGGTCTGGCCGCCCTCCGCGACCGCCGTTTTGACCACCTCTGCCGTTGCCTTGACCGTCCCTGCCGTTGCCTTGACCGCCCCTGCCACCTGCCTGCCCCGGGCCCCCTCTAGGGTAGCCCATCTCACCCTGGCCGCTAGCTTGATCACTGTATCCCTGAGATTCTTGTCCGCCGAAGCCGGGTTGTGGCTGGAATGAGTCCGGGTAGCCTTGCCCTTGGCCGCCCTGGGTCTGTCTCCCGGAGCCGGGGGAGCCCTGGCCGGGGCCTCCCTGAGGGTAGCCGAGGTCGTTGTCAGCGCCGGAGAAGCCGCCGTCGCCGCCGGGCCCGCCGCTCGGGTAGCCCTGACTGCCACCGCGGCCACCAGCACCTGGGAATTTAAGAGTTGATATGTAAATTAATACAATAAGATAGATGGGGTTTACCGAGGAGCCTCTCCAATTATACTTTATTGTCATCTGGTGCACCTTAGGCAGTCGGTAAATGACGATAGACGCTCTCTAATATAATTTTCTCACCGACAATGATAGTAAGAAGACTAAGAAGACCTACGATAACGTTATAATTTTTAATGGCTTTATGCAGATTTAAATTAACTTATTGTGCTTATGACCAACCTGATCCACCGAATCCTGAGCCACTGCTCCCACCAGCACCAGCAGCACCGCCTGGAAATTATAAAACTGTTGATACGAAGGCCAAAGCATAAATAAATTAAATGTATAACTTGGCAACAATATCAGCAATATAAAAACGCATGAATTTTCCTCAAAATATGTACACAGTTAAGTATTATTTGGTCTTATTCGTGATCAAGCAGCCGGTGCGTGCTCCCATCCAATCAACGAATGCAATGAACAAACCCTCGTATCGTATCATGGGCTTGTATCCCTGCAGGCCGGCCTCGTACTCGACCACCTGCGTCCTCCCGTCAGGAAGCAATACATTATACTCCCCTGTGGCCACGTCGCCGTCCCGCTGCTCTGAATGACCAAATTTAGTACCTGTCTGCGAGTCGTCCACATCATAGCTAAACTCGTATTTAGCTGGCTCCTAAAACAGAAATATCACTTTAGCTTTTACCGTACAACCTTTAAGGTTAATAAAATAAATCTCAAGCGCTAGCCAATAGTCTGGCGTCGAAATTCTCACGTTAGAATCGCTGCCACCAAAATCTTCGTCTGCTCCCTGACCACCCTGTCCGCTACCAAAGCCGGGGGTTCCGTAGGAAGATGAGGGTGGGCCCCCGCCTAGTCCTCCGAGCTGCTGGTTCCCGCCACGACCGCCTTGAGACCCACCGAGTCCCTGAGAACCGCCGAGTCCCGGAGCCCCGTACGACGAGTCCGGGCGCTGGCCACCGCCGCGACCAAAACCAGGAGCCTCAAGACTTCCACTAGCCGGGGGACCGTAAGAACTTTCTGGCCTTCCACCTTGCTGCCTTCCTCCTTGTCTTCCTTGCCCGTTGGCCTGACCTCCTTGTCCAAAACCTCCGTTGCCGCCCTGTTGTCTACCAGCTCCACTGCCAGCTCCGTCCCTCCCCGGAGGACCGTACGAGGACTGTGGCCGCCCTCCCGCAGCCTGCCCGGGCCGGCCTCCGCCGAACCCGCTTTCTTGGCCCTGATCTTGTCCGAACCCACCTTGTGAACCTCGCCCACCAAAACCTTGATTGGATCCTGAACCCTGATTCGGAGGTCCGTATTCCGTAGACAGTCCCCCTGATTGGCCGAACTGCCCAGGAGCCGAGTAGGTGTTCTGCGGGGAGTTAGGGCGATTTCCTTGTTGGCCGCCTGGGCCTTGTCGACCGAACCCTGAGGCTCCGCCTTGGCCTGGCGGGCCGTACTTCGCCGACGGGGGGGCTCCGGCGCCGAAGCCGTTGCGTCCCTGACCACCTGGATTGCGTCCTTGATTCTGCGCAGCACCAGACCCCTGGCCTGGCGGGCCGTATTCTGAGGAAGGTTGGTTTCCGAAGCCGCCGAGTGGTTCCTGCAGGCCGCCGGCGGGCTGGCTACCGAAGCCCCCGGCGCGGCCGCCCCCGCGCGCCCCGCCGCCCTGCCCCGGCGGCCCGTACTGCGCGGAGGGACCCCCGCCCCCGCCCCCGCCCCGCGCCGGGGGCAGGTAGCTGCTCACGGGGGGCTCCCCGGAGGTCGACATCGCCAGCGCGCCAACACACACAAGCCACTGCGGATATTCAAAAGCTTTCATTTAATAATACTTATGCATACCTAATTACTATTTATTTTATTTATTTACTAGCTGTTCCCGCGCGCTTCGCCTCGCCTTAAAAAGTTTTCCCGTGGGAATTCCGGGATAAAAAGTAGCCTATGTTCTTTCCCAGGGTATACCAAATTTCATTCAAATCCGTTCAGTAGTTTTGGCGTGAAAGAGTAACAGACAGACAGACAGACAGACACAGTTACTTTCGCATTTATAATATTAGTTAGGATTGAAGGCACATCAACAGTACATGTTACAATACACTTACAAAAAAAAAGGTTAGAGAGGTACTTATCTATAACATGTACCAATTACAGATATGCTCAACACTTTTTATACTATCTAATGTCATGATCGATAAATTGTGAAAGCTTAAATAATCAATAGTTATAAGTATGTACTTAGTAGTACTTTGGATATATCTACAGATATTGTAAAAAATATTGAGGAGTGCCTCATTAATCTGACCTCTACCCCCTACTACCTAACTTCTCTAAGCGTGGCAGTGGTTAAGTGAAGAGGTAATACCTACTTAAGTACCCATTCTAATATCGACAAATAATTTAACTTTAACGAGAAAAAATCCGAGTAAAATCCGTAAACAAACGCAATTTAAAATACAAAACCGGGAAAAACACAACTTCCCTCTCCGCGCAACTGAAAGCTTTTCCCGAAAAAAAAGAAGAGTTAAGATACTTAACAAATTTAAAAACTCACTTTAATCATAGCTACTGCAGATCCTTCTCATGAAAGTAAAGTTTTAAACCAACACCGCAGTCGGACTGTTTACGAGTGCTTCTTCATTTAGTTTCAAATATTGAATACATTAAAATTGAAATAGGAGGTTGTCTTTATATAGGAAAGTTGGAAGCCGAGCGTGATAAAGAGCCCACGGTGGTACAACACGACGCCGTGTGTGTCAGCCTCGAGGCATGTTGACACTCGCGGATAATGCGAGCCCTCCTCTTACCACAATGACACACAACTAACTGCCCTAATAGCAGCAGCTTACGTACTACGAAGTAAAATATGGTGATGATGATGCTAAACGCCGCCGTAATAACTATCATCAAAATAAATACACCTGTTTTGCGTAGCGATGCAAAGTAATCCGACTTAACTTTTAAGAGGGCTTAAACTTAAATCACTTTCTTTTTTGCTAAAATTTTAAAAGTTTGCTGTTTACCCTATACAATTTGATAGGATATATTCCAGCAGGGCTTATGACTATGTCAATAAGGTTCAAACTGATACCTAAAGCATCACCAGTCGTGCCTCAGAGTCGGTCGAGCGTCGTTGGTTCATTCAGAAGGATCGTCCTCGGATCACTCCAAACGCTTACTTTTTAATTCACCTCTTTAGCGAATAAAGATCGAATAAACGGAGTGCCAAGATTCATGTAAATAAATCGAAGTAATTGAGCACGTTTCACGTTTGTGCTGATTTTTACGATTTTGTCGTGTTTGACCGACACAGTGATGAGATGGTGAGTTAGCGGTAGTTCTAATCACATCGCGGTTTCATTGCTTGTACCGGTGTTTAATGTAAGTAGATAAATAAGTAACTGATAAAGTTGTTATTAGTGCATCAACATCAATAACAACTTAATCAAGGTAAGTACTAAACTAAAGCCAGTCACAAGACGACCATATTTTAGTGATCAATTCCAGACTAACTCCAAAGTTAGTATAATAAGAGTCTTCATACGTCCAATATAATAAGATGAAATGTACTTATTCAAAGAAATGTACCTACCTCATGATCTTTTAATCGTCCAGTGGTGGACATGCCTTCCTATAACCGTGATTAGTTTGCATAGACACAGGTAATATAATACTACTTAACTATAGGTAAGTATAGGGGAAGGTTCTTATTAATTACATTGATTCTAATACTTTACTAAGGTGGCTTCGATTAGAGAAAAAATTTATGTCTGCGTAGGTATTACAACCTAGTACCTAAAAAAGCTTAATAGGACCTATGCTCTGTCCGAGCTTTTCTCACACCCTGTAAATTATTAAAAATTGTTTTGTTCAATAAAAATCGATTATATAATTATATATAAACACTCACACCTTGTACTAATGTACTCCCTTGCGGGGTATAGGCAGTGTTATGTTAGTCCCAATGTAATAGGGAGCGGGCCTATTGCCATTTCACGGGCACATCCAAGACCCGAGAACAAATATCTGTGTTTAAACAAATATCTGCCCCAGCCGGGAATCGAACCCGGGACCTACGGCTCAGTAGTCAGTGTCACTAACTACTACGCCATTCAGTCGTCGATTATATATTTTTATATTCTACTTTCATAAAATGTACCTACAAAGTTAAATGTTCAATAACTGTTTTTTTTTTTTTAATTTATTAATTAAGGATGTACCTACCAGATGTAATCTCATCAGATCTAAAGTATATCCCTAATTAGCAAGTAAGCATTTAACTTTTGTAATTTATATATGCTTCTAATAGGCACTTTTAAATTAGATAAATAATCAACGACGGGTCCTGGTCCTCATAGCACAGGGAATCCTAGTTTGAGGACCAAGGTTTCAACAATTTGTATGTGTCTTTGTTGGTTTTCAAATAAACGAATTTTTATTTTTTTTTATTATTTTATTATTAATTAATCGATTTCCCCATGACATAATTACTCAGCATGATTCATACCGTAAACCACAAGCATACAAATTCACTCACGAACAATGGAAGAGTTCCACTCACAAAACATCAATACCAAATAATTCATTTTTACATTTAATTTAGAATTTGATCAAAATATTAACCTTTTTAAGCACAACATTGAGCTAGTCTTTTCCGTTTAGGAATTTGGTGCTATTGTCACTTGAACATTTTCATTACCTGTGAGTGTTAACTAGGTACAAGGGCACATAAAGGGAGAAAGAAAAGTTCGTCGTCGAAACTTTCTTTAGGCCAACAGTTTACGAGCATCGACTGTTCGTGAACCGTTTAGGGGGATTACTTTACATTAACAAAAATGTAATATCAGTACGTCTAGTACAGGTTTGATAGATTGTCGAAAACTATAAACGTTTCAGTTTTCTCGCATAGAAAGTGGCGCCTCTAGCGGAAACTATCATGAAACTTTTGACAGATAATGTATGCAGGTGACAGAAGTTCATGTAAATTGAAAATCCCGTACTAGAGGCCCTGTACGCTCTGAAACTATTTTTTTTCGTAAACTAGAGTGACCCCTCAAACTCGGTCTCTGCACTTTATTTGACGACTTTCAAGTAGGTACCTACCTAAATTAATTTATGATTGCAACCTGGAGTGATATGACAAGAAACGCCGAGGACATAGTGCAGTGGCTTCATTATGGTGATTCATGGAATAATACAATTACCACCTATAGTTTTCTTTTTTTCCAATATCACTATAGGACAGATTTATTATTTCTATGTATAGGACTAACTTTTAGCCTAGTATTACAGCTGAAGAGCTGGATGTCACATCTTTCTGAGTGTCGAGCACAAGTTTCGATCCTCCGTTAACGTTGCGTATCGTCAACTGTCACTGTCAAAATGTGAGGCAAAGTTACCTAGTTCCAAAAGTGACATTTGTTTTTTCCATATGTTAGGTGGAATTTCACCAAACGCTAAACGTATTTAGTAGCCTGTCATACGTCTGTCAGTTAGTACAAAATGTATTTAAAATTTGATTTAAATACGTTTAGCGTTTGGTAAAAGTGACCCTTCGTGTAGATTCGAAAATAGTATCGAATCCAGTGCTCGCTGCACTGTTAAGGCTACAAGTTGCCACGCGCGCACGCTGGCCCAATTCTGCTATATCAAGGCAAATCACTTACTTCGTAAAGACTACTAGTAGACTACGTAAAGAAACCTGAAAATCTAAGGATATGTTTTTCAGGCTCGTAAGTAGAACTGGCTTCAGCGTCTCGAGGGCCATTTTTTCAGTGCCCCGAACTTACCTTTCGCATATCCTATCAGTCCAAGTGAAGCACATATTAACTTACAATATAAAACAAATATATTTATCCATATAAAAACTAGTTTTTAATCATCATGATCATCATCGCAACCCATCACGTCCCCACTGCTGGGGCATGGGTCTCCTTCCAATGAAGGAAGGGTTTGCAAATAAAGAAAATAAATGACACTGGGCGTTTTGGGACCTATGTTCAATAAAGATGAGTCGTACATCTTTTGAAGTGAGCAAAAAAATATTATGACGACAAATCCGTTTAAATAAGTTGTCCATTTTGAAATATATTCGTCGGAAGGAAGTATTTTTCTATGGCATTGCACTTTTTTTCCTAATGACAGTTAGGGCGTCATACACGTACCTAAATACGTATTATTAAAAAGGGAGAAATTACTTTCAACTGGTTTTATTTACAAAGATAATAAACAAATATAATAATATAATGAATAATGAGCATTTTGTTATAAAAATTAAAACAAAAACATTAAAATTGCAGACATAAAATATAAAAACTTTCATGGTACGATTATTCTAATAGGACAGTAAATCAGGACTAGCGCTTCCGTTATTCATATTCTGCAAAAAAAATACCTTTTCAACGATGTATCACTCTCGGGTTCCCCTCATCTCGCCTAATATTTATTTCGCAAAACTCGATTCGCATTACTCGTATGGTCTAAACTGTTTTGGTCGAATCATCACTTCGTCAAGACTTATGTGGCCTAAGGCTCGTTTCGCCGAAAACTCTTTTGGTACAATCTTGAAACATCTAAGTCTCGTTTGGTCAAATTTATGTTCATCTATACCTATGTATAATCTTGTTTCTCCTTTTATTATCTAAATAAATAATATATTAAGTATGTAGTAAATGTAAAAATTGTGGTATTTCTCTCTTACATCCCGAAAATTACGATATTGAATGATCAATCTGTGATTGACCATTATAGTTATTACAAACCCCATAGGATCGGAACATAAAGATAGGTGCGACGACGAGCAAAGTTCGTCAAAAGCAAAGCGGAGCGCAGCGAAGCGGAGCGGAGCGTTTCCCACATAGCGGAAACATTACAATATTTTTTTTTATCTAGGCACCAGTTTGCGCTACGTAGGGAGACGCTTCGTCAATGTTAAAGCCAAAAGAATATTATTACTTTGTATAACCTATGCAAATTATACTTAATATATGTAGCATTATTAGGCGTTTCAAGATTCGGCCACCATACCATTATTAGGCTAAACAAGATTATGCGAAATAACTTTTTACCAAACGAGATCTATGCCATACGATTTTCGGCGAAACGAGACTTTGACCAAACGTTACTATGCAATACGAGATTATACAAATAAATCTTAGACCAAAAAAGGTAGAACCATCACTCTCACTCATTTCTATTGGTGATGGTCCCAGCTTCCATAGATTTGTGCCCATCATCATTTGTGCAATAAAGACCGGCCGGAGCCACTTTAGCAAAACATTCCCCAGCCAAGGGATCGCTCACATCCTTCGATAGGAGACCACGATTTGATTTGTGTCATCTTCGTTAACGTGTCACGCGAGGCGTGCGGCGGCGGCGGCGGCGCGGCGGCGGCGTGGCGCAACCGCGAATGTGGGCCATCGTTGCTGCCAGGGAGATTCTGCACCATTCTGCAGTGGTGGCACGAAGGTTCCGTACCTATTTTTTAAATTATTTTCCTGCGCGTAGGTGAAATGTTATATCAGTAGGAAACGTCTTAGGCGGAAGTATGGCGACCAAATAGGCGATATAGGTACTTGTACTTAACAAAAGTCACATTAGAAGTTTCCAAAACCGACGAGCGTGTATGGAAAGACGAATGTAGAGGAAGTGAAAGAAGTATCTCAGGATCAGGTGTGCCAACATAACATGGCCAACAAGAATTTAGGTTGGATTGACTCAGCCACCATGCAAATGGGGCATCAGCTCTCATTCCTCTGTGGTGTCTATGGCCTATAATACCTACCTCATTTCAGCTAAGATGATTCCTGTAACGTTATGGAGACGTTTTTAGATTTATGGATTAAGAGATAAGTATTCCATAATTAAATTCAATAGATTTTGTCATGAGTATTGTATTGAACTTACCTAAAGAAAATAATATTTTATAAAAAAACGTCATAACGAACGAAGTAATGTAAATGTAAAATAAGAATAACCCCGCTGATCTAGAACTGAGATGGCGAGACAAATAACAATAGCCATCCCGCTCTACTCGTCTGCATGAAAGTCTAGATTCTAGATTCATTTAGGTTCTCACGCCGAGCTTTAGTGCGTATCATCTGTCATATAATTACGTTACGTAAACACTGAGGCTTGACTTGGGTAGTAAATAAGTCATGGATAAACATTTGGCACGATTTTAACATAAATTTTATCCTCCACCTAAAAAAATTAGGGTGTAAGTTGCTGTTTGACTGTGTGAGGGTTTGTAGCACTGAAATGAACCGATTCAATCAGTACTTATATTGTATTTATTTATTTATGTAACTATAGGACATTTAATAAAAAAGATAGTATTTATTTATAAAATAATGTATTTTTATAACAAAAGCAAATAATAATAACACTATGTACTATTATAATTAACAATTCACTATTTGGTACATAACAATTAAAACTTAAAATCTATTTTGGTAGATTAATGCTAATAAACTATTTTATTTTGTTTGCTGCAATATTAATAGAGCTTTCTAATTATTCATTCCCATGGCACTAACAATAACTATGCTTAAAATATTTGTGATATCACAGTTTTCATGTTTATTTAATTAATTAGCAAAATGAACTGAATCAGCAAATACACTTATATCACTTTGAATTCTGACAATATTTCAATGTAATTAAAATAACCTGTGAACTATTTACTTAATACGAAATGGGTTAGCTACTGTGAAATAATGACCAAATAAATTCACTATTCATACGATACAATAGAATAAAAATTTTTTTAATGATTGTTCAATACATACATTTATTCACAGGTATGGTATACAACTATACATGAGAATCTATGTTTGTTTCCACATCAGACAAGTTATCAAAATTATTTAAATATTCAAAAGTTATCTCATCAACCTAGGCTAGGATTATATTACAAGCACTTAAATTTATACACAAGCACTTAATCTAAAATAATTTTAAAGGTTGTTTTTTGAGATATTGATGATGAATCTATCATTCATCATCTCAAATGCCTGTAGGTTTTCACAAGTGCAGGACTATTCAGGCTGTTAAGACGGAAGGATTCAGAAATAGAACGGCACAAGAAAACGAAGATATTTTTACTGAATTAACGACGATAAGCAGAATAGAAAAATTTTAGACTATCAAATTGCTGACCATATACGGTCGTATTTTGTGCTGAAACTTTTGTATAGGAACGTGACCGACACTGTCCCGTACGACTTTCAATGTCCTTATTTTACAATATTCACACAATATCCCTCCCTATTTATTACAATAATTGCATCATCCCAAAAGTGTGAAGTTTCGACTCGTCGACTGCTGAAACCCCGACCCCTATCGCAAACTTGTTTTGACAACGATTTTCGGATTCACATCGTATTTAATTTGACACTTGTAGTTAATTACTTCGTAAATGTTAGGTACATCTTTTTGACTTCGCGATAACCCCAGACATCATCAGCCATCTTTAACCCTCACTTCGCCTACGCAGCCGTCATAGCCATCGCCTGCTTCTTCTTCTTGGAGCGGAAGTGGTGCTCGATCTCGCCCAGGGTCTTGCCCTTGGTCTCCGGCACGGCGAACAGCACGAAGAAGAAGGCCAGCACGCAGAAGCCTCCGTACATCCAGAAGGTCCCCGCTGACGTCAGCAGGTGCTGGGAAGGAAGAAGGACAAGTGAGGTCAAGTGGTGATTTATAGTTTCTGTACATTTACGGTACGGGTGGTCACATGAATCTAAACTAATCTATCGAAGTTTGGTATTTACCTTGTCAATGTTTGTTGTTGTTCAGTTTCATAGTTGGTCCTATATTCCTATAATGAATGTTGACGAATTACGATTTTTTTTATTTAGGATTTAGGAAAACAAGTGCATTAATTTTGCTAAGGTATATAAACCCTATAGTTTTATTTTTGTCTTTTCAAACCATCAATATTACCTATGTCTTTTCTAACCTATTGAAACGTATAAATTTACGTGGTAGATTAACTTGTAACTAAAAGGTACCTACCTAAACCATCCTAAACTAAACATGTCGGTTCCTGGTAACCACGTATTAGCTAACTAGTTACTCTAACCCTCGGGGAGGTAAACCTGGACTTTCAACATTACTGTATTACCTGTTTGTATTCTAATTGTCCAAACTTGCTACTAACTTAGTATAATTATGTAGATTTGTCTTTGTACCTATCTACTGTACTCTAGATCTACTGTACAGGCGCCTGCTAAATAGCTAGAGCAACAAGTTGTTATTGTGTGGGTTTATAAAGATTACTCTGTTCACTAAGGCACTCAGTCTGTATGACACTACACGACTTTATCTATTTCACTAGTGAATTTTGCAGATGTATGTAAGTTGTACTCGATTTATCATAGAGCCCCAATAAATCAGATAAGTAACTACTACATGGCAGATATTATGTGGATAAGTATTACGAAATATCTGTAGATACGCTACTTTTCCAATCTGTACCACTTATTGAGTGGCTGTAGAGATAAGCTATCGGCAAATCATTATTTTGATTTAATCTTCATTTATCTAATATGTATATTCCCTGTCATTTTAACCATGTTTTATTTTACTATACTAAACAGATCGGAAGCTGTATGCTGATATAGGGATATAAGTACCTAACGAAAAATATTTGTAACTACCTCTCCCGAGTCCGCAAAATGGAATAAAAATTATTAATTAAATTATTATAAAAGCCTATCACGTGAGTACAAATGTAAAGCGAAAAGCGGATAACTCGCTTGCGAGGTTGCGAGTCACCTCTGACTACCCCTTCGTGATCGTGGGATTACAGTCATGAGCATATATGTATTATGTATAAACCGTACCTATGGCGAAATTTTGTGAGCGGCGCCGCCGGCCAGCGCGCTGAGCGGCGAGCGGTGGCGCGCGGGGAACAGCTCGCCCAGCAGCAGGAAGGGGAGCCCCCGAACCCGTATGTAATAGTATGTAACTATCTATGTATCCTACTGATATTATAGAGAGGAAAGTTTGTTACTTCTTTACGTCAAACGGCTGAACCGATTTTAACCAAATTTGGTATGGAGTAAGCTGACACCCGGGATTAACATAGGCTACTTTTTATCCCGGAATTCCCACGGGAAAACTTTTTAAAGCGAAGTGAAGCTCGCGGGATCAGCCAGTAACCAATATAACTCACATCGAGTGAATTGTCCAAGTGAAGCTTGGGGAAACAGCTAGTAACCAACACAACTCACGTCAAGCGAATGGTAAGTCTTGATGACGGTGAGTCTTGAGAACATGGCCAGCAGGTTGACGGCGCCGGCCAGCGCGCTGAGCGGCGAGCGGTGGCGCGCGGGGAACAGCTCCCCCAGTAGCAGGAAGGGGAGCCCCCGAACCCGTATGTAATAGTATGTAACTATCTATGTGTTGTAAAGGCGAGAGTTTGTTACTTCTTCACGTCAAAACGGCTGTACCGGTTGTAACCAAATTTGGTATGGAGTTAGCTGATACCATGGATTAACACATAATGTAGTTTTTATCCCGGGATTCCCACGGGAAAACTTGTAATACGAACCGAACTCAAAAGCTATTAACCATAACTCACCACGCTGTTCCCGCGGGAAAACTTTTTATGACGAAAAGAAGCTTGCAGGAACCTCTAGAAACCAAAAGGTATAACTCACGTCAAGCGAATGGTAAGTCTTGATGACGGTGAACATGGCCAGCAGGTTGACAGCGCCGGCCAGCGCGCTGAGCGGCGAGCGGTGGCGCGCGGGAAACAGCTCCCCCAGCAGCAGGAAGGGGAGAACCCCGAAGCCGACGGAGAAGCCCAGCATGAAGGAGACTAAGCTGATGACGGGCAGGTAGCTAGGGAGGGGGAATATGGGTTAAAGATAGGTTTAACTTTGTTTTTTACGGCGTGGTGTGAAGCGTAGCTGTTAGCTACAGACAGATAGCATTCTAACCTTAATGAAATGTATCGTTATAATAAGGTAATTTACTTATAAATAGATAAATTACCTACCCGCATGGCACAACTATTTTAAATTAATTTTGGTCTGTTCCGGTTTTGATTCTGGTTTCTGGTGACGTAAGATTTTCACGTCTCCTATTTTAACAAAATCTTTTATTCCTGAATAATATTTGGAGGGGGCACTGGCAGATTGTAATCCTGGATAAATTAGCTAAGTGATAAACGTATTCGTGTCCTGTGACTGCAATATTATTCTAGATGCGTTGTAACACAACCTCAACACTCACCCAAGCCACGACTCCTGCTCGAACTTGAAGTAGAACGCGGCTCCCATTGCCATCATAGAAGCTGCCATCACGGCGGCGGAGGCCAGCAGCAGCGGGCGCCGCCCCGCGCGGTCCACCAGCAGCGTGCTCAGAGCGTTGCTCAGTAGCTGCACTACTCCGACTAGGATTGTTGCTGTCATCGGGTCTAAGGTGCTTCCTGGGGGTTTAGGAGGAAGGGGTTTAGCGGTGCGGGGTAAATTGTGGGGTTAGGGTGTTTTTAAAAGAGTGCGAATTTAATCCTGCAGCCGCAAGTGTTCTTTTCATACATGTATTTATGGTAATGAGTGGGATACGCACGCGGGACGCAGGAAAATGGCGTGCGATCTCTAAACTCAAAAGTAAAGGCCTTTCAAATTGTCTCAACAAACGCTTTCTCGAAGCGAATTACTTTACAACTGCCTCATACGATCATAATCATTACATAAACCATTTTGTAGTATGCATGGTTTTTAGGTAAATACGGAATAGGTACAACACTAATCATAATATTAATATATTATATTTAACTTCCTTGCTGTGTGTCTCAACCTTTCTCAATGCTATATGATCAGCATCACATGTCTCTAAGTAATATAATTATAAAATAAGTAATAAAAATGTTGAGTATCCTCAATCAATAGGCAATAACAATATAATAACAAAAACACGGGTTTTTTAATTGATTTGTTAAAGTAAATATACTTAGGTACACTAGTTATTTCGTAGCTAAGGGGAAATTAATCAGTTCCTGTATATAGCACTGTGTTCTGTGCTTCCTCATCAATTTAGTTCAAGGTCTTGGAGGCATTTTGCCGCATGCCACGGCTGCGTGATGGCACAAGTTGCATCTTTACTTTAACATAATTTTGTGAATTGTTCAGCAGGAAAATAAATGCAGCTTCCATGTATCTGAGGTTTATAGCATTTCCTATAAATATCAATACGTTTTATGTATGAATAACTATGAAATTTCTATATTTGATACAAGTACTTAAATAGATTTGTACTTACCTACAGATCGAAAATTACTTGCATATGTAGGTACCTTACAAAGAAACGATATACATAAAAATCCTTGGTTTAGTTACTATCTGTCGGTCAGATGACCTTATCTAAACATTGTGACGATTCTGTATTTTTGACCGTGGCCCAGCAATTTTAAATCGAATGTAAATCTGTAGTTTTATTTGGAAACGAAGAGTAACCAATTTATTCCATTTTTCTATAAAGACAAACTCACCGGCGCTCTCAAAGATCTCAACAGTGAAGAAGATGACGGCATCGATCCCGCTGAACTGCTGGAAGAACAGCAGCGAGAAGCCGATGATGAGGGGCTTGTAGACCACGGAGGAGCAGAGCACCTTGCGAGAGAACACGCTGTCTGTAGGGGCGGGCTCCTCCATCTGTCTGCGGGAAGAGCGGTCGGGTTAAATGAGGTGCGGGAATCAGGTAGAACAATTGGGGAAACGAAAATTGAAAGGAACTAATCACCATTAAATTGTTGTCATTACGTGCCATGAAACATAATATTAAGCCCGCCACATACTTAGCTATAATATACATTAATATACCAAACAATTGGTGACTTCACATAAATATATATTATAGCTGAGTGTGCGGTCACTGCGAAAATGTTTAGAAAATATTATAGTAATATGCCTAGCTATAAAAATATTAATATATATTATAGCTAAGTCTGTGACGGGCTTTATAATCGATTTTGATACCATGAGGTACTTCGGGAAAATCTTGTGCACGCTTGATAAGTAGATAATAAATTTAACATTCTGTAAGGCTATTTGTAACAAAGTTTTTTAAAGTTCAATGAAGAGGGTATCCCACGACGCGACGGCGATGACGAAATCTTATACTTACTGAATTTTTACGCCTTTTGCTAACATTGAATGCTGAGTTGGAACAGTCTTGAGCACGTGTTCGAAAAAAGATAATATTTACTTATGAGATACCTACTATTGTACATTTATATTACACTTATAGGTATTTATTATCGGGTCAATGAACCAAGCTGCAGGACGTGTTATGCCAATAAGCAAAAGATAGAGCTGCTAATGTTTTACATAAATACGATAGGCATAATAGGTAAAGATGCAATATCAATAGCTACAATACTACTCCGGACTGCAGTAGGTCAGAAATATGTGTTGTGGTTGAAACTCATTAACGACACTATCAAAAGAAGTCTAGACATAATTATGAAGAACAATGGAAAAATAGATGAAAACGTAATGCTCTCACATTTACATATACACTATAACTACAGGCTTATTCGTAAGTATTTATGGATCTGCAGGTAACATTTTACCATTTTCTTTATCATAAATACCTATACATAAATGCTAAAAAAACATAATTATTTACAAAAAAAATATTCAACAACATAAAGCTGAACTTCAAATATCTTCTGATTCCTTGGGCAAGACTGTGTCTTGCGAGACACATTCCAACTGCACGAAACACCATTCTTTACTCCATCCCAGAAGGCCTGATGCGTGATGTGAGTGAGCGCGATTCAAAACTCATGTCACGCCATAAATGCGCCCCGTGCTAATAGACTGCCAGTTGACTCACTGTTTCTCATCCACCTC
The DNA here is from genome assembly GCF_932276165.1 of Plutella xylostella. Taxonomy (NCBI): domain Eukaryota; kingdom Metazoa; phylum Arthropoda; class Insecta; order Lepidoptera; family Plutellidae; genus Plutella; species Plutella xylostella. Next base: position 10,165,757 of record NC_063992.1, on the reverse strand, counting down.
CTCTTTCACGGCGGCGGTGGCGCGCGGGGTCAGTTGGAGCCACTTGACGGCGGCGGCGGCGTCGAGCCCCTGCGCCTCCAGCCACACGGGGGACTCGGGCAGCGGCAGCAGAGCCAGGAATAGGGCCACTGGAAATTATAAATGTTGATTTACACTAGCGTGCACTGAAAAAAGTTCCAGTCACATATGGATTGTTGCCTTAGGGGGTCATTCTGAACTACTTTTGGAAAATAGTAAAAAAGACGGAGTCCCTATAAGAGGAAGCCACGTGACTTACGCAAGAATAGCGCATATTTTGTAGGTTCACATGTGCTTATAGAATTGTGTCAAAAATTGGGTAAGTAGTCTCACTCATCATCAGAAAGCTAAGTGTCAGATGCACCTAGCTAAATAAAACAATTAAAATTTACTAAGTCTGAGATATCTAACATTAAACTGTTGTAAATATTTCCTGTGATTTATCAACTAATTCATCTTGCTCAACCTTGAATCTTAAAATATAGGTACTTAACATATATAAAAATCTAGAGTGAATGAATCTTTTCCACGATTTCCACCCTGCAAGTTACACTACTGATATGGCAGGGTTTATGGAAATAATAAGCTGTTTAAAAAGGGAAATAAGAAATAAGAGTCACGTTGGGTCTTTTTCACATGTCGCTGGGATAAATTTATGACTGCGTATTTCCTTTACATGATACGATTAAGCATAATAAGGTCTTGGTAAAGTGCAGGATTGCTATAATATCCCTTTGAGCTTTGTATCACTCATGGATCATATAAGTCTGGACCATGTAAGGGTAAAATTTGTATGGCAAATGTAGACCTAATAAATAGAGATGATAGTTACATGGTAGGTGGATTGTATAAGTAGTGGAAATAATTTAAACCACGGAAGTTCTATATTGAAGGTCAACTGATTAGCAAATACATAATCGCATAAAAAAAAGTTGTGTTAATCTACTTGATGAGCTAATATTTTAAATGGGTAAGTATACCTACCTTGAGGTGTTTTAGTTTTAATAATACATACTTATACCAGCCACGCACGGGCAGGCCTCCCGTGTCTCCAATACAATGAAGGAAAGCATCGTAAGGAAACTTGAATATCTTGATTTAGCACATCTACATGTCAATCCGGACTTAAGACCTTGGGGATATGCACAAAAGTTCCATTCGTGTGACCCCCATAGAAAATACAACACACACTCACGAGCAATGAAAAAGTTCCACCAGCCATTGACATTCCATATGTCACTGGAACTTTTTCATTGCCCGTGAGTGTAATAGAACTTACAGCAAAACCCAGCGGACAGGAAGGCGAGGTGCCGCCAGTAGAGCCAGGAGCCGGCCACGTAGGAGACCACGATGCCGAGCGACATGCACAGCGCGGGCAGCGAGCCCAGCCGCCCGCGTGTGATAATATACTTACAGACAGGCACACAGATACTAACATAGTCTTGGTATTGCTATTCTGGACCCCCGCTCATTCATAGATACACCGCGCTAATCTGGACCCGCGCTTTTTCATTGCTTGCGGTAATGAGGATGGAAATGGGCGGATATAATATTATAGCTTTTAAAACTTTGCCGCTTAGGGCTCTGCTTTTTCATATATCTGCAACAGTGTACCTCTATAACTCTCAAAAGAACCGCAGACAGGAAAGCCAGCTGTCTCCAACATATAGTTACAGTTATAACTTACAGCAAAACCCAGCGGACAGGAAGGCGAGGTGCCGCCAGTAGAGCCAGGAGCCGGCCACGTAGGAGACCACGATGCCCAGCGACATGCACAGCGCGGGCAGCGAGCCCAGCCGCCCGCGGATGTGCGGGTCGCAGCATTCGCTCACCTGCGAGTCGCAATGAGACGGGTTAGTCAGTCACACCACACCTTTTATGAACATAAGAAGACACATGACAGGAACCACTGAACTGTTTTAAATCTACCAAGGATTCAGGAGTTGTGTTAACGGATCGCATTTTTTGTGTTTTGTGATGTAGGTACAATATACATCACCTACCTATGGACATAGGTTAGGTACCTATATTGGTTAAGATACTGCATGATAACGATGAATGAATATTATTAAATATCCTACCCTGTAGGGAAATTTGGTTTTTTTCCTGCTGATAGGTACAATGGCATAGACCGTACCATTTTAATGTTGTTTCTTTATGTGCGCGTGTTATACTTACCTTAATACCACCTACCTAGCTATTTAGAAATTGATTATTGTACTATGATTTCCCAAGCATGTGGAATGCGATTGTTCTTTCAGCGCTCATGTAGAAAATTATTTCATTGCTCATATTTATAAACATCCTGAATCAGACGGCATTGCCACCATTTACCTCTATATTCACCGGGCTAGCACGGGGCGGATCAAAAGTATTGCATCGCGCTCACTCACATCGTGCAGCCTCAAGAGCGAGAACTTTTGTCACGTCTTTACTGCGCCCCGTGCTAGCCTTGTTGGTCATCATAAACTTTATTAAAGTTCTACAAATTCAGTAGCATACAGACAGTCATATGGACATACATAGGCATTATCTATAGTAAGTATGTTAGGTACTAGGAAACCAATGGTCATTGATCGTGTGACTGAACACACAGCTTCCTACAGCTCTATAAATATCTGCACAATACGGCAATTCATACCCAATTACTGACACATAGCTCGATTGTATTGAAGAGTTGAAGGTATTTGGAACTGGGGCTATAGAGTAGAGCAGTTCTTTGTGCAGATGCAGACCCACTGTCATATCTAGGGGTGATCTAGAGGTGCCTATATGCAAGGGCGCAGAGAACCAAATTTACCAGAACGTCGTAAACACAAGTTATTTAGAATGACACCTCGAATCATTTCCTTTCGGCTGACTATACCCTTTTTGTATCTTTATAGTGTAGCGTTATAAAAACCAACAAACATTTATGCTCAGACGCGAGTGGAATTGCACAATCTCCCACTTGTGCCTAAACCAGTGGGTGATAGGATCCGCCGGTGTCACGAGAGCCGGAAAGATTAAATACATTGAGACTGACATGAGACCTTGACCCTCAGTATTGTAGAGCTGACCGGATTCACTCAATCCATGCGAATCAAAATAATGTGTCTAAAAATAGTAACTGAATAGCATTCAAAAAATATAATTATGTAGCTAGTCACACATAGTAGGTACTTAGTCTATATTCATATTGTAAAATTTATATCCGATTTAAGTACATATTATTTAGGTATTTCCCCGATGTATTCAGAAACTAGAGAGCTAAAGGACCTAGAAATAGAAAAATACTGGTATGATAGACTTCTTTCTGTCTTTGAGAAGGCTTAGCACGGGGTGCAAGACGTGCAAAAGAAAAAGTCTTCCGTCGCTCGAAGCCGTGCGATATACCTAACGAGGCGCGCTGCGCGTCTTACACCCCGTGTTAGCCTTTCAAATGAAATTAAATCATCCAACACTCACATAAACCTGCGCCGGAGCCAGCGCCAGCCCCACACAGATGCCTGACGCAAGCCGCCCCACCAACACGAGCGGGAAGGAGGGCGCGAACCCGAGCACCAGCCACGCAGCGCCCCACAGGGGGGCGGTAAACTGCAGCGTGCGTTTCCGCCCCGCCCGTTGCATGATCACCCCGGAGCAGAGGCTGCCCAAGAACGCGCCGAGCGGAGGGATCGCGCCTGGAAGTAGAAGAGAATAGGATCAGAATAATTGACTATGATGAAGGTGACTTTTTCCAAGACGGTGGCTATTTACAGGGTCTTTCAAATGTTGAAAACGGATGACTAAGAGGCTTACTGTAAACAACTTTTATTATTGGTACGACTTTTGAAAATTCCAGAAACAACACACCATACAACACAGGGTGTTGTATGGTGTGTTGTTTCTGGAATTTTCACACCTAATAATCGGACTTACCTAGCAGAAGGACCATGCATACCTACCAACATATTGTCTGCGTGACAGGTAGGTAGGTACCTATTGCTTTGTATATTGTAATTGGAGTATTTGGACAAGGTAGATACTAAGCTACTGCAATTACTTATTTATAATTTTATTTTCAGCAACATACAAAAGTCACATAATTAACAATAGAATTAAAGTGTTGAACAATAATAATATTAGTAACCAAAACTCAGGAAAACTACCAGAGCAATAACGAAATAACAAACGAATCAGAAGAATGGAGCCACCGACCAGATAAACGTATTCATTCACGTGGCACGTGAGATAACTATATATATTTACAGCGTATTCACCCAAAGGTTGCCTGGATGAGATCGCTTTTTGCAATAAGGGCGCCTATGCATACGCTTACGTAATGCAATTCGTGTGTTTTCCAATATTGTACCTACATTGTGCAGTTCTATCCACGTAACATGCATGGCCATATTTTGTGCCAATTTTCTGTTTTGGAAATTAATCCAATTAGTCTTTTCAGCCAGTGAATAAATGCATGCCGGCGGAAGTATTTAAATACTTATTATATTGGTCTAACGAGCTGCTTATGACAATGTTGTGAAGCCATTTTTTTCATGTTACGTTAATCGCAATTTTCAGTCTAGTATTAAGTACCATGTCGGTATATTTACCATGTAGCTGTATTTTTTTCACTACACTGCATGAATCGTGAACTTGAACTTGATGAGAAAGCGGTCGATTGCTTATACTTAATTAGTGTGGGCTGCATTCTATAATATCTGCGATCGTGCCAAAATGCAAATAGTTTAAGGAATTTTGCTAACTGTGCGGATTTGTAGTTCATTGCGTCGTCTTTTATCTTGTTTAGATAATATTTTGATATAATTAGTTTTAGAACGTCTGTAAGTACAATAATAATAACAGACATTGATTTTCTATTTTATTTTAATTCATTGTGTAATTGTAAAATTTTGGTTAAATAAATATCAGCATTTCGTACACTTTGTCGCACTATATACTCTTCACTGACGTATCTATCTTTCTATTGTGGCGAGCTGATTTTCCGTATTCAACTTCTAATAAGGTGGGCCGATGGGCGACTAGCTATTAAGCCATCCAAGCTCACGCCAGAGAGCCAGTAGACCACCTAGGTTAATGAGGTCCCGGGGAGCCCCCAGAGACCCGTCTTGTTACATTGCAAAGGCGTGGAGATACTACGATCCAAAACCCTCGGATCTCTGGGGTCTCTCCCAGAAAATCAGAGGGAAGACTTACCTATCCAGGACTTCATCTGCGTGTTTGTGACGAGGGCGGGGTCCAGCGCCTCGAGCGAGGGCAGCGCGGAGGCGGAGTGCCCGCGGACCAGCCCGATGATGAGGAAGGCCAGCGACGCGCCCAGCGTCAGCCATAGCTGGGGACAATGATGGACATATTTATTTTACATATTTGGGTCTTTTTTAAGCGTAGCACATATAAAAGGAATCGTTTTTTTTTTCATCTGTCAACCAGGCGTTTGCGTGCTTGTTCTATTGATTGACAAAAGAAAAAGAAGCGATCCCTTTACGTTTTACCCTTATATGTGCGATGACCTTTCACGACCCATAGTAGAAAGTGGGCGCCGAGTTGGTCAAGAAACCCTTCTCATAATTATAACCTAACCTAGCCAACGTTAAAAAACTCCGACATTCCTCACTTAAAGTCGCATAACTCTTTAATGGGTAAGCCCATTTTAATAAAATGTAGCTAAGGACCGGGTAACATTACCAATCACCCTAAAAAACAATACCAAATGTTCAGCCCTTTGAGAGCTATGCTACCACAGTACCACAGACAGATACACAGACACGTCAAACTAACGACACCCCTCTTTTTACGTCTCTAGCAACCTGTATTTTGCATCGTTGGGCGAAAAATTATGTGGGCTTACATTTCATAGTACAATCTATGAGTTCGTTTTGTACTCTATTTCTGTGTCTTTTGGTCCATCTATCCAAAGGTTGTCTGGTAGAGATCGCTATAAACGATAATACCACCTTACGTACCCTGATTAAATTTGCTATAAAATTAATATTTACTTATTTCTTGGGGTAAAAATAAAGAGTACTCTATCTATCTATATTTTTATATCCGATATAAAATAAATTAACTACAGTACTTACCTATACTTACACCATTAATTAATAGATATGTATTTTATAAAGCTAAAATTGGTAAACAAAACCAGACAGAAAACTAAACACTAACCTGCTTCAAAAAGGCGGTCGGCACAATCATGGTAAACAAAAAAAAACTTTCACAGTTCCACTTTAAAAAGTAAAGTTTGAAAATCGAACGCGATTGTTTTTCCGTTGTTCACCGCTCACATCCGTGGAGTCGCGCCCGGGCGGGTCACTCGCAGACTGACTGCGGCTGATCCGTGGCTTTACCTGAAGATTACCGCGGTCAGTCCCAACTGATCACTCGGCTGTCAGATAAATCCGACAACTAGAGATGCTAACTACCGTTAGAACGCTGTCAATCAGGAGCTATGATAACAATGTTTATGTTGTTTTTAGGGTTCCGTACGTACCTCCACAGGGTCACTTATTGACTTTTTGTTATTTTCTGACTGTCTCTAACGGCCCTAACTCGGGAATGTGTAAAGATATCGAGTTGAGGTTTAAAATACATATTCTCTTGTAAAAAATATTTTACTGCATGCAGAATAAGTATTTCTCCTCTTCTGTCCCTTGAAGTTATATCGTTTCGTATCGTTTTAATATATGTAGAGTTTAAAGATTGTAGGTATTTTCAATGATTTAATGCTGTCTGAAGTTTACAGTCCATGAGCAAAAAATCTTAGTTCTGTACGAGTTCTTTTAAATTTCATAACAGTAAAATTATTTTTTTGTGAGATCCGTTTTTATTAATCATTAGTATCAGTTCGGAAGTAAATGAGACTCCTGAAGATTTCAATAAATCTTGTGATCATTTACGCAATCACACACTTTCTAAAGGTTGCAATTATTATGATAATGTTATCCTTAAATGTTTGCACAAATCTTATAAGTAACAAGTATATTTGCAAAACTTCAGTTAACTGAAGTCAGGTGACTGAAATTTTCGTCCTCATTTCGATATAACGTAATATTTTTAGTGCCGAGGCTAGTAGCTAGGTACATTTTTATCTAAAGTTAGGCAGCCTAGGGGCTAGTCTAAAGAATACTAAGGTACCTTAAATATCTTAATTTCAACTAAAAGTAATTAGTTTTTTACGTACTACTTCATTTCAGACATTAACGCAACAGGTACATTCCAAATATATGTATAACTCAATGGTTGATTCATAATACATTTTGTTGCTTAAAACTAACAGTAGCATAAGTAATACCTTTCAAATACTTTTTTTTTGGCTTGTTGATGGGGGGGGGGGGTTAGATCGTATTTCCCGTTCCTTATGACGGGTGCACCCTGAACAGTTTGCGAATACCTAAGTACCTAATCTGATTGGTTCTAAACTTCTAAGTATACCTTAATTTTTAATCCCGCGGAATTCTGTCATTTTATAAGTGATGCTACTAAAAAATCTCTTCACCGAAAAAAAGGAAAATTTTTGATCATTTCAGGGCAATAAAACTGTCAGGATTCCGCCGGATTACTAATTAGACGAATAATTATTTTTAAACTTATCGCAATTGATTTTGGTGTCGTACTAGACTTGACCGATTTTTTGCACATGTCGTCTATTTATAATTAACTATTCAAGCCGGATAAAGAACAACCGGTTTTCAAGGCCACTAGATATTTGTTTAATTTTAGAGGTCCGTTAGTAATAGTAGATTTATTGGGGATTCTAAACTTAGAACCATAGCCATATGGCCACATTATGTTCCCTACAAAGAAGAAGAAGAAGAAGAATGTTCCCTACAAAAACACACGCTGAAGACGTTTAACATGTCTGTGGTGTCTGAGTATCTGTCTGAGGAAGTTTTTTTGGGTCATCGGTAATGTTACCACGAGTATAATATGCGCCTAGCCATATTTTATCAAAATCGGATCAGCCGTTCAAAAGTTATGCGACTTTTTAAATGTTGAATACGGGGTTTTTAAAGAGGACCGATCAAGTTCTTCATCGTGTAAACGTCGTTAAAAAACAAAAGATAAAGTGTTTTGGACGCCACGAAGTTTTTAGTTCAGATACAATGCCTATTAAACGAATCAACATTTCGACATTCCTAATTCGTTTAAACTAGGATATCCTGGTTGAGATTAGCTATGGTTAAATGTAAGTATTATTAGTAGATAGATAGAGAAAAAGCTAACAGCTATAGAGTTATCCTTCCACCACGGAACGCGGTGGCGGTATCCTAGGGCACGGTTAAAAAAAACGGACTCACCGAGTGACGTAGCAACAGTACCTAGTACGGGATTTGCTGTTTTTAAAAACTAAAAAAAATTACGTTTTCTCCTGTTATCTGCATACATTATCTATCAAAAGTTGCATGATAGTTTCCATTAGAGGCGCCACTTAGTACTTATGCGAGAAAACGTAAACTTTTATAGTTTTCGACAAACTATCAAACCTGTACCTGACCTGCTGGTAAAGGTACTGTTGCTACGTCACTCGGAACTTCCAGTGTGTTGTGGTCAGCTATCACAATTGCAATACACACTGACTTTATAATATTCACTTTTTTCGCTTCTCTTTTCTTCTAATGCTTTAAAATGTAACTAAAAAACTTAATAGTACATGTGTAAAAAAATATTAATTAACAGTGAAACCACTAAGTATGTTTAAACATTTATTGTTATTTAAGTTGTTCTAGTAGGTCATGATATAAGTTTTTTGTAGGTGGTTAGCCTGGTAAAAACAATCTTTTTGATGTTGTGTGTCGACTCGATTTGTATTTTTTTTTGTGTCAACTGTATTTATATTTATTTAATAAAGAATTCCAAAAATCAATCAATCAATCAATACACACTGACTGTTGCGAAAGTAGAATAGTAAGCTGACAAAAGGCAAACACGGCTATTGGAAATTCTTAAAAAAAAAACGACTTTTCCTAGTAGAGTAGGTATTTTAAAATGACGTGACCAGCAAAGTTTCTAAATTTTTTTTTTTCAAATATCTTAAGAAAAAAAAGTTTTAAATGGCCTACTGAGTCACTCTTTTGATTTATACTTTTTTTTTACCTAGGCGGAAAATGAGGGGTGTTATAAATTTTACGTGTCTGTGTATCTGAGGCAGTGTAGGTATCTCCTAAACGACTGAAACAATTTTCGTTTTGTTTTTTAACTATTAACCACCAATATGTATAGTGCGTGCACGTAGTGTGTCTGTGTGTTAATTCTTATGCCTAATTATTTTATAAAATACATGTTTCCTTCCCATTACGCTGAAATCAGGAAGAATTTACATTATAAAACATGAGATGCATCTATTTATTACACGACATCACCTACCTTTATATGCACGTGAGCAAATTTTATGGTAGAGGTACAATTTTATGGTATAATTTCCTCAGGAAAATCGTCGTAGCAATAGCTTTTTTCCTTCATTATAGTACATGACAAATTGATGGCAGTCATTCGTCATTCTCATTAGTATAAACTATCATCACTGATGGAAATACAAGGTGTTGCAAAAAGGCTATACTAAACCGATGCCTATCGAAAATGGTGTTTGTTTTTCACAAATGTTGACATTCTGATTTTATTTCCGGGCTTAGCTATAACATGCTGCACACGTAGGTTTCGGCCTAGTATGCCCTTTTTGCACCACCCTGTATAATATAATAATAATAAATCATTTATTTCAGACCAAAATGTATAGATGTTACATATAATAATATTATGGAGCACAAAATGTATAAGATCAACGGGGGATTACAGTCGTGAGTGCATATATGTATGTATGTCTTAACAAGTAGCTGCTGACATTCTTTTATATACTTAGTAGATAATATTCTGCCTCGGAAAATAGGCCGACAAGTAGACATCCGCAGAACTTACCTACGCAAGTCAGTTAAAAACTAATCAATCTCATCAATCTGATCAATCGCGTGCCAAGGTGTTTGCTGGAGATGCAGATATCTCAGTGTGATACAGATTGTGAACCACTCGAGATGTGCCGGGTCATTCTGTGATAAAAAAAATCATTTACATGATGAAAACATGACTTTTTATAGTCCAGTGGACTAAAGTCATAAAGTCATGAAAATGAAGAGTGCGATTTTGGAACGACTTTTTATCATTGTCAGTTATTTAGATATTCTATTCTATTCTATGTGGGGGTAAGTACCTGCACCTGGCTCTCTCGAGTGGAACCTTTGTGCATATCCCCAAGATCTAAACTGCCTTCCTAAGCTTGGACCATTTCCCACCACGCTGGTCCACTGCGGGTTGGTGGGTTCACATATCTAGATGTGCTAGATCTAGATATGCAGGTTTCCTCACGATGTTTTCCTACACCGTTAGAGCGATGGTATACATTGTACTTAAGTTAAAAGAACTCATAGGTACATGTCAGCGCCGGGATTCGAACCCGCATCTCTGGCGTGAGAAGCGGGCGCTTACCCGACTGAGCTACCACCGCTCCTAGTTATTTAGATACTTACACTTACGTACATTTACATAGTTTTTAATATATAATAAATAAGATACCGATAGAAAATGGCTTTTTAACGGATTTGTGCTTAAATAAATACATATAATAGATCGATTAAACAGTCTTTTACAATTAGTAAGGATCTAATTCCGTTTTCAGGACTTTATAGTACCTGTATACCTCAAATTCAAATTCAAATGGTTTAATCGACCTAAAATTTTACAATTATTTGTCGATAGTCATCTACCACCATTTCACAAAGGCCCCGTCATTGAGAAGGAAAGAAATGGCGAAAGAAACTCCTCGAGCATCTTTTCAACTTTTTCCTTATAATCTATTACAATTTTTACTTATATCTAGTACCTACAATTTTACTTAAGTACCTATATCCATTTCATTTTTTCAATAGCCTTAGCTGAGGTGGACAAGACCACGCGTTTTTGTACCTGTAGGTAATGTAACATTTTTTTCATTGATGTTTTTTTTAGTCGTGACTCGTGACGTCTCGTATTTTTTTTATAAATGATATTTTTTATATTCATCCGTCAGTGATAGTCACGTGTGATCGACGCGTATGTTAAACATGATTGTAAGGAAAATTGCAAATGTGTGAGTACTATGAACGTGCCAGCTGGGATGTATGATGTCAAAATAGTGAATAAATCAGGTTTTGACTTTCAGCAATGATCCCACGAGTTGTTACAGAATCACCTCGCTGATAATGACGATGATGTTGACGAGTAATGAATGACAGTTGAACCTACGCCAATAGGCTTTCAAGTAAGATATTAGCCGAGATAGTAAATAGAAATGAAATCAGAGATCATTATCAATTTTATTTACGCACAAATCAGGACTTGATTTGGGAAAATCGGTGCACGTTTACCGTTTACGTAAAGTATAAAAATGTACTAAGTACATAAGTACTCGTCGATAAAAGAGATTAAAGTCAGAAGTTCAACCTAATGACAATCGTTGTACTAATGAATAAATTCACAAATCTAGTAAACGAATTTATTCAAAATAAAAGCTCAGCGGTAGAAAAGTAAGGTGCTATTTGTCGAGTTTTTTTTTGTTGTACTGGTAGGTACTCCATCTAGTTCGTAGCATTGTTTATTAAAGAAGAGTATCAACCATCATAACTACTTACTGCACTATACGTCACCACCAACTTTTACCATACTTTTACAAATACTTACTTAAATATTTTAGTTTTTCCTGCTTTCATATATACATACTTATCTTTTATTGCACCTTTCTACCTTTTTACTTGTATGTATGTACCTCCTGTAGGTTGGCTGGTAGAGAATGTTTTAGCATAAGTCCACCTTTTGTACACTTATATGTCATATTTGTCCAAAAAAGTATTAACTAAATAAATATACTTATGTTAATAGTTTGGTCTGCCGACCCGGTGATGTAGCGATGTGACGTGGGAATATTTGTCATCACTTGGTAATCACAATCACATGGCGGTAACAAAATAACAACAAATATTATAAACATGTGATTTGTGGCATCACGACACTCACGTGATCCCAAACCGGATAGGTCGGTGATGTTCCGTCATCGTCACCTAAAATGTCCCATCGGTTCCCAATATGTGGCGGTTATCAAAGTCACTTCAATATCAATATCAAAGTTACTGCCAGCTTCAATAACTACATACATACATAAATGCACTCACGACTGTAATAGTAGTCAGAGGTGGCTCACAAAGCGAGCCACCCACTTTTCGCAGTACATTTGTACTCACGTGATAGGTTGCGAACCATATCGCCATTTTGGAATAAGTAACTAACTCTTTCTATCGATAACTGACCGTTACTTTAATACGATTTTGACAGAATGCTACTTTTGTTGTGTCAAAATCGTATGATAGTAACTGTTAGTTATCGATAGGTTATTGAAAGTGGCAGTTACAGATTTTATTGATAACTACAGGTTTTTAAAACACCTATTTATGATACCACGCACTGATCCAAGGTATTCAATTAATATATGTATTATGTGCTTACGCTAGTGTCTACTTTTAGATAATTGTAAACATTTTCTGAAAATTATTATTACGTAGGTAATTATAATAGTTTACAATATAAATTGATATGGATAAAAAATATATGTAAGTACTTAAATAATACGTTACGACCTACACCTCTGGCTTCTACGAAATTTAAGGGCATAATCATTCAATCATTTCCAATAGCTAATTAATCATTATTCATAATCATATTTAGTAATAATTCTTAAGTAGGTAGGTATGTACAATCTATTTAAAATACATTTCTTAGAAATTTTGTTATCCGTGAGCGAATTATTAATCCAGGAATAAATCTACTCTTCCGAGTATACTAGAGTGGATTTATTTCCGGAGTTAAAATGATTAAATTTATATCTAATGATTCTGCGATATGGCTATTTCAATTTATTTAATAGATATGTTCGGATGTTATTATTATGTTGCTGTTACGTGACAAACACTAGAGCTGGGCTAGGGTTTGTCATCGTGGTGAAGAGAATCAGATTACAGTGCGACAAACTTATCTGTTCCGGTGAGATCGAACTAAATTGATCCATATCTCATTACTTACTTATGGATTATGTATTGATATAGATTAGATGGGTTTATTAAAACCACAAGAGCGAATTACCACTACTGACAAACTTAAAAATCTTATAGAATGAAGAAATATTAGACATTTACGTGAGCTCTCACCGGAACAGATAAGTTTGTGGCACTATAATTTACAGTCGCTGACAGCCCAGGGCTTTTCGTCGGTCGTTGCGCCTAAGGTACTGTTAATACGTTACTCTGTGAATCTTCTTTCTTATAAACCATTGCGAGTTATAATAAACTAGCAGTTGCCGCGAGCTCCGCTTCACCTCAAAAAGTCGTGGAAATACCGGGATAAAAAGCCTACGAGTTAATCCAGGGTGTCAGATAACTCCATACTTACCATATTTCGTCAAAATTGGTTCAGCCGTTTTGAAGAAGTAACAAACATACACACATACATACTCACAAACTTTCGTATTTTTAATATTAGTAGGATGCTGCACTGCATTATTGGTGGGTTTGAGGCTTGCCTGGAGAGACATCAGCTGCGCTAGTAATGCCTGCGACGGACGGATAGCCGGATCCACACCACACAACCAGACTATCCACGCAATCCGATCGCAAAATGGATTGGATATTTTTTACACTGCAGTATACAGTATAGTTATACCTACAAACTTACCCCCTTATTCATAAAAAAGTTACTGAACGGATTAACTATTGAACTGTTCTGTCCCTCTCTGACAGAGAACAATTTGTTCTTTGACAGAGAGTGACAAAACAGTTCAATAGCTAATCCGTCCAGTAACTTTTTTATGAATAAGGGGGTTACTCTTTAGGAACTACTGTCATGAACCGTTAGAAATCTGACGTAGCGAGGTAAAGCATTTCAGGTGTAAAAATAAAAACAATTATTTTAAATTAAATCTTTTTTTATTTAACCAAACGAAGTCATATCGCGTAGAATCGCCGTCATCCCTTCCGGGCTGTCTTTTGGCACCTAGAAAATAAATAAGTTTCATTAATTTCAAAATGAAGACTGTGACTGAAAAATATGCCATCACCTGTGCCGTGAGAGTTGGAGATATCATACAACACCCCCAAGACTCTAGAGAAAATATGTTTTTCTGCCTTTAAACCCATAACTGCCCAGTCTGGGGATCTATCCCCAACCCGCGAAGTGTCCCGGGTATTGCTCGTGAGTGTAGTAGAGGTCTTGCCCTATTACAGAAATATTTTTCATCAAGTTTTGAATTCACCGTAATTGTCTTTTATGAATTGTTCTACACCCTCTTCTAAGATCATTTTACTATTTAACAGTAGTAACTGCTGCAGTATATTTTCAAGCAATAATTTTGGCCCAACTTACTTGAAAATATACGCGATTAGTGCCTTGTATATTTTCAAGTAAATTATGGCACCATTTTAATTTGAAAATATACGCGAGCAGTCCCAACCTCTGCGTTCTGGCCTTGTATAGTTTCAAAACACGCGTCAGATCGATACTTCAGTTACATCAGACTTGACCAGTGAGCGATGCTGCAAGGATTGTTAATGGCTAATGTTCGATGGTGGCAACCCCGGTTAAACTCACACTGTGTCCCGCCACGTTCATGTAGAAGAACCGGAAGTTGCCGTGAGACTGCACGTATCCTTCCAACCGGCCGTTCACCCAGACGGGCTCGCGGGGGGCCGCCTGGAACTGCGCAGCCCCGGCCCACTGCAGGCGCTCCACCCACAGCATCTGACCTGTTGTGGAAAGCGTTGGTCTCAATTCTGGACTCCCAATCTTCAACATGTTAGTAATGCCGTCAGAAAAAAGGTGGACGTTTTCCAAGTTGCGGGAATCCCACGAAATCTTATGTTTACTGCATGAGTAATTTATCCTATACTTAGGTAATAAAGTTTAAATATTTCTGTCAACCTCTACACAATATATTCACTTAAGTTTATATACTTAGAGTTGTAGGTACCTGCAGTGCCACAAATCTGGTCCATGTTGCCGTTGTACTTGGTCACGATGATGTCCGTCTCATTCAGGAGTCTTTCAACTGAAACATGACACAGTGTATGCTTAGTTAGATTACACCAGTGTTTTTCAACCTGTGGGTCGCGACCCCCTGGGGGGTCGCGAAGCTTCTGTAGGGGGGTCGCCAGAGGTCGAAAAAACTGGGTACAAAAAACAATCTCTCGTACTGTAAGAGAATTTTTTGAAACGGATAATTACTAATAACCATTTTAATATTTTATAAACAAAAAATAAAATCCTAAGATGCGCATTAATGCGAAGGTTGAGCTTGTTTTTTATAAATTTTATGACATCGTGGATCTGTTTTTGCGACATATAGAATTAAATCGCTTTCCAAATTTAATCCATTTCTTTGCTTACATATCAACTCGCATAGGCTCGCACTCGCATAGGTGGCAAATGGAATCTGAAAACACTTCAAAGCCTGAGTTGTCAATTCCAGGGTATTCTGTTTTTCTCATTAACTAAAAGGTACCTATCCAAATTAGAAGACTTGAATTCCAGGTGTAAAATCCCATCCGCAGATATGTTTAACAAATTATGTTTGAGCTTATTTGGTTAATTAGCTTCATTTATAGCTGAAAATTAAATGAAAATGAAATAATATTTATTAAACCAAAAAAATTAGCTGCATGATATCTCTTGCTCTGAGAAGTAACTACAGAATTCTTCTTTAAAATTATCTTCTTAACACCATTTTCATACCAGGTATACTACCTACTCTGTGTAAAAAGTATCGGGACTGGATCAATAAAACACAAAATCTTTGTTATTCATCCTAATTTATTTTATCACCTTCAAAGTACCTATATGCTCCTTCAGAAACGATACACATACGCCATAGAATGATCCAATAATCACAACATTTTTTTAAACACTGTTTTCAGAGTTGTGTTTAGTACTCACGGCG
Organism: Plutella xylostella; assembly: GCF_932276165.1. Classification (NCBI taxonomy): domain Eukaryota; kingdom Metazoa; phylum Arthropoda; class Insecta; order Lepidoptera; family Plutellidae; genus Plutella; species Plutella xylostella. Next base: position 10,149,754 of record NC_063992.1, on the reverse strand, counting down.
AACTTTCCTTTTTGTCTTCTATCGATTGTTAGTCAAAGTCATGTTGACTGTTTTCTTTGACTATCATGGTGTTGTACCCTGACGTAAATATATTTTTTGATGCACTAAATGAAATACTACTGAACTTAACAATTAAATCGAACAAAAAAGTTATAATTGTTGGTGATTTTAATATTGATATCATAAAGTCAAATGACAAAGCTAATACGTTTAAATCTATTCTCTCAAACTATAATATGGTTTCTCATGTAACTTCACCAACAAGACAAGAAGCATGCCTCGATCTTATCTGTAGTAATATTGTGGATGCTACTGGTAAGGTTATTGAGCTAGGATTATCAGACCACAACACGGGACAGATATTAAACATTCCTCAAAGTACCACCAAGTCAAAAAGCTGTATTTACACATATAAACGAGATTTTAACAAAGACAACATAAGAAAGTTTCGTGAATGCATTAATAGTTTGTCATGGAGTGAATGCTACAATACAATTGATGTCAATGAAGCTTTTGATCATTTTCATTCCATCTACTCATTAATGTACAATCTTTGCTTTCCATTGTGCAGAGTAAGAGTAAGAGATGTCAAACAAGGTAAAAAATGGATCAGCAAAGGTGTAAAGATTTCATGCATTACAAAAAGTCGACTAAGGTCTACGTATTACAAAAATAAAACTCTAAATAATAAATCCAAATTTCAAAGTTATTCAAAAATGTTAAAAAAAATAATAGATTTATCTCAAAAAAGAACAAACACTGCACTTATATCAGAAGCAAAAAATACATGCAAAAAATCATGGGACATAATAAATAACTACACAAACGGTCAGTTATCGGTAAAAAGTGGGATAATATCAATAAAATCAAATAAAAATGAATTGATTAGTGATCCCAGTAAGATATCAGAATGTTTTAATGACTTCTTTATAGATAGTGTTTCTTCTGATAAAATAGATAAAAATAGTGCAAGGACAAAAACACAATTGCAACCCATACACAGCAGCATGTTTCTCCATCCTACATGCCCTGATGAAGTTTTTAAAACCATATTCATGCTAAAAAATACGAATTCTGTTGGTCCTGATGAACTTTCAACAAAAATACTAAAAATTAGCGCTGATATAATAGCTTTAGTTATGTCTCATCTCATCAACCTATCATTTGAGCACGGAATATTTCCCAATAAACTAAAATTTTATATGATAAAACCGCTACATAAACAGGGTGACAAAACATTAATGAATAAGTATAGACCCATGGCACTTCTTCCAGTAATATCAAAAATATTTGAAAAAATATTTAAAAAAAGGTTGATTTCATTCCTGGATAAATTCAGTATCATTAGAGACGAGCAATTTGGTTTTCAAACAAATAAATCAACTACACTAGCTATCTATAATCTCGTAAAAGATATTTCTCAACTAATTGATATTCGGAAACCAGCTGTAGTAATGTTCTTTGACATGACAAAGGCATTTGACCATGTTGACCACAAAACTCTTTTAGAGAAATGTAACTGTTATGGCATCAGGGGTACTGCTCTGGATTGGATAAAAAGCTATCTAGAGAATAGACAGCAGTTTGTTCGTATTGATAGCTTGGTCAATGATGAAATGATGTCTTTTGATTCTTCAACGAGAGTAAATACATTCGGAGTGCCTCAAGGAAGTGTCCTTGGCCCAATATTGTTCCTTTTGTATATAAACGACTTACCTGAAATATCCCAATATAGGTCAATTTTATTCGCAGATGATATATCTATTTTGATTTCAAGCAACAAAGAGGGATTAGAGAACGAAATCAATCTAACCATTGAATCTGTTGTTGAATGGCTTGAATCAAATAATCTGCAAGTTAATCTTGATAAAACTACATATGTCCAATTCCAAAATTATAACAACAAGAAAATGGGTCTCACAGTAAAACATAAAAATAAAACAATCAAAGAGTCCGATACAGTCAAATTTCTCGGAGTTACAATTGATAGGAACTGTAATTGGAAATCTCATATTGAAAACGTATGTAACAAGCTAAATAGGTTCGTGTATGTACTGTATAGATTGAGCAGGATAACAGGCCAAAAGGCTGCTCTTGCAGCATATCACGGATATGTATTGTCTGTCCTAAGATATGGCTTATTGATTTGGGGAAACTCCACAGACTTTAATAAAGCCTTTATTGTTCAAAAAAAATGTTTAAGAGCAATATACGGTAAGAAACAAACAGATTCGTGCAAGCCTTTGTTTAAAAAGTCTAAAATTATGACACTTGCTTCTATGTACATTCTAGAGGCAGCTATACATGTTAAAAGTAACCCTAATCTTTATAAAAAAGCTGGCAACATTGTAAATTTTGACATAAGGAACAAAGAACGCCTAGTTCTACCAAAGCATAATAGTGCCTTGTATAGCAAAAATTGTCACATCATGACTATAAAGGTCTATAACTGTATACCGCATGAAATAAAACAATTGCCTCTAAAACTATTTAAGCATAAACTAAAATATTGGTTGACAGAAAATGTATTTTATTCAATCAATGACTTTTTTAATTATAAAAGAATGAATTATAAATTAAATTATGAGATTGCAAATGAATTTTAATATGTATTAATATTTTGTTATTCTTATTTTAATTTCAATTGACATATCACTAGTACCTATTTAATTAATTGTATTGAATTGGCATAGTATTTTAATTTATGTAATTATTGTGGTGCATTTAATACCTATTTAAGTCATCTCAATTTGTGCATGAAATAACATTTTATTTGTTAAGTATTTCACATACCGATTCCTCGGTGAAGCATGATAGAAACTGTAATTTTGATGTTTAAGATCTCATGTATAACCTTGTTTCTTGTGAATAAATGAATTCTATTCTATTCTATTCTATTCTAATATTCATGCCAGAAAGTCAAACGGCAAGTAAAGAAAACGAAGAAGGCCAGATTTGTGGAAAAAACCGAGAAAAGATTTTGCACCACGATAATGCGCCTTCGCAAGGATCATCGTGAATGAATTTTTGAGCAAACACTCATCAAATGTCATCGAGCATCCACCATATGCACCAGATATGGCTGCAGCTCACGGCTCTAGCTTCTTTTTTTTCCTAAACACAAATTACCACTTCGTGACATTTTTTTCAATGGAAAAATCGCCGCGAATTCTAAACACACAACTCTGAAAAAGCCTTTAAAAAATGCTGTGATGATTGGATAATTTGCTGGCGTATGTGTATCGTTTCTGAAGAAGCATACTTTGAAGGTGATTTAAAATAAATTTGGATGAATAATAAACGTTTTGTGTTTTATTGATCCAGTCTCGATACTTTTTACACAGAATGTAGGCTTGATTTTTTACCTCACAACGAATTCTTCAGTAAAAGATTATGTCAAAGTTAGGTATTTTGGTTCAAAGAGTAAATTTTTACCACAAGTATTTTTTTACGGCATTCGTCGTACGAGTACCTACGTACCGTATGGCGACGTATCCGATGTATGTAATTGTAAAAGAATGTGTTTTATATCCGATAAGTAGGTGACTGGGCCTAGGGTCCTGACTATGATGATGATAGGATAAGCCCTAAGCTAATAAATGAGTGGACTGTATTTTATGGTATGGAATAATTTAATGTCTGGTTTACAATGGTTGTATGAGAAATATGTATGATAAGATCGTGCGTCCGAAAGGTAAGAGGGTAAGAGGGTCCGGACAACCGAAGATGACGCATTTATACGTGGTGTCGCTGCTCCCCGCGCTCCTCCTCTTGCACCGATGTTGCCAGCTTCAGTAGCCGCAACAAGCTCCCCGCCGTTGAGGTATTCAACAGTCCAAGGGTAGAGGACAGATATTGTTGTAGGCCCGTTGAATTATGCCTCGTTTGGTCTCTATGTCTGCCACTCTGCTGACTCCGTCTTTGCCGGGATGTAGCTGGACGATCCGTCCCATGAGCCACATCAAGGGGGGTTGCGTCTTGTCCTTGACCAAGACAAGGGATCCGACTTGTAGGTGTCCCGTCGACGTGAGCCACTTCGTCTTCTGCTGGAGCAAGGTCACGTACTCTGCGCAGTATCGATTCCAGAAGTGCTGCCGCAGGAATTCGATGCGTTGGAAGCGGTCCAGGCGATGCACGTTGCAATCCGACACCTGAGGATAAGGAACCGACGTGAGCGGTCGTCCAATGAGGAAGTGGGAGGGGGAAAGAAATGAAAGATCGGAAGGATCAGAAGATAGAGGTGTTAAGGGACGTGAATTTAAAATGGCCTCTATCTGATTCAGGCAAGTGATCATTTCTTCATAAGTGAGATGAGCTAGGGCAAGAACACGCCGCAAGTGGTGTTTGACAGATTTGACAGCCGCCTCCCAAATTCCGCCGAAATGGGGGCTATATGGAGGAATAAATTTAAAATCAATTTCGTCATGTGATAGAATGGTTGGAATGTCGCTAAGTGAGCTTCTAAAAAGATCTGAGAGCTCGTTAAAACCACCAATAAAGTTGGAACCGTGGTCCGAATAAATGGTCTGGGGCCTTCCCCGGCGAGCCATGAAGCGATTTAACGCAGCCAGGTATGCCTCCTTCGTGAGAGACGAGACGAGCTCGATGTGCACCGCCTTCACTGCAAGACAAATAAAAATGCATAGGTAAGATTTCGTCAGTCTTGCACCTCTTCCGCTACGATCGGCTATAAGCACTGGCCCAGCGTAATCCACCCCAGTATTTAAAAAGGGAAACTCTAATTTAGTTCTATGGCTTGGCAGATTACCCATAACTGGCTGTATTGTTTTAGGTTTCACTCTAAAACAACGTACACAAGTGCGAACTATTCGTTTAGCAAGGTTACGTCCCGAGAGTGGCCAGTAATTTTGCCTTATGCATGAAAGCATCAAAAGAGGACCTGCATGTAACAAGGTTATATGATGAAACTCAAATATAAGTTTGGTTAAAGGGTGTTTACTACACAAGAGTATAGGGTGCTTTACATTATAACTGTAACAACTGTTGTCAAGACGACCTCCAACTCTGATCAGATTATTATCTGTATCATAAAAAGGGGAAAGGGAAATCAATCTATTTTTCTTGTTTAAAGTATTTCCCGATTTGAGAATATGATAATTCATCGGTGAACATTTCTTGTTGAGCGATTTGTAGCAAGGCGATTTTTGATGATTTTAATTCTGAAAAAGATAAGTTACCATATTTTTTATTACTATTTTTACAATTATAAATGAACCGCTGTACATATGCAAATATTCTTATTAATTTACTGTAATTAGAAATTTTATTCATTAATGTATTTATTTCGTTAGTTTCCACTATACTTGTATGTAATACTATGTCTGGAAGTTGATTTATGTTTTTTAAGTTAGGGGTTGAGGGAAATTCTGAGTTAGAATTATGTAAGAAAGTGGGCCCGCTCCACCATAACGCCGATGCACTGATTAAGTCAGCCTTCACCCCGCGAGAAACAAGATCCGCAGAATTCTGTTTAGAGGGAACGTAGCTCCATGTGTCTCCGGCAGTACTCTCCTGTATTTCGTTGACTCGGTTGCGAACGAAGCGCTCAAGACGAGAAGTGGCTGTGTTAAGCCAGCCCAGTACTATTGTCGAGTCCGACCAATAATAGCACTGATCGATCTTGAAGGTGAGTAAATCAAGTACCTTTTTACAGAGTCTTGTGCCTAACAGGGCTCCGCAAAGCTCGAGTCGAGGGATGGTGGTGGGTTTGATGGGAGCCACCTTGTTTTTCGAGGTTAGAAGACAAACGTGCGCTGTACCATCATTTCTGATGGTCCTTATATAGACACATGAGCCATATGCCCGCTCGGAAGCATCTGAAAATGTATGGATTTCTGTTTTTATTATGTTATCTGAGAACGCCCAGCGAGGAATGTTAAATTGGTTTAAGTTATGTAAGGAGTTAATGATTTCGTGAAATAATGTTTTTATATGTTGTGGAACTTCCTGATCCCACTCATATTTGTTGATCCAAAGTTTTTGTATGAGAATTTTAGTTTCGACTGTACAAGGGCCTACTAAACCTAAGGGATCAAAAACTTGACTTATCAATGAAAGTATGGTCCGCTTAGTAATTTTATTACCAGCTTTTATGTTTATCGCAAAGTATAGGTTATCTGAATAAGAGTTCCATTAGGAATAATTAATTTCATAAGGTACATAAGTATTATTATTCTCAGTCATGTGTCCTAAGTCAAGATATTCTCGCGTAAATTCATGGTATCTATGTTTAAGATATGGTCTTTGTCTAATTTGCGTTCTAAAGATAAGAGACGACGCTTGGCTATTGTGTAAGAATTGCCTAAGACTTCAGGAGATTCCTTCAGCGGCATGGTAACAATAAACCTACCATCAACGTCACGACAAGTTTTATTTTTAAAATGTTCCTCGCATTTGTTTTCTTCAAAAGATAAGCAATGTTTAGAAGACACTGAATCAAGTTCCCAAAAACGCGTAAGACTGGGTTCAGTGCGTGATGTGTCGGTGAAATGGCAAAGATAAGATTGGCTATGGGGAATATTATTATTATAAACACACCCGGATAAGAGCCAGCCTAATTTAGAATGATGTAACTTAGGTTGACGTTTACCTAAGTCTATGGTTTTTGTACCTAATACGTCCCAAAAGAATTCAGCACCTACGAGAATATCTATGGCCGCAGGCTCATTGAAGGAAGGATCAGCCAGTAGTATTCCGGTAGGTATAGGTATGTTTGTTGTATCTATATAAGACGAGGGCAGACATTTAGTAATGTGGGGCAACACATGACAGCGCACGTTAGTCCTATAATCACCGGTGTAAGACTGTATAGCAAGGTCACAAGACTCTGTAGTGGAGGTCGCATGATTATTTATACCTGACACTGTGGAGCTCGCGTTATACCTCTTCAGATCAAGTTTCTCGCAGAGGGACTCGGTGACGAAATTAGAAGTGCTGCCGTTATCGAGGAGCAGCCGCGCTGTGTGCAGGCTCCCGTGCTTGTCTGCCACCTTCACGAGCGCTGTGGAAAGCAGTACAGAGCCATGGTTATTTAATGTACTTGGTGAAATGTCCGACGAAAGGGCTACATTGTTCGCTAAACCACTGGTTGTAGGTACTGAAGCAGACTTGTTGGTGTATGTGTTTTTTTTTACGTCTTTATGTAACAATGTGTTGTGTCTGTACTTACAGTACTTACAATGTGTCAACGTACAAGCGTTTTCTACATGACCTAATCGTAAACAATTCATGCAAACACGACTTTCTTTTGCTTTTTTAATGCGTGAATCAATGTCCAAAGCTTTGAATGATGGGCAATTAAATAAGCCGTGAGATTGTGAGCACATTGGGCATGAATAGGCTCTAGTGTTATCAGTGGACACTAAAAAGTTTTTTGTTTTGAATGCGTCATTGTTATTATTAGGTTTGTTATTTTGTTTATATTTTAATGTATCAGTTAAGGTTTCTAAGAGATCCGCTCTGTTAATTAAGAATTTAATAAATTGCTGTAATGTGGGCGAAGAATCAAGATTGTTTCTATGTTCTTCCCATTGTCTGTAAGAGGACGAGTCTAGCTTTTTGGACATAAGAAAAACAATTAAACTGTCCCAATGATCGGTTGGTTCGCCTAAAGAGGCGAGGGCACGTAAGTTTTTGTTAGTTACGTCAACAATGTTACGTAATGCTGAGCTAGACTCCCTTTGAATGGGGTCCACAGAAAATAAGGCACTAATGTGATTGTTGATAAGCAATCTCGGATTGTCGTACCTATCAGAAAGTAATTGCCAAGCAATAGAATAATTTTCAGAGGTTAGATCCAAGCTTTGAATGATCAAAGACGCGCTGCCTGTAAGTGCAGCACGTAAATAATGAAATTTATTTACGTTATTAATGCTGGTGTTGTCGTGTATAAGTGAAATATACGTATCTCTGAATGAAAGCCAGTGCTGATAATCGCCATCGAAGTGAGGAAGGTCAATTTTGGGCAGCCTGACGAAACCTCCTCCACGGCATTCCTCGGCAGCGTCGCTCGTCCCGTCTCCCCCGGGAGCCCCGGCCGCCGGGTAGCGCGCCGCCGCCGCGAGCAGCCCGTGAGCCACGGACAGCAGGCGGAACAACTTGGACTCGAACTGATCGCGGTCCGCATAAGCCTCGTCCACGTTGTCCGACAGCAACTCGATTTCACACTGTAATTTATCAAAATCACTTTGTAGCAACTCGATTTTCTTCATACGTATCCCTAACTCCGTTTTTAGAAGCTCACTCAGCCCATCACAACCATCTAAGCGACTCAAAAAGGTTTCAAATTGCGTGAGTTGGGCCTTACACGAACCACGTTTTTTAATTAGAAGCTTTAATTCACTATTATCAATTTTGTCACTGTTATTAGCCATTATTAGATTATATTATGTTATAAGTTGTAATTAAGCAAGGCGATAAATACGTACTTCAATGAATGTAGCTAAAATACGACTAATGTATAGTTAAGGTTATGCGAAGCACATTGACGGCCAAGGTCAGCCGGCGGACAATAGAAAGAATGCGGCTACTGATAAGCAACGCACGATTTTATGAATGGGTGAATTTTATGAGTTTATTGCCTCTGAAACAGCTGAAATGCGTAATAGAAGTAGCTATAGCTATTTATGAATGAAGTAAATCACACTATTTAAAGAGATCGCAATGCCCGATCCGATTAGCGCTAAATTAAATCACTGGAATTATGCAGGATTTGGAAAGCAAGATGAGATAAGGAAAGATAGGAAATTGGAACGACTCACTCCTTTTGTCAGTGTCCTTAGTCCTCCACGTGTCCTCCAAAATGCCGGCGAACTGGGGGTCCGAAGTCCACTGCGTGCGCGTGCGTCGATTCTTCGTAAAGACGGCGAAAGGACCAAACTGACTGGGCCTAGGGTCCTGACTATGATGATGATAGGATAAGCCCTAAGCTAATAAATGAGTGGACTGTATTTTATGGTATGGAATAATTTAATGTCTGGTTTACAATGGTTGTATGAGAAATATGTATGATAAGATCGTGCGTCCGAAAGGTAAGAGGGTAAGAGGGTCCGGACAACCGAAGATGACGCATTTATACGTGGTGTCGCTGCTCCCCGCGCTCCTCCTCTTGCACCGATGTTGCCAGCTTCAGTAGCCGCAACAGTAGGTATGTACTTATATCGAATCCTAATAATGGAGACCATAAATACGTCTTATGGACTGAATTGGTATTACTGTAAACATGATGAAAAACCGAAGGGTTAAGGGGGTCGCGAAAAAAAATTTGATTTCAGGGGGGTCGCGTCATGAAAAAGGTTGAAAAACACTGGATTACACTATAGATTTCCTCATGTTAGCACTTGAGCTAACCTATCAAGGGCCTACTCAGATGGACTATATACCCGCTTCAGCCATGGGTAGCGGTAAGACGTATGGAATAACTCCCTCTGCCATCTGATTAGGCCCTTACCAGTTCCATAGCAAAGAATGTGATATTACTCACTTCCGTCGGTGACAGGATTCATGTAGTCAGTTTCGAGGTACTCGAAGACGTCGCCCGCCTGGCTGCCGAAGACCACGTGGTCCGGGATGCCGAGCGCCGGCTTCACCTGCGTATTCATCAGCTCCTCAGGGTCCGTCTCCCCGTTCCCAATGCCGAACCGAGGTTCCTTAGTCAAGATGTTGTAAATGTCCAGAGGTCCTGTGGATGACCGAAGCACGAACTGCGTCTCAGACCACTGTGCAGTAGATTCTTTAAACTTCCCCTCCTTGTATAATTGTTCAGTTTTCTTGGCTTCTTCCATGATGAGGTCGTGGCCTGCTTGGTCCAAGAGGCCGGTAGCCAGCAGCAACGGAGCCCAGGCGTTCGTGAGGTCTATCGGGTGGATCCACGCGTTGCCCATGCCAATGCCTCTAAGATTCGATTTGATTGTTCCTGCAGCTTCTGCCTGCCAACAAGTTAAGTGTTAGTTGAGTAAAACACTGCATCTGTCTACGCAAAGTCCCCGCTTGTAGATTTATACATGAGTAGGTGTGTGTTTTACCTCTTTCATTTTAAGAGCCATGTCAACTGCCATTTTCCCTCCGTAAGATTGTCCGTAGATGTACAGAGGGACAGACTCGAACTCGGGATGCTTCAAGTAGAAACCACGCATGAATGCAACAAAGTCATCGCCTGAAAAAATATGAACATAATTATTTGACTCAATTTGGTGCCTTATTGGTGCTTTGCAAAAACTTCGTAGTTATACGCTTACCAATTTGCTGATTGTCAGTAGTCAAGTACGACAAGTCATCGACGTAGCTGAACCCGGTGCCGACAGGGTTGTCCAGGAACAGAACGTTGAAGTCATTCACCTGAAGATTGGAACAAGAATTAGGTCCCTTATTATGTAGACGAAGAAATGGCTATATGAGGTATTTCCCAAAACTATATTTTCCAAAGCACCTGATGCGCACTCACCCAAGTGTAGTTCCTGGGCTGCAGCCTCATGTCGAGCGGGCCGATGAGCGCGAAGTTGCCGTACTCGGTGGAGGAGCCCCCGGGCCCGCCCTGCAGCCACACCACGAGCGGGCGCTCCGCCGCCGCCGCCGCCGCCGTCGTGTAGAACAGCCAGTAGAACATGTGCGCTCCCTCGCGGACATCCACGTAGCCGAAGCTCTGCTTGTTCGGACCGAACTGGCCTGGGATGGAATAGCTCGGTCAGTAGTCATTGCATCTGTGTGCTGTTTATAATAATAAATAGCCATCACTCTTCCGCTGTTGTTTGTCTGTCAGAGCTCAACTGTCGACATCAACTCGTTCTGAGGACGTAGGATATGACTGTTGGACGGTTGACTGTTTCGTGGCTTATCCATGCCAATGCCCGATTACTTGGTATGCTAATCATGACCGGCGCCGGCGCGGGCGGCCCCGCGTGAGCTGGCGCGACGAGCTCGAGCAGTTCAGCGGTCAGGGCGTGCTCTGGACGCGCCTCACGCAACACAAGCATATTTGGAAGAGAATGGGGGAGGCCTTTGCCCAACAATGGGATCACCTGTAGATTTTAGTTAATAATAAGTAATGAAATAATAATAATAATGAAGATTAATGCTTACCAATAAAATAATACTTATTTAAATTTATTTTAATATTTAAGCATGATTGAAATACTATTTAATCAAAAATGAAATTAAATAATGAATAGCACAATTAATTAATTATACAAAAATTTAATCGCATGTCTATTTAAGTACCTACTGTAGCTAAAGTTATTTATCTTTTTAATATTGTAATTTGCATGTTATACCTTCCTAAACTACCTATATTATTTTATAAGTTACTACAGGCAGGCATAAATAAAAATAAAATAAACTAAATTAGACATTCCCAGAATCAGAAAATGATACTGCATGCGGACGACTTCCTGCGTGCAGGAGTAACGGCCCTTAAGCACGGTGGACCATCGTTTGTGGACCTCTAAGTGAGCAACTCACATTTTGTGCGCGAACCATGGCTTTGCCATGTCTACAGTCAACAATCATACCGGTATACACTATACATACATACACATGCAGTAAAACAGATTCTCTCAGTTGCTTTGCAAGAATCCTTCAGCTCATCTTAGGTTAAAACTGTTTTACGGTGGTAACCGATATGATTTGTTGACTGTTTTAGCATGGCCGCACTTTTCTACCTTGTCAGAGTAATACATGCAGAAACAGTGTTACAACATATAAAATTGTATATCGACAACGTACCAAAGTACTTACACGTTAATGTGCAAAGTGCATAGTTGTACATATAACACTATACTTACAGTTAGCATTGTGCAACAAGCACAGAGTAACTACAGCAATAACTCGCAGTAGCATGGTGGTCCAGCTCTCTGCATGCGTTCACTACAATACACTGACTACACTGAGTACACAACACACATTAATAGACACAATTAATCGAGTTCAATGATATCGGCAGTGTCGATATATTTCCCTGAATTGTTCAGGTTATCTATTAATTAAAAGTGTGTTCGATGTAATGATAGCTATGATTATACGGAATTTATATAAACATTGTTTCACCTTCGATTGAAAATAGGGTTGCTATAAGATTCACCTGTTTATGTCCAATCGTCTAATTGTGGATTTATTTCCGGAGTTAAAATGATTAAATATCTAATGATTCGGATATGGCTTTTTCAATTTATTTAATAGATATGTTCGAATGTTATTATTTCGTTGCTGTTACGTGACAAACGCTAGAGCTATACTAGGGTTTGTCATCGTGGTGAAGAGAATTAGATTAATTTTCAGTCGCTAACAGCCCGGCTTACACACCACACAATCTACCAGACAATACCACGCAATCTGATCGTGAAATGGATTGGATTATTTGTGAACTGCAGTATTAAATTATACTTACCTAAACTTTGGGATCCAGTCTTTAACCGTTACAAATCTGACATAGCGAGGTAAAAGCATTTCCTTTTATCATCATCGCATCTCCATTGGCCGCGCGCGGCCGCAGCTTACTATACACAATAAATACCTACATAATTAAATTAAGGTGTAAAAATAAAAACAATTATGTTAAATAAATATTATTTTTATTTAACCAAACGAAGTCATATCGCGTAGAATCGCCGTCATCCCTTCCGGGCTGTCTTTTGGCACCTAGAAAATAAAGTAAGTTTCATTAATTTCAAAAAGAAGACTGTGACTGAAAAATATACCTTCACCCGTGCCGTGAGAGCTGGAGATATCATACAACACCCCCAAGACTCTAGATAAAATATGTATCTGCCTTTAAACCCATAACTGCCGAGTCTGAGGATCTATCCCGTACCCGGGACCCCCAACACAACCAAAAATGCACCTGTGTGGTTACCGATCATTAGCAATAACAGTCCATGAGGTGCATCGCTCGCCTATCAGACATCTGTCAGATCGATACAAGTTACACCAGAGTTGACCAGCGATGCTGCAAGGATTGTTAATGGCTCATGTTCGGTGGTGGCAACCCCAGTTAAACTCACACTGTGTCCCGCCACGTTCATGTAGAAGAACCGGAAGTTGCCGTGAGACTGCACGTATCCTTCCAGCCGGTCGTTCACCCAGACGGGCTCGCGGGGGGCCGCCTGGAACTGCACAGCCCCGGCCCACTGCAGGCGCTCTACCCACAGCATCTGACCTGTCGTGGAAAGCGTTATTCTTAATTCTGGGCTCCCAATCTTGAACATGTTAGTAAAGCCGTCAGAAAAAAGCTGGACGTTTTCTAAGTTGCGGGAATCCCACGAAATCCTATGTTTACTGAGTAATTTATACTCTACTTAGTAATAAAGTTTAAATATTTCTATCAACCTCTACACAATATATTCACTTAAGTTTATATACTTAGAGTTGTATGTACCTGCAGTGCCACAAATCTGGTCCATGTTGCCGTTGTACTTGGTTACGATGATGTCCGTCTCATTCAGGAGTCTTTCAACTGAAACATGACACAGTGCATGCTTAGTTAGATTTCACTATAGATTTATTCATGTCAGCATTTGTGCTAACATATCAAGGGCCTACTCAGATGGCAGCGCTACATACCCGCTACAGCCATGGGTAGCGGTAAGACGTAATCTCCCGCTGCCATCTGATTAGGCCCTTACCAGTTCCATAGCAAAGAATGTGGTATTACTCACTTCCGTCGGTGACAGGATTCATGAAGTCAGTTTCGAGGTACTTGAACACTTCGTCCTCTTGGCTGCCAAAGACCACGTGGTCCGGGACGCCCAGCGCCGGCTTTACCTGCGTATTCATCAGCTCCTTAGGGTCCCACTCCTCCGCATCGCGCCGCTGCCGCCTGGACTGCAGCAGGTCTCGAGCCAAGGCTGCGGAAACATAATTTGTTGTTGTCATGCTAACCGTATGTCAAAGGTTCAGTCATCCAATTTGGGCTTACAAATACGTCTTTTACACTCTGAATTGCCAAGTCGCGAATGTTATAAATTTACCAAGTTTCGTCTCCCCGTCCCGTAAGCCCAACCGAGGTTCCTTAGCCAAGATGTTGTAAATGTCCAGAGGTCCTGTGGATGTCCGAAGCACGCACTGCGTCTGAGACCACTGTGCAGTAGATTCTTTAAACTTCCCCTCATTGTATAATTGTTCAGTTTTCTTGGCTTCTTCCATGATGAGGTCGTGGCCTGCTTGGTCCACGAGGCCGGTAGCCAGCAGCAACGGAGCCCAGGCGTTCGTGAGGTCTATCGGGTGGATCCACGCGTTGCCCATGCCAATGCCTCTAAGATTCGATTTGATTGTTCCTGCAGCTTCTGCCTGCCAACAAGTTAAGTGTTAGTTGAATAAAACACTGCATCTGTCTACGCAAAGTCCCCGCTTATAGATTTATAGATGAGTAGGTGGGTGTTTTACCTCTTTCATTTTAAGAGCCATGTCAACTGCCATTTTCCCTCCGTAAGATTGTCCGTAGATGTACAGAGGGACAGACTCGAACTCGGGATGCTTCAAGTAGAAACCACGCATGAATGCAACAAAGTCATCGCCTGAAAAAATATGAACATAATTATTTGACTCAATTTGGTGCCTTATTGGTGCTTTGCAAAAACTTCGTAGTTATACGCTTACCAATTTGCTGATTGTCAGTAGTCAAGTACGACAAGTCATCGACGTAGCTGAACCCGGTGCCGACAGGGTTGTCCAGGAACAGAACGTTGAAGTCATTCACCTGAAGATTGGAACAAGAATTAGGTCCCTTATTATGTAGACGAAGAAATGGCTATATGAGGTATTTCCCAAAACTATATTTTCCAAAGCACCTGATGCGCACTCACCCAAGTGTAGTTCCTGGGCTGCAGCCTCATGTCGAGCGGGCCGATGAGCGCGAAGTTGCCGTACTCGGTGGAGGAGCCCCCGGGCCCGCCCTGCAGCCACACCACGAGCGGGCGCTCCGCCGCCGCCGCCGCCGCCGTCGTGTAGAACAGCCAGTAGAACATGTGCGCCCCCTCGCGGACATCCACGTAGCCGAAGCTCTGCTTGTTCGGACCGAACTGGCCTGGGATGGAATAGCTCGGTCAGTAGTCATTGCATCTCTCTCTATGCTGTTCATATAATAAACAGCCATCACTCTTTCGCTGTTGTTGATCTGTCAGAGCTCCACATCAACTCGTTCTGAGGACGTAGGATATGACTGTTGGACGGTTGACTGTTTCGTGGTTTATCCTTGCCTATACTCGATTACTTGGTATGCCAAAACTAAATAAAACGTTCCCAGAATGGGGAAACTGTGCACCGTCATTGCGGACGACCTCCTGCGTGCAGGCGTAAGCACGGTGGGCCATCGTTTGTGGACCTCCAAGAGAGCAACTCTCATTTCGTACGCGAGCCATGTCTTTGCCGTGTTGCCCTTACTGCGACCGACCTGGCATTGGCATCGGAGTCAGTTGAAGGATGTCCTTAGACTCCACATTCATATGTACAAGTAAGTGCAAATTAAATTTACTAAGAGTAATACTAAGTAAGTAAATACTAAGAGTATGTAGAAGTATACACTATAAGTACATAAGTACACATCCAGTAAAACAGTGTAGAGTATCCTTCAGCTCTTCTTAGGATAAAACTGTTTTAGTGTGGTAGAGCCGATATGTTATTTTGTTGAATGGCATTAATCGCTATTAGCATGGCCGAACTTCTCATTCAGAAACAGTCTGTTAGCTTGGTACTATAGAAGATGCTGAAAATAAGACACTCAGGAAGTTTGAAGTAAAATACTTTTATAAGGAACACAAACTATTCAAAAAGGAATCTAATAACAAACAAAAGTCTTTTAAAAGTTATCCTTGTTTTTTCTACCATCTTGAATTGAATGAATCCGCATGAATCCAGTGACCGGCCAGTCAATGCGAATCACAGACAATATAGAAACTAAATGAACTAAAGAACAACTCCTAGCTACATCTAGTAATCCGGCCGGACCTATGATGAAATAAGTAGCTGGATATTAGTAAAGAATAGCATTGGTAAATTTAAACGCTAACAGTCGGCCGTCCTGTTATTGGGAATGTCCCCATTCCCTGTCGGCCATTCGAACGCTAACTAACAAGTTCTAAATTTATGTTAACAAACTGAATGAATTAGCAAAATTAATAAAGTTATTATATCTATGCGGTGATATTAAATGCACTTAGCAATCATAATTAAAACAAAACTCAAAGGGACTATAAGTAATTAGTAAACCATATTCCGGCTGTTCTTATTGATGTACTTAATGCTGGTCTGACGCTGGTCTGCTACGCTGCAACGTTGCTAGGTGAATTTTTGGTCGGCTACACTGTATGTTCATTGTTCCTCAGAATCTGAAATAGGTACACAAATTATATATTAATTAGTTGTTTTTTTTTTTTTTTTTGTTTATTGTTCTACTGCTGGACAGTGGCCTCCTTATTAGTGTTCTACTGCTGGACAATGGCCTTCTTATTAGTATTCTACTGCTGGACAATGGCCTCCTTATTAGTCTTCTACTGCTGGACAATGGCCTCGTAGCAGAATAAATCAAATTAATTCGTACGAGTAGGTAAATTAAATAGTGATTATTTGAATATTGATATGATTTTGTTTCTGATATAATTTTTAAAATTTAAACATAATCTTTATTTATTTTGAGTAACATTAAAGTGAAAGAAAGTATTATTATACTTAATAAGAGTATTATAAGAAATATAGGCTTAGTTTACATATAAAATGTCACTAGTATTGTGGGTACCGCTTGTGCTTCGGCATACCAGTCACAACCCAGTGTGAGTACCGCTTGCACATCGGCATACCAGCCACATATACTCGGACAACATACTTACTCTTTATCAGATAAATAGTATAGTGGGTACCGCTTGTGCTTCGGCATACCATTCACAACCCAGTGTGAGCACCGCTTGCACTTCGGCATACCAGCCACTATATACTAATTATCATTAGGTGAGCACCGCTTGTGCTTCGGCATACCATTCACAACCCTGTGTGAGCACCGCTTGCACTTCGGCATACCATTCACCTTTTATTATAACAATATTAAAGTGTGTGTATTATCATTCAGTGAGTACCGCTTGTGCTTCGGCATACCAATCACATCCTTGTGTGAGCACCGCTTGCACTTCAGCATACCATTCAACTTCATTTATCGGAACAATACTGTTCGGTCATCCATTCTCATAATATATTTATAATGCAGGTATCTTAGTATCAAAATATATTCCAATTCTTCTATTTTATATATAATATTCTTGTATTTTTATATTTAAATCATCATTTATTATAATAACAACAGTGTGTTAAACATTTTGATTTATTAGGACAATACTGTTCAGACAGCCATTCTCATAATATATGTATATAAAATGTAAGTTTCTTTCCATGTTCTCATAATGTATTCAAATTATTATATTTTAATTCTAATATTCTTGTGTCTTCATATTAAATCAACATTTTCTTTGTAATTTTATTAAAGTGTGTTAACCATCTTGATTTAATAGAGCTTTAGACAGCCATTCTCTTAATATTCCAATACATTCTTGTATTATGTGTATAAAATGTAAGTATTTTCTTTCCATATTCTCATAATGTAGGTATTCCAATCCTTTCATTTTATGTCTTATATTCTTGTGTCTCCATATTAAATCGGCCTTTTCTTTGTAATTATATTAAAGTGTTTTAACGATCTTGATTTAATAGATCAATGCTGACCCTCAGCCATTCTCATTATGTAGATTTTTATATGCATATTCTCATTTTATGATTATTCCAATTATATCTTCATATTTAAATCATCGTTTTCTTTATCATCATCATATTCATCATACAATATGTAAATATTCCTATCCTAAAACAAGAACAGGAATTAGAATAGAAAAGTGAGAAATAAATTGCATATTAGTCGCAAGTAATAAGTTACATCCACAGCTTAATAATGAACCTAGTTAAGTAAGGTATAATATTATATTATGTACTTTTATCATAAATAGTTCTTATTACCTTTATCTATTTACAGGAAAATTAACGAATAATTTATTATAAGAATTTTGAAATAATGATAGCCAATTACAAGTTTTTAATTGCTTGAGACACGGATAAAAGTTAAGTGTTACAGTTGCCACGAATTAATTATGAATTATTCATATATAAATTAGTTGATGTAATGGCATTCCTCTTATATTGTAACATGATTATATTATAATTAGTTAAAGTTTCGTGGAATTTTATATTAATTATTTTAAATTGACCGTATCTTAAGTATTAAGTTTTCTATCAAATGAATATAATATAATTAGAGTTAGTATGCATATGAGTTGCAAAATCAAGAGTATAAATATTTGAGAGTATCATTACATAACATGACAATATTTGTGCATATTAGGTACATGGTGCATGGTAATAATTAGCATGCCATGATAAGAATTTACAATCAAGCATTCAGCAAGTAAGTAAACACATATAAGTAGGTAAAAACACCTCCTGTGGGTTGACTGGTAGAAAATGCTTGTAGCATTAAGTCCACCCTTTGTACACTTATTTTTATATTTGTGCAATAAAGGATTAAATAAAATAAAAATATGTAGAGGTAAATACAAGTAGGTGCTTATAGCTACCTTTAATTAACAGCCTTTTCAGTGTCGGCATAATTAAAACTAGAAAATACTTAGATACCAATGGTACCTCAAGATACAGACCAAGCTTAGTTTGGTGACCGCTATCGCTACTGTATACTTAATTTTTTTTAATATGTGCAAAATATTGATTAAATATCCTATCTCATTATAAATTTCATCGATGTCAGCATATTCAAAGAAAGTACAGTGCATTAATTTAACCTACTATTTTTATTTGTAGATAAGTACAATAAAGACTCTTAAAACATTTCTTTATAAGTACTTCGTTTTTTTTTTTTTTTTTATTGTTTCCGTCATTGCCTTCAGATTGATCTAGAGTATTTCATTCACCTTGTTATGAATAGTGGAGGACTGTAAGGTTAATTGTATTTGAAAGTAGGTTTCATCAAATCATTTCTACGTTTTTATGTAAAGGGTGTTTATTTTTTAATTTTTTTTTATTGAATTTTTATCTTTATATATGATAGGCCCAATGGAATGAAATTTGTATGTAGGTACTATGTCAACCTCGCCATATTATGAGGACGTGGGCTTATTACGAGTTTTGAATATAGAATATTTGATTATATATAGGATAATGTCACTTTGTTTGACTTCTCCTTTTGTAAATAAAGCCAGCAAAGTAAGATCATGTATAATTAATTCTGAACCTCTACGTCAGCAAGCCAGCGGCGTCACAAATAAAATATATATTTGAAATGTAGGAAATAAAATAGATTTGAAATATTTTGTTTTAATTACTGCTCTATGCCCAAATAGTATGAGATGGGTTCTTGGCAGTTCCTACAGGGATATTTAAAGTAACTGATGTGATGACTGACTGTGCAAAAGCTTTACAGTCTATTTATAAAGTCCAGAACTGAAATTGATCCGAACTAATTGTAAAATACCGTATTAAATTGATCTATTACCTTCATCTAAGCACCAATCCGTTAAACGATATAGTCAATTGCTATTTTATTTCCTAATATAATTAACTGTAACTGTAAGTATTCAACAGGCAATGACATAAAGTCTCCACAAATTCACACTCTTTACTTCCATGACTATAGTTAGACTGTATATGTGGTCAGTAGTCGTGTTCCTTATTTAAATAAATTAATAAATAAATAAACAAATAGTACCTATGGTATAGTTTTTAATTATATCTGTGTTGTTGACGTTATGTGATTCACACCAAGGTGATTATCAACTCGAGAGACTTATATAGCTTCCACTATGTTTTTGTTTTTTTTTTTTTTTATGACGCTTCCTTATGTCTGGTAAGTAAAGTTGGTTTTCCTTTTAGTCGTCAAAAATGTATGGGATTTCAACTGTCCAAAAACCAATAATATAATGGACAGAGCATAATTGATATTTTCACACTGTAGTTTGAGTTTTAAAGTTCACAAAATGTAAGCATTTTTAGATTGAAATCAATGTGAGGCTGAGCATTGTTATGTATGGAAACTGGTCAATAGTTAGTTTTATTTATATTTAGTATTAACAAGTCATGGAAAACCAATAAAGAAGAGAGAGAATATTCCAGGTTCCGCAATTTGTTTGTTGTTAGACATTTGTAAGATAGTATCATGATAATGCATGGGATATAATCCCGTTTAAGTTTATCTAATAAAGATGAAGGCTTTTGCTAAGTCTAGGAATACAAATATTGTTTTCTAAAATTGCTTATAATCATAATATAAATTATTATCATTGCAACTATGTTGGTGTTACATTAGTTTTAATTCTAAGTAAATACATATAATTTCCATTATCATAGTCTCCTATACGATATAACGACTTTTCCTTAAAACTCAACAAAGCAGTAGGTACTTAAAAATACAAAATATAACACTTCATAAACATTAAAGTTGTAATATACCTATGGTAATTTATATTTATTTAGCAGATCATGAATAAAGTATTCAAAACTTAGGGACCTAGTGGTATTTACTAACAGAATAATAACATGTATTTATACTTAATGTTTTTAAACTACGGAAATAATGTTATCAGATTTAAAAGTTGTCTGAGACGTCCAGCCTTCTTAAAGGTGTTGGAAAAGACCCATATTGAAACTAATACGGATAATAATATGTCATAAAATGGGTGATTGCATGTACATTCACTCTCACTCAGCACAAAAGGTAAACAATCTTTGTGTGTCCTTTTTAATAAAAATACAATTAAACAAATTAACTACAGCCAAAATACTTACTTTTCCATCTTTATACATATATGAAGTTGCGGTTTTTGTAAAACAAATGTTTGTTTGTCAAAGTCTCCCAGACTCTTAACAGATTAATAAGGTAGTTCACAATATATTAATAACGTAAGTTTTCCGTCGTAAAAACAGCATTGATGAAGAAATAACATATTGTGTATGAGACCAAAATTTGTTTTAATGAAATTCCCAATTAGGTACTGTGGAGGTCCACAGTTTAAGTTATGATTTGTTTAAAAAGGAATTATATGAGTTACTAGTAGGAAAATGCTCATTATTATACATAAATATTTGACTGATGATACACTATGACATTATAAAATTAATAATGTTATTCAACATTGATATTTATTAATTGAGGCATTATTGTACTTGTATTAACACAATTTGTTAAGTCATTATTTATTGTACCTAATGTTTAAATTATGGAAATAGCATGTGTGCATGATTTGTACTCTCAGATCTCAATATTCTGCTGAACACCTGTTATTCATACATTACCTATGTTCACAAATAAAGAATTGAATAAATGGTTTAATTACGAAATCAATCATTCTATGCATTTCATGTGTATTTATGTTTCATTTCATAAATTTATTTTGAAATTAATTCAAATAAAAAGACACTCCAAGGCCGCTCAAGATCCGCGCCAAGCAAGATAACTTATATTATTAGGACATCTTTATCTTTCCTGTTAAAAGTTTTTCCTAAAGAAAGAAGTTCAACAAAATTTTACAGTTTGTGAGCCAGGTTGAACCGCCTGGGTGGTATGATAACTAATAGGTATATTGGAGTATTGTTTATCTATTGTCTCAATGGTGAGGCATTCAATGTATAGTTTTAATTCATATGTTGTATTTTTTTTTTTATAATTGATTCGAAAATAAGAAAACAAAATGACAGAAAATAATGTAAGCATGCAGGTATAATGAAATGATATATCTGAAAAGATTTTAAATAGATGATGCATGCGCCTTCACTAAGGCACCAATAAAAGCATACACACACACAAAACATTTTCGTCAACAGATAGCATACAGAAGAAAAATCAAACACTCTTACGTACGTGTACAACTCCAGCTGATGGAATAGAGAGAAAACTTCGCCACAGATTATGGATTTTGCATTTGTATCACTTTCTGAGTCTTTTCTTAGCCATGAAAACTCATTTTCCCAAAGTTGTGTGTACTTCTGTGTCCTTTTTTTTCTTCGTCAAAACTTTTCGATTTTTAGATGGGGTACTTGCGTTATTATTATCAGTACAGGATGCTTGATCGGCGTTATCAATGTTCATCAATCACGTTATAACGAATGGATAAAAGTATTCCAAACAAACAAAACCAAAGTCACAAACAAAACAAACCTCAAAAACTTCTCAAAATAACTTGTCACATGTGACATTTGACGTTTGACATAAGTGGCTGCGTTCAAGATCGTCCAAAGTAAATAGTCGACTTTTTTTGGTTTTGATAATGTGTTTTTGCGTAATATTATATGACTAGTAAAAATGTGTAAAAAAAAGGCTATTTTAGCGTACTCTATTAGTGTTATAGATTATAGATCACGCTTAAATGATATAGAGTACAATACTCTAAAGTAGGGTTGGCATTCCATGGTGGATATTACATCGCGGTATTAAGATTTTTTTCTGTAGGATATTACATCGTCAGTTCATGCTAAAAATTCAGTTATTACTTGATCAATTAAATCAAAGAGAAATAAACTTTATGATTATTAATTATTGACTTGCTACAGTTGCTACTGCTAATTCACAATAATGGGAGGAATTGCGAATTCTCCATTTTGCATTTAGGCCTAATACGCACGCGATATTTCAAATAAAGTAAAGTAAAGTACTTTGCATTCACTGTTGCTGTTTGCAAGACAACAGTTTTAATACAAATCTACCTTATAAAGCTGTGTTTTGCACTTTTCGATAATGAAATTAATCACAATGATAAAATTTTCGCCAAATATAGCGTGATGATCGCGTTTTTACCTTTTATAACCTTATTTGGACTTTACGTGATATTAATTTCTTAAGATAGTGGTTAATAATACGTTAATTTCTTTTCAGTAATCATAGAAACTGCATATTGTTATATCCATAACAATTTTCATAACTAAGCACAGAAATAAATTCACTTACCGGTGGGCGTAGACTTACTCATCTCAATTCTGAAATGTTAGCTTGGTACTATAGAAGATGCTGAAAATAAGACACTCAGGAAGTTTGAAGTAAAATACTTTTATAAGGAACACAAACTATTCAAAAAGGAATCTAATAACAAACAGAAGTCTTTTAAAAGTTATCCTTGTTTTTTCTACCATCTTGAATTGAATGAATCCGCATGAATCCAGTGACCGGCCAGTCAATGCGAATCACAGACAATATAGAAACTAAATGAACTAAAGAACAACTCCTAGCTACATCTAGTAATCCGGCCGGACCTATGATGAAATAAGTAGCTGGATATTAGTAAAGAATAGCATTGGTAAATTTAAACGCTAACAAGTCCAAACTCAATAACTGATAGTTAATTAATTTAATAATTTTCATCGTCGTTAATTAATTGGTTGTTATGTTACAACATATAAAATTTTATATCGACAATGTACCAAAGTACCTACATGTTCACATACCTGTACACTTTACATAACACAGGTAATGTACTTACAGTTAGCATTGTGCAACCAGCACAGAGTAACTACAGCAATAACTCGCAGTAGCATGGTGGTCCAGCTCTCTGCATGCGTTCACTACAATACACTGAGTACACTGAGTACACAACACACATTAATAGACACAATTAATCGAGTTCAATGATATCGGCAGTGTCGATATATTTCCCTGAATTGTTCAGGTTATCTGTTAACTAAAAGTGTGTTCCATGTAATGATAGCTATGATTACACGGCAATTAATAAAATATTTATAAACATCTTAATCAATTTTTACCTTCGATTGAAAAAAGGGTTGCTATAAGATTTACGTGTCCAATCGTCCAATTGAACGAATGTTTGCTGGTGATGATTAAGTGCTGCCTAATGACATTTCGGCCAATCATAGCAAAGCATATCAAAATGTACGCGTTCAGTGGTGGAAGCCACTACAGTTACAGCCACTTCTAAAAACCGGCATCCTATTTTACTAAAGCAGTATCAATACAAGTTGGTTTGTTGCATAAGTGTTAGATTAAACTGAAAGGGGGTGCTCATGAGGTCAACAGTAGTACAAAGTCACGTGACCATCAAAGTCTCTATAGAGAAGCCGGGGTATTATACTCGTACTTTGCCTTGCTTAGTATGTATTATACCACTTTAACAACACCCTGTATAAGTTGTATAAGTAGGAACCAGTTTTTTTTCCATTCGTAAATTTTCACGAATTAACGATTAGTATCGCACTTTTTAACCTGTAATGTATTGATTAACCCATTTCTTAGAACCCAAGGCTAAAATATCAAAGTCATTAAAATCCCCAGCTATCATATCACTTACAATCTGAAACGATACCAAATTTATTGATAACGTTACTACTTAATTCTTTATTAATGTAATTTTGCTGCTAGATAATGTTTAAACTTAGGAGTCTGTTCCTGACATACCACAGAGAGTAGTTGTTATAAATATTTTAATTAAAATAATGAAGAAGGAATGGATTGCGTTGTGGGCAGTGATAGCGATAGTAGTATTGACCGGTGGGGGGGTACTGATATGGTGGCTAGCGCGATCGCCAGAAAGTAAGTTTGGATGGAACTTCTTAAATAACAGTATTTTCGTCTTAAATGCCTTTTTTTTTCATAGCTTACCTAAATAAAAAATACGGATAGTACTGATACTCCTGCTTGCTAGACTGTATGTTCTTAACTACTCAGCATAACCGACACTGTTTCGATTCACTAAGTCTTGCTTGAGGGTCTAATCTGGTTGTCTTATCCTCACTGAAATCCTATCCAAAAATTTCATGAATCTTTAGTGTTGGTCTATCTCTACATCTCCATATAATTATCTCGTAGGTTTGCAGGTGTATTGACTGTGTATGCCTTGCCTTAATGAACTGTAATGCCATGACAATGTAATGACTCTCTTCAGCATCTAAAGGCTACGGGGACATCAAACAGCATGCAGCCTTCGTGCCAATCCGGGACGTGGGGGAAATGTTCTACTGGTACTACCCCACCACGGAGACCAGCTACCCGAGACCCCTCATCGTCTGGCTGCACGGAGTCACCGACGTGCCACCCAGCCTGGCCGCAAACATCGGCGCCTTTGGGCCTTATGACCGACACCTGAACAGGCGGAATGACTCTTGGGTGCGTTTGATTATGTCTATTATATCCACAACGAAGTTACAGGGAGTCGAAAATGGCCTGAATTGCTTCGAGAAAAGGATAGTACGGCCGAGCCGCTTTTTTGCTCGACTTGGTGGGGGCACTGCCGTGCCCCCAGATTTATGTGGAGGTGAAGCGCCGGGCTCACTCGAAAGGAACCTTTGTGCATCGTCAAGGTTTGAACTACCTTCCGAAAATTTGAGTTTTACTTTAGCTGAACTTTTTAGACGAGACTACATCAAATTAAAAAAATAAACATAAAGCCTGTAAACTATAGTTAAGTACATATTTTTCTTCAAGACTGGAGGGTAAAATATTTCTCCTTTAAAGCCTCTTATTGTGCTTAAGTAAGTACTATTTTTCGGGGAATCAGATGGCAGTTATCTTGAAGGCTGCCCGTTAACTACAAATATACATATACATTCTCGCTATTTTATAATCTGGCTAGCATGGATTTCCCAGATGAAAGCTTAAGCAAAGCGGATCTTTATTTAAAAAATAATTTAGATGATGATGACCGCTTCTAAAATTTTGTAAATATTTTTTAAAGCTTATGACTTTTCTTCTTTCCATACTTTCCTTCATACTTTTCATCTTCAATCCAGGTGGAAGACTACAATCTGCTGTTCATCGACGCCCCGCTCGGCACCGGCTTCAGCAGGCTCGTGAACCGCGGCCCCCACCGGCCCACCAGCAGTCAGTCTAATGGTGAGTAGCATAAGATCCTACTAATATTATAATGACGAAAGTTTGTGAGTATGTGTGAATTTTTGTTACCTCTTCACGTCGAAACGGCTGAGCCAATTTTATCGAAATTTGGTATGGAGTTAGCTGTACTTTTTATCCCGGTATTCCACGGGAAAACTTTTATAGACCAAGCGAAACTCGCCGGAACAGCCTGTAAATCTATAAAATCTGATTACAGCGGAACACCTGGCGCTGACACTGAAGGCTTTCTTCGAGGATCACGAGGAGTTGTCGGAGGTGCCGGTCTACGTCATCGGGCAGGGGCACGGCGGCCAGCTCGCCGCCGCGCTCGCTGTCAGACTGCAACAAGTAATTAAGTACTCATAGTATACCTACAGCAGAAGGACTAGTACGGGCCGCATTTAAAACGTGACAAAACTTTTGCATCGCGCTTACGCAGCGTCAAGAGCGAGTGCAACGGAGAACTTTTGTCACATCTTATTAGCGCCCCGCGCCACAGGGCCAGATATACAGGTAGATGTATCTGACCGCATTTGCGTAGTTTGGTGTGGATACTTTTAACCTATTTTGAAGTAATAAGTACAGTCTTTGTTTTCAGGACGACACGGCACATATAGCGAAAAATCTAAAAGGCATCGGCCTGGGTAACCCTGTCATCGACCCTCGTCTGACGCTGACTAAAATGAGTTTCTATTTAAAACAGCTAGCATACATAAACCATGGCTTTACATTCACCGATTTCTTTCCAATATGGCTTGAGGAAGCTCTTGAGGCCGTCCAGCCAGGAGCAGGGTTTGATTTTTACGCACAAATAGGAGAATTAGTAAATGAGGATGGTGCTACGGATATTAATTTAAGGAATGTTATTGATAAGGCGACCCGAGTATCGCCTGAAACTTCTACAGGTAATTACCTACAGCTGCTAAATACCATGTAGGTACTTATATAGGTATCTCGATAACATGACTTATGTTACTTTTTTTACTTTTACCATTTTTCTTTTTTATACCTACATCTGTATTTATTTATTCAGGTTTATATGCAATGAGAAGTTTAAATATACCTTATCTGCTTATACTAAACTATTTATATATTTTACAAATAAAAATAAAATACCTAATAAGGTCAACCGGGGCCAAGTCGCCTACGGGGCTAATGCCTCGAATCCATTTATCTTCCGAACCACATACTTTAGAACTACTGGAGTCATCTGCTATCTATCTTTGTAACTGAAACTTTTACCTCTGACCAATAGATGTAGTATCCGGGTTAATTTTCTTAACAAATCTGCCATTTTAATTTTTTCACCTCTTTCGGCCACCTGAGGTTTCCTGACACGTTTTTTTGAATCGTTCCAAATGTGTATTTGTTTAAAAGAATCTATGTTTCCTAACTGTAAATACTGTTATTGTTTTGTTGCTTTACATACTGTTTTGATTATTTTATTGAAATAACGTAAGATTCGGACACAATATTTAATTACAAAATTGTAGGTTTAGCTTTTATTTTGGGGTAAATGCCTCTGGGCTGATGGGGTTATTGCCTCTATTGCGGCGCAATAGCCCCATTTTCAGAGGTTCTAAACATTTTATGTTATGATAAATGTATTTAATACACTCACGAGCAATGAAAAAGTTCCAGTGACATTAGCACCAAATTACTCCTAAACGAAAAATACTATGTTAATGACGCCTTCTGCAATATTGAAGAACATTTAACGGCGTATCAGAATTAACATTCTTAGATTGGTAATCCAACTAAAACGTTAATAATTTTAATATATAATAAACTAAATATTTTAAAAAATTGGCGTAATTTGGCGTAATTTGTCGACATTATAATGTTGTTAACACGGTATATAGAAAATAATCATATAATAAATAAAAAATTGTCATATTAACAGAATGATCCCACTTGTTTTTAAAACTCTAAATAGTTTTGTAATGATTAAAATTCCGTCAGACTCTAAAAATGGTATACTTACTAATTTAAAGTTGTGGTTTGATTGCAAATTATAAAAAATATGCCCTTGTATGCTTTTATACTGTATTATATAATGTCACGCAAGTATTTATACTTTTTTAAGTCCAATAAAGTTTTCATAAATAAAATGTTGAGCACCCCTGGAATCTTGGATGGGGTAAATTCCACTACAAGAAATTTAGCTACGTAGGCGCCATAGCCCCAATACTTTTTGATCAACTGATTCTCCTTAACTAAGCGCAGTATTTAGTTTACAAGATAATAATTAGCTACGTTAATAGGGCAGTTCTTCTTTTTAAC
The DNA here is from genome assembly GCF_932276165.1 of Plutella xylostella. Lineage (NCBI taxonomy): Eukaryota > Metazoa > Arthropoda > Insecta > Lepidoptera > Plutellidae > Plutella > Plutella xylostella. The sequence continues at coordinate 10,121,586 of NC_063992.1, read as the reverse complement.
CTACATAATGAGTAAAAAATTATCCCAAATTCGAAAAAAAAACTATAGCTTTTTGGTGAACTTTATCATTTTTATGATAGCTTCATGTCTATTCTATCGAAAAAGGTGGTTGGCCGCGTAGTTTACCAATTTTTTCAATATTTTAAGGACATAATACGTGGATAAGGCACAAAAAATTACACCTTCGTCACATTATCTTTTATTTTTTTTTAACGAGATAGTCTTCGTCGTTTGAAATGAAACTTTTTTGATACGCTAATAAACCATACGCTAATACCATTTTAGAAAACATATGAAGGAATGGATTTTTAGTAATAACAAAATATTTATTAAGTAGTTATTACCACTCTGTCACAATTTCAGCTAAAATGAAGCTTGTTTTTGTTATAAATATTTTTTCGCTGCTAATTACAGTAAAAAATTAACAGCATAGACGTTAACATCAATGACTAAATTTAATATGATTTTTCCAAAGTTGTACTACTTATAACATAACATATAAACGACCAAAAATAAGTTGACTACCAGGAGACACCAATCGTTACAAAGTGGTAAACGATGTGACAGAGTTGTTATTCTATTAAATATTAGGCAGGGTTTTGGAATAAAACAGTTTTATTTAATAAGAATAATTTAGTAACTTACATATAAATCATTATGGTTTCAATTTAGTCAAAGAATTAACTGGAGACATCTTTATAATTAGTATTACTAATTAAAATCACACTTGAGAACCTCTGGAGACTGAAATATCCGTATTTCAGGAACTTAAAGGACAAATTTGTTCCAACTACATAAATTAATGTTTATCTGCACAAATAATATTTTCGACAAACTAAAATTTAAGTAATATAACGAAAAATTACGTAATTTCTTAAAGTTTTAATCAGCCATATTTCGAAACTACAGAAGTGGCTCTTAGAACTTGAAAAACTATTTTTTTTCCTTTTTTAATTACCTTAGAAGCTGGAAGGACTTTAATGTAATCATCAAACATCCGACAAATCAATGTCCACCATATTAAACAGTCTACCACATTCATCGTCTGTTCTTGAGAACAATAGCACGAAATCACCTTTTTCACTAACGAAACTTGTTATTACTGCAGCGCAAGTGTATTGGAAGTTCCTTTCGCTTCGTACTTTAACCAAAACGTGTAGTTTCTCTTCAATTTTTCGTTGATGAATATCCTCAGGTTGGAGTGTTTGGTAAAAATGTGACAGATTTGTCGTGTGACAGAGGGGTAAAATGTATTGCAAAGTCGAATAGTATTAAAACAGTAACATAAAATGTATTATTCACATGTTGATTGCAAAGTAATCGTTATTACCAATGAGTAAATAACAAAATAATAATTTAAATATATTTTATTTTAACAATTACCTACGTGACGAAGCTGTCGCCGAATAAACACACGCACCTCCTGTCACACTTTGCGGGTGGCCGATACGCGGTGTCTGGATCTCTAAGGGGAAATCTTACCAAGGGGGAAAAGGAGATCTTAAACTCTGATCGATGGCAATAAGGACAAGTGGCTCAAACAAATATTTTAAATGGCAACCTACGTGACAGAGTGTAACTACTAAAACATTGGGTAGTGAGAGACAATTTTTCAACAATTTTTTTAAATATTTCAGAAATATTTTAAAAATATATATTTTGTTTTACTAAATAAGTAATATCTTCTGGAGTTTAAATAAAATTTTATATTTTATCTCGTCATATATTTTTTTTCTAACATTATGAAATATACGCAGGATGAAGTGGCAGGAGACAGCCAAGATTCGTATGTAATACACCTCTGTCACGCGGATTTACCACTCTGTAACGTAATTTTAAATACAAAAATATAAATTTATATTTTTGTAAACGTTCACAGCCGTTGTGTTTTTAGTACAATGCACGTTGAAATATAAATAAATAAATAAATATTTGTAAAACTCATGATATTTTCCTCACAACTGGTGGAGACACAGTTATGTAGGTTAAAAAGAAGAACTGCCCAATAGTAATTCTATAAATTATATCTACTTAAACTTGTAAAAACCTCTTCCAAGCACACAAAACTAGTGAAAGAGGCATTAGCCCCACTAGGGGTTATTGCGCCTAAAAATGCCATTTTTTGTAGAAACGTCGTTTACACGTACAAGATATTTAAAATTCTACAAAATTGCAGCAAAATATGAAACTAGATAAAATTTCCTAATATGTATCACAAGTTATAGCTTATTAGGGCGTATAGTCTGTTTGTTATGATCAAATGAATATGAAAGTCAAAGTATTGTGGCGCAATGGCCCCGGTTGACCTTAATATAAACTTATGTTACTTATATAGGCTGATTCCGATTTAATATTTTTTCTTGACTCTTTATTTTAGGCTTATCTGGTAACCAGAAACAATTGAGAGTGTTAGCGCAACCTGATGAGGAGCTAGTGGCTTTCATGAACGAGGAGGTGGCGGCGGCGCTTGGAGTCTCCGGCAATTACGACGAGGGCCGGCAAGAGGTCGTTGACAACTTCAAGAACTCATATTTGAACTCTGCCGTGCCTTTAGGTACGGCTTCCCATACACCTCCCAATGCAGTGATGTAACGTTACCTTTATGATTAAATTTTATTTTAATGTACGAATAAGCGACCCTAAAAGTGTAACCTTTTTAAATTTCAGTTGAAGAAATTCTACAAAACACGAAACTCACTGTGACAATATACAATGGAAATTTAGATGCCATATCGTCCACTCCAGGTAAAAATCATTGTATTCATAATTTAATATCAGTACTTACGAATAGTTAAGTAGCAAGTCTAGACTACTCTAGACTAACAACGAAGCTTAATGCTAAACCTCCTCACATCCTATCAACGTTGAAACTTGCGCTTGACGGTACCTACTACCTGAGAGATAACTACCATCGCTATCTACTGCTGCTCACACAATAACCTCTCAAATTACTTCTCTACTCGCCAGGCCAACTAGAATGGGTGAATTCTCTGAAATGGGACGGGCAGGAAGAGTTTCTCAACAGCCGAAGAAATCAAGTGTACGTGAACGATATTCTGGAGGGGTCCGTCAGAGAGACTGATCGGCTGAAGTTCTACTGGGTCAATGCTGCTGGACAATCGGTACGTGCCTTCGGGAGAGTTTCTCCCATTTACTTATAATCTTATGCCTGTTCTGTTACTGTTTAGTGCAAGGAAATAGCAGACGGACATTGCCGGGTGGATATATAAAAAAAATCAATTAACTTTTATACAGGAAACCGGAAGGAGGCGGCTATTCTATGTTTTGATGTTGGTATATATTTTTTTGTTTCAGGTTCCAGTTGACAGTCCTGTTGCTATGAGAAGAATCCTACAAAGTATTGCTGGTTATTAAGTTTATGTGAATAAATTACCTATTTACCTATACCTTACGTAACTTTTACTTACCTTCACTTCCTAAGCTCTGCTTAGGCCCGGGTCTCCTGTTTACGCCGTAGGTCGCGTCCAGCGTCACGCCGCGCCGTAGGCCGCATCACGATGCTCACTATAGAAATGTACTGATGCGGTCTCCCTCACACGGCGACTTTGGCGCGTAGACGACCTAACACCGAGAGGTGACGCGCGTTCGATGCGCAGGTGTCTCTAGTGTAGGATGTCAAAGATTGGCTGCTGTCTGCTGTCGTGGAAACTCAGCTACTGTAAGTATATTATTTAGGTCTAAACGGCGTTTACAATACGTGCGTTTACGGTACCTAGGCTGCACGAATATAAATAGAGCTTGATCCGATTTCGCTCATTGATTGTCGTACTCATACTCCCGTAGTTAGACATACACGAAAAATCACACGATTCTATACCAAAGATGTTCTATTCTACCGCGGTGCCGTTATTATTCTGAGTTTAGCACGTTAATTTAATCTGTGACGATTATATTTCAACTGTCAAAATGACATTATGGTGCTCTCTGCTCTAGTTAATCTGTGTGCCCAAAAGGTTTTGTTTGTTGCTCGCCTCCGTTGTGTATTTTTATTTTATAATAAAATTACCATCTAAATAAAGCGAAAAATACAGCAGTAAAATGGCTGATATACGTGATATTTTGGACATCGAACAGCCAACACAAGAAATAACTAGGGACAGTATAATTCACGGTGATAAAGTGAAGAAGAAATATGCCACTGCTAAAGCAGTGAAGCGGCCAGAGGGAATGCACCGAGAAGTCTTCGCATTACTTTACAATGACAACAAGGAATTGCCTCCTCTTTTGCCAACCGACACAGGTAAATCATTAAATATACGTCCAGAACATAAGTATAATAGTAATAGCCACAGACACATTGGGTCTTAGATCGGTGATAGCTCAGTGGAGTAAGTACCCGCTTCTCGATGCGGGTTTGAATCCCGGCGCTGACATGTACCAACAAGTGCTTTGAATTTAAGTACAATGTATACTGTATTCATTCTTATTTGGCGAAAAAGGTAAACAATCTTTGTGTGTCTTTTTAATTAAAATACTATTAAACAAATAAACTACAGCCAAAATAAATGGTTTAATTACGAAATCAATCATTTTTGCTTGTAAGTATTTCATTTGTCATTATGTTTTATTTTATAACTTAGTTTCTAAATTAATTCAAATAAAAAGACACTCCAAGATTGTTCAAAATCTATGACAAGTAAGAAAAAATACATTTTATATACCATCACTCTTTTATGGTGAAGGAAAACATTGTGAGGTAATCTGCATATCTAGATAATATGTGAACCCACAGTGGACCAGCATGGTGGGAAATGGTCCAAGCTTAGGAAGGCAGTTTAGACCTAGGGGATATATGCACAAAAGAACCACTCGAGAGAGCCAGGACTTACACCCCCACAAAGAATAGAATAGAATTCACTTAAGTAGATCTTATTTAGAATAGAATACTACTTTATTGACTAAACAGAACACAAATACCAATTTATACAGTAGATATAATGCAATAGGTGGCTTTATCGCTAAAAGCGATCTCAACCTTTGGGTGGTGAAAAGACTTAAAGAATAAATGAAAAAGGTGTACAAATGTTGTAGTAAACATTAATTTTTAATAATAAATACATACATAATGTACACAAAGAGGAAAGATAATGGTCTTTTACCTGTTTTTTAATGCTATAGTTGTCTTCGCAAAACAGATATTGGATTATTTCATCATCAAACACAATCATTCTATTGCCACTTAGTGTATCTAATAAGAAAACTACATTGCAGTTTGGTTGAACCTGGCGGGGTTCTATTATAACTTAGTTGCCGCCCAAGATATTCTAACTACTCAGGACCAGAATATTTTTACTAAGAATATAGTATTATTTTAGTATATAAGTATTTTATTTTTGTTAAATGTGCTTATATCTGCATATTTATAAGTAATTAAACAAGTATTTCAATTCCTGATAAATTAACTAAAACATTACAGGGAAAGCATACAAAGAAAAGAAGGCTAAGCTTGGTATGCGAAAAGTTCGGAAATGGGTCTGGGCTCCATTCACTAATCCCGCAAGAAAGGACCATGCAGTATTTTATCATTGGAAGAGAGCAGCCGATGAAGCTAAAGAATACCCATTTGCACAGTTCAATAAAGTGAGAAAAATTAAACATACTATGTATCCCTAGTTTCTTGTTGATTTCATACAGAATTTACCACAATTTATGTACCTACAATAAGTACTTGACCATTTAAGGGCTGCCATTTTTCCAAAGAAACATGAAATTATATTATGAACAAACTAAAACAGTAAGTCTGTTCAGTTTTTAGTAAACAAGTTATACAAAAAAGTTGTCTTACAGTTTTTAGTTTGTTCATAGTATAATTTTTCTATTATTTTATTTTAAAAGTCTCTCAAAACTGAGCCAGTGGCCAAGATCTATAATTTTAACTGTCACTTTCAGCAAGTATCCATACCAACATACTCGGAGTCGGAGTACAATCAGTACCTCAAGTGTGAGGACTGGAGCCAAGCTGAGACGGACCATCTGATGGACTTGTGCCAGCGGTTCGACCTTCGCTTCATAGTGATCCACGACCGCTGGGACCGGGCTGCCTTCCGAGACCGCAGTGTTGAGGACTTAAAGGAGCGATACTATAACATTAGTGCAATTTTGAGTAAGGTAAGTTGGAAAAGTAATTTTGAAATTAGTCTTCACCATTTTTAAATAAGATCTAATGAATTTATGTACAGCTGGTTTATATTTGGACTCACATGGCCCCATTTATCTCAGCTAACATACCATTGCTAGAATTGCTTACTCACTCTTATGTAGCCCAACAACTTTCTGCTGGTCTTAACTGAGCCTCATCTTGCATTCCTTCCGTATGAAATTGACTTCTCTGAAGAACACCTTACATCACTACTATTACCAATTTATAACCTAACCTTACCAATGTTATAAAACCCCCGATATGACGCTACCATAGATAGATACACACACACATAATATGGCACGACACGTGCAATGACGAGACACGTTAAACTTATAACACCCTTCCTTGTTGGTGGTTAAAAACATTTTATTACCATCTATGTTCCAGTTAAAAACGAACCCGTGGTCGAACACGATCACGACACCTGGCGGGGAGAAGCGTATCTACCAGTATGACGCTGAGCACGAGCGGAAACGGAAGGAGCAGCTGCAGAGACTCTTCGAGAGGACGCAGGAGCAGGTGATGATGATGTGGATAATGTTAAATATTGTCTTTTTATGGCTAACATGAATTACTGCATTTACTTTTCGCAGATGTTGTGTTCAGACACGTTGGCATTCCGACCGAATGGCGTAGTGGTTAGTGACCTTGACTGCTATGCCGAAGGTCCCGGGTTCGATTCCCGGCTGGGGCAGATATTTGTTTAAAGACAGATATTTGTACTCGGGTCTTGGGTGTTGATATTTATATTTAGTATGTATCTATCTATGTATTTGTGTAGATATATCAGCTATCCGACACCCATAACACAGGTTCTGCCTAGCTTGGGGTCGGATGGCCGTGTATGAGATATCCCCACATATTTATTTATTCCTGTGCCGGAATAATAAATAAATAAAACTATTGCCACCCTTTGAACCTAGGCACTAGAGCAATAATTATGTATTTAAACTTATATCTGCCCCAACCCGAACTGTGGCAAAGTACAGTCAAAACATAATGTTTCTTTTTAGTTAGTGTTTATCCAAATTATTAACCACAATCACCACCCACCCATTCCCACGCATAACTCCAAATTCAAACCAACTTTCCAAACGCAGATAGAAGAAGAGCAAATGCTCCTCACCGAGCTGAAAAAGATTGAGGCGCGCAAACGCGAGCGCGAGCGCAAGACGCAAGACCTGCAGAAGCTGATATCCCGCGCTGACAGCGCCCCCACAAGCCAGCTCAACAACGGAGAAGGAGCTCCCAGCACTCCCACCGCCGCCGCCAACCTGGCGAGACGACACGACAAGAAGTTCCATAAGAAGAAGCTCCCTACGCAACAGCGCCCGGCTAGGGTTGTCGAGAATGTTGTAAGTTTTGATTTTCACTTGTATTCATCATCAATGAATAATCATCTAGAGTGTTTGGCTGCTGTGTATAAACAGGGTGTTGAAAAAGTGGTATACTTAAGTAGTAAACCGAAAGTGGCTTAGCGAATTGTCATAAGTGGTAACAAAAGTCACCCCCTTTCGGGTTACCCTTTTTGCAACAACCTTATAAGTCAGCCCTGCTGTATCACCTCCTGAAACTCGTCCTTTGTTGCTGTCCTATGGTACCCCGGTGGTACAGAGGGCCTTTACAAGCGTGCGCCACGCCGTTCTGTCCTCAGCAACCGCTCTGGCTTCCGTCCAGCTCAGGCCTTGCGCTCGCAGCTCGCCGTCCACTGTGCGCCGCCATGTGTGCACGGGGCGACCGCGTCTGCGGTGGCCGCCAGGCGGTTTCCATTCGAAGGCAATGCTCGCTTTGCTCTCGGATCCTTTTCTGATTGTGTGGCCAATCCATCTCCATTTTCGCAATGCGATTTCTTGTTCGATGGGGGTCTGCTTACACACGTTCCACAGGTCAACGTTCCGGATTGTGTTCGGCCAGAAGATGCGGAGGATCGACCTCAGGGATTTGTTGACGAACACTTGTAGTTTGTTCATCAATCCCTTAGTCACTCTCCACGTTTCACAACCGAACAGCAGAACCGATTTGACGACGGAGTTGAAAAGGGAGATTTTCACGCGACGCTTGAGCACGTTGGAGTCCCACACTGGTCTTAGTTGTGCGAAGGCAGCTTTCGCCTTATTTATTCTTGCTGCAACGTCTTCGTCCGTCCCACCTTGGTTGGTGACTGTACTGCCGAGATACACAAAACGGGATACTGTCTGTAGGCTTTCATTTTCCAGTACAAGTGGGTCGGTGTCAGTCGACTTTACGCGCATGTCCACTGTTTTTCGACGGTTAATTCGCAGGCCCATCTGGTCAGCAGTGTCTCGCAGTTTCTCCAACTTTGCTTCCAGTTGGGCTAATGTAGGTGATATCAGTACAATGTCATCCGCGTAGTCGAGGTCCTCCAGGACACTTGTACCCCAACTGATGCCTTGGACATTTGTTGTCACCTCGCGCATGACGTCATCCAGCACAATAATAAATAGTAGCGGGGACAAGAGGCAACCCTGTTTTACACCGGCGGTGATATTTATTGGTAAGCCCAGCTCTTTTTCATGTATCACCCTACACGTGCTTCCCTCGTACAGGGACTGGACAATTCGGACTATGGCGCTCGGTATCCCTCTACGGTACAGGCTGGACCACAGCGCGCTCCACTTCACGGTGTCGAAGGCTTTCTCAAAATCTACGAACGCGAGATATAGTTCGGATTGCCATTCGACACACTGTTCTATCAGGATGCGCAGGGTGTTGGTGTGGTCAGCGCAGGAGCGGCCGGGGCGGAATCCGGCTTGCTCTTCTCTGAGCGTGGGTGATACTTTGTCCAGTATGCGGTTGAGCAATATTTTTGCTAACACTTTAGCGGCAGAAGGAAGCAGGGTGATGCCACGCCAGTTGTCGCACTGGGATAAATCACCTTTCTTAGGGACTTTCACTAAAAGGCCTTGCTTCCATTCGGCAGGCACCAGTCCAACTCGAGACAGAAGGGGGTAGAGTAGCGAAGCAGTTGTCGGGGCGTCAGCTTTCAGCATGTCCACATGGATATTGTCTATGCCTGGAGCTTTACCGCTCTTCAGCTGCTTAACTGCTACGACTATTTCGGTAAAACTAGGCGGAGTCGTAGCAGTCGTAGTTTATTCCCTCCGCTGACGTCCCCTCCAGGTGATGGCTCTGTCTGGGTGCGGTCCAATACTGCTTTAAAGTGCTCTGTCCACCGGCTCAATTGCTCTCCAGAAGTGCACAGGAGTCTGCCATTTCGGTCCTTGAGCGGCTTTTTCGGTGTTCGGGAACCTTGGCCACTGATGCGTTTGGTGATTCCGTAGAGTTCACGCATGTCTTTCCGATTTGCAGCAGAGTTCGCTCGATCGGCCAGTTCATCGTAAGCTCTTCTGCGGTCTCGTCGTGCCAACTTTCGGATCGATGAGCGCAGTGATCGATACCGTTCCTGCAGCTCTGTAGGACATGCTCCAGGATGGGGCAGCATTTGGGCTTTGATGAGCGTTCTGGTGTTAATGGCTTGCCATAACTCTGCAGACATCCACTCCTCTCTCCTCCGGTTTGAGTAACCAAGCACTTCTTCGCCAGCTTTGGTGAACGCCGTGCGGATGCGGCTCCAGGACTCTTCCATCTGTTCGTCTTCGAGTTCCTCCAGTAATTCGAATTGGTTCCGAAGGGATAGACGAAACTCTTCCCTGTATACAGGGTCTCTTAGTTTTTCCACTTCGAAACGTCTGGTGGTTTTTTCAGACTTTCGCGACGGGATAGCCAGTCTCAGGCGCACCTCACCCAGAACAAGATGGTGGTCGCTGTCGATGTCAGCTCCTCGGCGGTTACGAACATCCAACAGAGATGATCTCCAGGTGCGGCTGATCGCAATATGATCAATCTGATTGCGTGTTACACCGTCTGGAGATATCCAGGTGACTTTGTGACACTCCTTGTGTTGGAACAGCGTTCCGCCGATAACAAGCCCGTGATTTGAACATAGCTCACCGAAGAGTTCTCCGTTCTCGTTTATTTCTCCGATGGCTCCAAAAGGACCCATGTAATGTGTCCGATCGACACAGTTTGAGCCCATTTTCGCGTTCATATCACCCATGACAATAACAATAACATGTAGTGTGTCCTTTACGCCCTACTAACTGCCCCTCAGACGGTGGAGTGGTCCGGCATCCGTTTCCCGGAATTTCATTTCGTACACATTAACACGGTACAAATATATGACCTCTCCTCCTTTTCTCCCCTTTTGGTCACCTGAGAATGGGAAGATCAGATAAGAATGAGCCCGATGCGAAACTTTTGTCACGTCTTAAATGTGCCCCGTGTTAACTTCAGGTATCACTATCGAGCTATAATGAAAAAATCATCGTCTACTTGGTCATATGCTCTCAGACGGTGGAGTGGTCGGGCATCCGTTTCCCAGAATTTCATATCGCGATCATAGAATAAGAGCTCTCACACACATAAACACGGTACAAACATACGACGTTGCATTGCATCGTGCCACTCTCTCCTATTGAACACCTGAGAATGGGAAGCTAACGTTTGGTCAAGGAGACGTTCGTACCGTGTTTATGTGTGTGAGCCCTAACCAATGGTCTGGACTACGGATATGCCAGAAGGGCTAGCATGGGGCGCAATTAACACGTGACAAAGTTCTCCATCGCGCTCGCTATTGAGCTTGCGCGATATGAGTGAGCCCGATGCGAAACTTTTGTCACGTTTTAAATGCGCTTCGTGATAGCTCTTCAGGAACCGTTATTGAGCTATTATGAAAGTTATCGTCTAATTGGCCGAATGCCCTCAGACGGTGGAGTGGTCGGGCATCCGGTTCCCGGAGTCGCGCGGCGCGGGCGTGTGGCTGCGCTCGCAGCGCATGAAGCTGCCGCCCGGCGTCGGCCAGAGGAAGACCAAGGCCATCGAGCAGGAGCTACGGCAGCTTAATATTGGTGAGTCGTGCTGCAATGTATTCTATTTTATTTTGTGGGGGTGTAGTAAGAACCTCTTGGTACTCAAGGTCCTTTGTCCCTGCTGAGGGACGTCAGGATGGATGTATGTATGTATGTATGTAGTTAGTAAGAACCTGTGGGGGTCACTCTCTAAATCGGCGAACGAACGAACAAGAATTGTCACGCAATAGGCACGCTTAATACAATGAGACTGGGTCGTGCGTGGCTCGCACAGCATCGCCCCGAAACTTAGTTTTTCATCCTACAAAGTGACCCCCTGTACCTGTGCGTATCCACAAGATCTAAATATACTACCATTTGAACCCACATTTCTGATGTGAGAAGCGGATGCTTACTCGAGTAAGCTACCACCGCTATACCGAAATACCTTATACTGATGCACAATGTATAATCCTGCTGGACTGCACGTTAGAGTGCGTTGTATAAATAAAACTGTACTTACTTAAATTCTTCATTTCTAAATAATTAATGGCTGGATTCGAACTCACGTCCTCACGAATGTGAGTTACCTTATCTACCCCGACTCTTTCACTGTGTGCATAATAATGAAAGTTAGACCGATAAAATTAAATTGTTTACATCATGATGGTTCTCCTGCAGAGCTAGCGCCGACGCCCACGGAGGACATCTGCAAGCACTTCAACGAGCTCCGTTCGGACCTGGCGCTCAGCATCGACCTCAAGAACGCGCTCGCCTCCTACGAGTTCGAGCTGCAAGCGTTGAGGCATCAGTACGAGGCCGTCAACCCGGGCAAGGTAGGCAGTAGGGCAGATAATGCTTGGGCCATGCGCTCAGATTTAATGAGAATTTAGGGCCAGCGCGAAGGTGCCATTTTCTTGGGCGGTTGGGCTGTCTTACGCTAGTAATATATAAGTCTATATTATTATTATCACTTCCATGATCCTTGGACATTAAACTGGCGTAGGTGGCGCTCTTAGGCGGCGAACAAACGCTCACAGCCTATTACTGCTTGGCTCACTTTTCAACAATTGCTATTTTTTATACATTAGGGTAAGGCCAGACGAGCGTAATTTTGTCAGTTGTGAGTCGCGTATTCTGATGCGCGGGTTCGAGGGGGGCGGGGAAATTTCCACGCACCTTTTTCTGCCGGAGTACGCGAGTCACAACTAGGGCATGCAATACCGGTAATAATTTCAATACCGGTATTGAGTTACGGTATTAGAACTCAATACCGGGATCCCGGTATTAATACAGGTATTAGACTTCCTTGTTATAAATGGCATATATTTTGTTTAAAGGTCGTATAGGGCAAAATACAACAAGAAAAAGCAATCAAATTCTGTATTATGTAATATTTTTTACGAGAATTGAGTATTAGAGTTAAAATTTTAGAACACATGGGCAACAAGTAGGTTTTTCAAAGGCCAAAAACCGCATGTAACGGTTGAAAACAAGTGCACTTTCATAGTACTTATATAGGAGCACAAGGCTAACTATATCTTAATCGCTTGATTTATATCCTAAAAAATGACCGATCCCGGTATTACTTCAATACCGGTATTAACTTTCAATACCGGTATTGAAAAATGGAGATTTTGTCCGGGATCCCGGTATTACGCAATACCGGTATTTCGGTATTGCATGCTCTAGTCACAACTCACAAAATTACGCTCCTCTGGCCTCACCCTTATAAGAGCGATGACTAGAGAATCTAACTATCTACTTTAATTAGTGCACTAATTAGACACAGCACATACGAAATTACTGTTTCACCATTTGTACAAAAGTAACTGCAGTCTCTTTATCTATGTTTTTCTTTCAGACCCTCGTGATACCAGCATCGCTGTGTAGCACCGTGGCAGAGGCTGACACCAAGCCAGTTGGGGAGATCATAGATGTAGTGGGGTCCCCGAGCATGCCAAACAACTGATTAGTATTACTACTGTATGTACCTGTGTAAGTCTATGTAATAAAGCATTAATGGAAAATAATTGTTTGTTGTAATGTAATTACTAGAGATGCCACGAATATTCGGCAACTATTCGGTATTCGGCCAGTTCTTTCAGTATTCGGTATTCGGCCGAATAGTGCGTACTATTCGGGCCGAATACCGAATAGTAAATCATGTATAAAATGACTTGTTATTTTAATCAAAATTGTGTATTTATTTTCAAATCACAACATTTTGGTACTTAAAATTAATCAGTACTAAGTTGTACTGGATAAAAACGAGCATTTCAGCATTTTTTGGTAGCCCACGGTTGCGCTTTTCATATTAAGCATCCTCAGAAAATAACCTCTCACTATAAACGCTACTTCCAGGTGAAGAAAGATAAGTTTTTGCAAATTTCAAAAGGTTCGCGTATTTTTTTTTGTTTGCTGACCACCACTTGTAAGGATAGGCCATCCGATCTAGGCGAAAAAAATCAACTCGTTTGCCACAGCATTCTGCCTCCTAATAATTAGCATTTCTCATATAATCTGTAGCGACTTCTTCAAAGCAGTTCCAGGAACAAAAAAAACAGGTTGTAGCGCCGAATATTCGGCGGCCGAATATTCGGCGCTTCGGCCGGCAGCCTCGCCGAATATTCGGTATTCGGCCAATTCACTATTCGTGGCAACACTAGTAATTACCCTAACTGGAAGTAAAAAATCCTTCAATTTACTAGCTCATAACTACTGAACTTAGATACTTTGAGAGAGATAATAAAAGGAAATATGTATGAAAGAATATTTTATTAATAAGAACTTAAGCTAAACTGCACCCTTTGGTGCGCCATATGCGTCCGGCATCCTCTCAATTGTGTACTTGTGTTCAGCCACATACATTATTGGCACTCCCGGAATCTTCCGTATCCGTCTCTTTAAATCTTTATCATTTGTAGCCACAATATAGCATTTATGTTGTGTTACTCTTTGAACTATACAGTCATCAGCATAAGTCCCTTTGTGCAGACATGTGATTCTTTCAAACCGTGGATCTTTGATTATTCTTAATGCCACCCTGTATTTTCTACCTAACTTTTCTAACTCTCCTAGAACGCAATCAGTAATGTATGGAATGCATTTAGCGTAAAGGCAGTCCATCATATTTTGCATTATGTCCAGTTTGTTTTTGATGGAGAAGTTAATGAAGTTAGTGTCAATGAGTATGTGGTAGGGAGGCCCCAGCTGCGTGTTGTATTGGAAGAACATAGCCGTGCTTGACTGAGGAACTTCGCGAATCTTCATCTCGTGAGGATCTATCTTTTTCTTCTTAGGTTCTGCTCTTTGACTGTCCTTTATCCTGCTGTCGCTAGGGCTAATCACTTTTTTCATTTTAGCAAACCTCTTCTCCACAATTTTACGGGTTTTCCTTTGCTTTCCCTGAAAGTAACATATTATTATAGGTTAAGTTTTGAGGTTAAATTAGATCGAAGAAGCTATTAGCAATTGGGATTGTTGCAATTAATTCCTTACCATGATAGCAATTTAATTTCTTCTCAGGGAACAAACCCACTTTATTTATTTATTGTGTGTTTCAAAACATAAGTGAGTGAAAATAAAAATAACTGGATTGGATCGGTTGGTTCTCAGAATAATAAAAGTGAATGACAGAAATCACAGATTATGCGGACCGTGTATGTGCGACTGTCAGCTGCGTCCATGAGCCAACCATGAGCCGCGTCCGCTAATGTGTCGGCGCCTTTATGATGTGACAAAATACTTCGTAAGCATAGAACGTTAAAAACCTTTTTATTGCTCGTGTGTTTGTTACCCAATTTTTGATCTCATTTTACATCTTTTGTTACTGTAATGTAATCATATGATTACAAGTCCCCAAAGTTCCGAGTTCTAATTGCTTTTCCGTAATATGGTGAGGGATTTTACCCCTAGATTCCCCTAAGAAGAAGCAATTGCGTCCAAAAATATAATGGGAATCTGTTGCCCCCAAATCCAAATTCCGCTCTTGCAGTGTCTATTGTGTCATCGCCGGTGCTAGACCATGCTAGACATATTTAATTTTGACAGTTGACGCAGTTGACACAATTTTCAATTTTGTGCTTTAAAATGCGTGTATGTGCTATAAATGTGTGCAGAAACTATAAGGGTCGACTAAAAACGACACACAAGGTCACCTTCCATGCGTAAGTTTAATAATAATTATTATAAATGATTAAAATAAATAATTTTAGTAAGTAAATATTGTTGTCATTTTTATAAGTGTTGCCTGTTTTTTCTTGAATATAAATACCAAAAAGTGAGAAAAACGTTAAGATATCTTCGTGATTGGGTTTTTAAAATTTGAACTAGGTACCTACTTACTTATCTTCAATCGATTTTATATCGGCTCAATAATGGAGAACTTTTGCAACACCGCATTAATTAAAATAATTGAGTACTTTTCATTGTTTTTCTGTTTGTTTTAATCATATCTTGCAACATGGAATGTGCAGGTTTCCGCACGATCTTTTCCTTCATCGTAAGAGCGAATGGTATACATTGTACTTAAATTCTAAAGAACCCTTTGGTACATGTCAGCAACGGCATTCGAACCCGCATGTCTGGCTTGAGAGCGAGCGCTTACCAGACTGAGCTACCACCGCTCCTAAATTTAAATACGTTTGTTTTATTTAGCTACTCGTGCAAACTGGCACTTCTAATTGAATTTATTAAAATAACAGGTGAATCTGAGCCAATACATTTTATTCTAACCAAATAAACACACTTTAAGTCTTTCCATTTTCTACCTACTTAGAAGAAAATGTATCTTCTTGGTACATTTTTTCACTCCACAATGACATGTCAGAAGCTGCAGAAGCTAAAATACTAATGTCACGCACACATGTAAGAAAAAGTTGGCCTGTTTATAAAAAAATAATGTCGGCGATGTATCATAATGGGGATAGACAAGACATTAATATACTTATATTAATATATTCATATAAATGATATAAAAATAAAATAATATGGAGCCGTGGTAGCTCAGTCGGGTAAGCGCCCGCTTCTCACGCCAGAGATGCGGGTTCGAATCCCGGCGCTGACATGTAACAATGAGTTCTTTTAACTTAAGTACAATGTAATGTATACCATCGCTCTTACGGTGAAGGAAAACATCGTGAGGAAACCTGCATATCTAGATCTAGCACATCTAGATATGTGAAATGTGAACCCACCAACCCGCAGTGGACCAGCGTGGTGGGAAATGGTCCAAGCTTAGGAAGGCAGTTTAGACCTTGGGGATATGCACAAAGGTTCCACTCGAGAGAGCCTGGTGCAGAATAGAATAGAATAGATATAAAAATAATTATATTAATATATAATAATGTCTATGTGTACAACCCGCGCAAAGTTTCTAGACACCTGGCCACCTGGCCCAAAAATCTACCCCTCTCCCCTTTCCCCGCGCGAGGCCCCGCTCTCGTCCTTTTGTAGCGTTAGCATAAGAATCATCAGACGATTACCTAACAATAAATATTGTTTATCGCATACTTTTTGTTACTACTTTAACAAGTAGGTATCAACTTGAATACTTATACAGGGTGTTGCAAAAAGGGTATACTAAGCCGAAACCAGCATGTGCAGCATGTATGCCCAAAACTGAAATCAGAACTTTAAAATTAGTATTTTTTTTTATTCATTTTCCATAGAAACTTAGTTGGTCAAGTGACTTTTTATTATGGAGAATGATTTTTTTTTCGCGAATTTTGAAATTCCAATTTCAGATTCGGGCTTAGACATAACATGCTGCACAGGCTGGTTTCGGCTTAGTATAATACCCTTTTTGCAACACCCTCTATATAAACAAATATTTATAAATTTTATTACAATATAACAAAAGTCAGGTAAGTAAGTAAGTTTTTTTTTTTAGATAACCAGAATAATTTCAAATATCTGGGCGCTACATGTATATATTATTATGTTTACGTTCTCGCAATAATTTTCTTTATAAAATTAGTTCATTAAAACTGCGCAGTATGGCGAGGTTCATTATTTTTGTAGCCGAGCTTAGTTATAAAAATACTGATAGCAAAGAGGATATTTATTGTAATATCGATATTACTTTTTTTGCACTCAGTACTAAAGACAAATGTCATTTAACCCAGGTGTCTAGTTATCTCGCCCGCCTTGTATGGGTGAGTCCATCTAGGGTTGTATGTAATCAAAGCATCAGTGTTGTAATTTTTTTTGTGTTGCCAGTTTTTTCTTGACTTCTTAAATAAAAACCAAAAAAAGAATTCATAAAGTAATTTTTCTATTTGTGCTAGGTAAGTACTAAGTATTTTATATGGACAGGTAATGAATGAAAAAAATGTTAAAACTGTTTTTCTTACTATGTTTGCTCAGTCTATTAGATAGCTATTATCTAGATTATACACATTCAACAGGCAGGCGTTTTGCTTAGCGCCTAGAGTCTAGCGGGTCACCTAGCTTAGTAAAACAGTCGTTCTAAAGTCAAAGAAGCATCTCCAATTGAAAATAAAATATCACTTTAGGTAAAAAGCATCTGGTCAAAACGGTTAGGTAACATTGTTCGTTAAGACAGTGTTTTTTTTAACTTATCTCTTAATACCTAGAATGGTAAAATAAATTTAATTTACGCCAGAAATTTAATGCCCGTTTCTGTTTATTGTTTTTTTTTTCAATTCACAAAGACCATGTAGCGCCATTGTTCACATAACTGCGCTACATAGTTTTTGTGAATTGAAAAAATACATAATTAATGCATGATTCTTATGATGACCGAATTGTAATATTATATTTTATATGTACCTATAATTTTTTATATGTTATTAGGATACCAACTGATCCTGTTATAAAAAGTAAATGGATAGACATTATTAGAAAAAGCCGAGGAGAGGATTACTGGAAACCGACAAAAAATACAGTGGTCTGCTCTGATCATTTTCATAATAAAGACATTTATATAAAAAATCAAACAGGACCCCGAAGACTGAAAAAGGGAGTGGTACCGTGCAAAGTAAGTTTGGCAGGCATTATCTAATCCTAGACACTGGTCTATCTATCAGTGGAAACTTTTAAAATGCCTGCTTACTCTATTGTTATGTTATAAAATTGTGTTATATTTTTTTCCTAAAAACAAAATAAATAAATAGGCATTTGAGAGGTCGTGGGTTCGAATCCTGGCCACATTCGGCTACATGATTTTTGCAACACTATGTACTTATACGATTTCCATTTAAGTATTTAGATTTGTGTGGGTAGATAGTTAATTATAATATTTAAATTCCCCATTTCAGGCATTATTCTTATTCCCAGCTACGTCTGAAGGAAGCGCTAGCTCTGACGAAGAAGCAGGAGAAATAAAAGATGGATATACCAAACGGCCGGTTAGCTTATATAATATAATAGTCATTTTTTGACTTGCCACTAGCCAGTGAAGGTATTGAGTACCTACTTATTGTTTATAGAATTATTTTATATTATTCACGTTTCAGGCATTGCACAGCATATTCTTATCCTCACCAAATTCTCAAGGTAGCGCAATCCCTGACGATGGAGAGGGAGTAATAAATGATGGATTTACCAAACAGCTGGTTAGTTTTTATAGAATTATTGCTTTTTCACATATCGAGTTAGTGAAACCATAAAAAGTAGGTCCGGAATGTGGAAAATGATGCTGATGATTTAGGTCATCTACGCGTAATTATATTGATAAAGTACTAAAAAATAAGTCATAGGTACCTAAATAATATTTTTCAACCATAATTTCACATTTTAAACGATACATACCTATTATATATTTTGTGCACTACAATTTTTTTACATACATCTATATTTTCAGATGCCTTCCACATCAAAAAAAATTGAAAACAATAATTCAGAAGCAGATGACCAACCGCTTTCTTCTGCCGCGGGAACTTCAACCGACGTATTATTTCCTTCTACTGCTAAACCTTCAAAAGCCTTGACGGATATCGAAGATTTTTCAGACCTGGACTCTGTTTTTGATTCCCCTCAAGAAGCCAAGTTGCGAAAAGAGTTGAGAAAAAAAACTGCGCTACAAAAAAAACACATCCTTAAAATTCAATGCCTCCGACGAAAAAATTTGCGACTGCAAAGGAAACTTGCCTCGTTTAAACAAATAATCCAGACTTTAAAAAAAGAGAGATGCAATAAGGAATAAAGAGTGACCACCAAACATCACAACACCAATATTCTATTCTATATATGTATAGGTATACATCTATATTACCAACACCATAAGACATTGTTAAATAAATAAGTTTTTTTGGAAAAAATAATATTAGGTATAATTTGTTTAAAAAATATTTACACATACCTACCTACCTTACGTTTTCATTTTGTACCTACTTAGTAGAAAGTTAAGGTACCTACGTTGGCACATTTTTCACTGTGCTCACGCACACATAGAAACTAGAAAAAGGTAGGGATAAAGATAAAAGACTCTTTATTTGCACTCAAACAGAAAAATACTTCGATCAAGGGTACATAGAATAGAAAATAAATAGTACAATCGCTGGCCTTATTGCTAAAAAAAGTAATCTCTTCCAGGCATCGACAGTAGGGATGTATATATAGACTTGACTAAAGCTACGTACAGACCGGCCCAACGAATGCCCAACGATGGATATTTATCATACATAATACAGAGAGATGGGCAGATTGCAAAAACGAAGGTCATCGAAACCCTTTCGTTGGCGTTCGTTTGGCCGGTCTGTACGCGACTTTAAGAGGGTCCCGTCCCGTTAGGTTGACAACCAATATCTAGATTATCGTTACAAAAAAAATTAATAATCAGCTAACGAACTAATATTACTAATTAATATTTACTTATTTTACATGGTAATGTGAAGTACTAGTTATTACTATCACCGTATCGTATCGCCTGCCGTAGAAATACTCCCGTAAAGGCGACGACACACTAGCGGACGCGGCTTACGGACGCGCCTGTCAGCTGCGACTGATAGTGTGCACGGTCTTTTGGGACAGTTCATGCTAGATCGCTCTTGGACGGCTGAAAGCTGAACGACAAAGAGTCCGCTAGTGTGTAGGTACCTTTATGGCTGGTTAAAAACCATAGACAACCGGAAATGTCGTACGTCACTACAAGCGTCACGTCGCTCGCTCACTCACGCCGCCATTTTGTTTCATTGACTGATGCCGTGCCGAAAGGACGCCTGCTAGTCAATTTGAAAAAGTGCTAATTATTATTAATAATTTCACTGTGGAATAAATCTGTTATTTGTTATAAATAAGTGTAAGTATAATAAGTGTTAAATTGTGGATATGAGAGAAGGAGTTTGAACGTCTAACGTCCAGCTCCAGTGATAGTGATGGCGTGGGGTTTTTCATTGCCTCTTTTCCCTTTCAGAATGCAAATGCACGCAATGAATAACTACAATCGTGGATTTGGAGGTCAACCTCAACCTCAGAGGCAAGGCCCCCGTCGTGGTAACCGAGGTGGAGGCGGATTCAGACAGACTCGGTTCGACAATAACCAGCAACGCAATCAAAACCAAAATCAGGGTCAACGCCCGATTGAGGTCAGTAACTGTATCTTTGTTAAAATATATGTTTATAAAGCTACTAGTGTATCTTTCAATCATGAAATTTCTACTTATGTGTTGTTAGCATACATCTATGTAGGTTTAAGTGCGTGTAAAAGATAATCAACAGCTTTGTCCATCGACGGCCATTTTGTTACATATTTAGTTATTTTTGGCCGTGAATGCTTTTTCTACATTGTTAGCAGTACTTCTCAAAAGCTACTAGTGAACATAAGCTCAGGAAATATTATAATGAAATACAATTATTTGTTACCAAAATAAATTCATTTTTTCTCTGTAGAACAAGCCTGCTGAAAAGCCAGCTCAGGCAGCCCAGAATCAGACTCCCAACCAGAATCAACAACCTCGTCCTAACCAGCAACCGGCCCAGAACCAGCAGGCAAGACCAAACCAGCCTGCTGCTAACCAGAACCAGGCACAGCGCCCCAACCAGACACCTGCTCAGGGCCAAAAGACTACCCCGCCTGCTCAGAACCAACAACCACAGCCCAACAACCAGGTAGCTCAGCAGGGCAAACCAGTGCAGCAAACCCCACCAAAGCCTGTTGCTGATAAAGTGGATTCCGTGGCAGCCCCCACTGAAGCCCCCAAGCCTTTGATGCAACAGAACACTGGATTCAACCAACAAGCTAAGAAGGATGACAACAATCAACCCCAGAAGGTTTGTCTTCAATTTGTTTTCACCAATATTGATAAATATATATTTTTTTTTGTTTTAGCCTTAATATATCCTTTATATCATTGTAGAATATGAATGGAGGCTTTGGAGGACCTAACAAGCAAGGCGGCACTTGGGCTCAAGGCAACAGACCTGCTGGCAACCGTCAGTTTGGTGGACCTCGCCAAGGTGGACCAGGCCAGGGCCAACAGGGAGGTCAGCGCCAGGGAGGTCCTGGCCAGCAGGGGGGCCCACCTCGCAACCAGCAGAGAGGCAACCAGGGAGGACGGCCACCGAGGGACGACATGAGCGGCAAACCTCCCGCTCAGCGAGAGGTGAGCTATGTATGTGTAGTTAGATTTTTTTTTATAATTTTTATACTTGGTTTTTGTTGTAATAGCCATTTTTGCTGGAAGAAAAAATGTATTTTATTGGTTATTATAATAATATTAGTCAAAATAACATAAATCTGCATTCACCATGCTTAACCAGTCATGGCCAGCTCTCTTCTTCCTATTGCCTAACAAACTTCATCTTACATCTTGTAACAGGAGCACATGCTGATGAATAAACTGAAGGACTTGATGGGCCCCATCCTGGACCTGCCCCCTCTAGAGCAGACAGAGTCAAAGTTCAGTGGAAGAAGCCGTCTGTACATTGGGAACCTCACCAATGATGTCTCGGAGGAAGAGATCACTCAGCTGTTCTCAGCCTATGGGGAGACTGCTGAGCTGTTTGTCAACAAAGAAAAGAACTTTGGATTTATTAAAATGGTAAGTGTATTCATGGATCAATAAGTTCACAGAGATCTTACCAAGTGGTCACCTTTTGATATTATTGCATAACAATAGAATCTATTATACGATAACATTTTTAAATTATAATATCTAACATAAATGTGGAGTGTCCGCAGACAGATGCAGCAATGCAACCCTCTGCCTGCGCTATAACTATAGCAGATTTCATAACACATAACCACAAACCAACCTTCACCACCAGGACTACCGCGTGAACGCGGAGAAGGCGAAGCGCGAGCTCGACGGCAAGATGCGCAACGGGCGCGCCCTCCGCGTGCGCTTCGCCCCGCACAACAGCGCCGTCCGCGTCAAGAACCTGCCGCCCTTCGTGTCCAACGAGCTGCTGTACCGCGCCTTCGAGATCTTCGGCAAGATCGAGCGCGCCTACGTGAGGGTGGATGACCGCGGGAAGACGCTCGGCGAGGGCGTCGTTGAGTACGCGAGGAAGCCGAGCGCGCTGGCCGCTATCAGGAACTGCACGGAGAAGTGCTTCTTTTTGACGTCGTAAGTATTTTTTAGCTGTTTTTTGGGTATTTCCATTGAGAACCGCCTCCAATGGTAGTCCCACTGTTCCCTTTTATGAATCAATAGGTATAGTAGCACTAACCCCTATTTAATTATTATTATTATTATTTAAATGTTAGGTATCCCATTTGGCTAATAATATCCTTTTTACTAGTGTTGCCACGAATAGTGATTTGGCCGAATACCGAATACCGAATATTCGGCCGGCGCTCTCAGCCGAATACCGAATATTCGGCCACCGAATATTCGGCAGGTGATCCAGTATAATTCAATAAGTTAAAGTTTTATTTAAAAAGTGTTCTTCTTAATCTTACGCAGATCTGTATAACTGGTTGACCACCAGTTGTACCAACTCGAATCAGTAGCCAAACCTTATATTTTGTTAAAAAATACCTGTGTCTCAGTAGCAGGTATTGCATATTTTATGAAAAAAAGCGCAACTGCAATAAATTTGCTTTTCGCAATAAATTATTGTTTGATAGTTAAATGTTTCGATTAAATTGATTTTTTTATTCCTTTTTGTAAGATATTTGCTACTTTTTTAAGTATTCGGTATTCGGCCGAATACTACATACTATTCGGCCGAATACCGAATACTGAAAAAACTGGCCGAATAGGCCGAATACCGAATAGTTGCCGAATATTCGTGGCATCTCTACTTTTTACTTACAGAATATTTTACAAAGTTTTTTGTTGTTGACAGGTCTCTGCGTCCCGTGATTGTGGAGAGCTACGAGGAGCCTGATGAGTTTGATGGATACCCGGAGAAGAACTTGCCCAAGAAGCACCCTGAATTCATGCGTGCTCGCGAGGTATGTTGCTCTAGTCACACTTTTGCAAAACCTACTGTTTGAAGATTATCTGTCTACAATTTACTAGATTGCGGAATTTTTAAGAGTATGCCATGCATATCATGTCAACATGGTGTAAGGATTTCCTGGACAGATTAGCCTCAGACGCTAAAATTCCGTGTGTCTTGATGAGTCACCTAGGGAGGCTCCTTTAGTGCATTCTCGGATGAACGATATAAAGTCTGTAGCCCATGTAATCGTGTATAGGTTCCTCTACACGTCTGCATACGTGAATGCATCTGCAGACGAATCTCTAAAGCGACCACACGTCTGTGTGTAGAAGAGCCATATGACATGTCCCCTCACATTACAACAATCATTCCCCCCGCCAGGTGGGCCCCCGCTTCTCGGAGCCCAACAGCTTCGAGCACGAGTACGGCACGCGCTGGAAGCAGCTGCACGAGCTGCACAAGCAGAAGGAGGACGCGCTCAAGAAGGAGCTCGCTGCCGAGGAGGAGAAGCTGGAGGCGCAGATGGAGTATGCCAAGTGAGTCAAAAACTGAAAATAAATATGAAAATGTTTATGTTATAAAAAACACCATGTTTGAAACAATTTGCAAGGTCCTAGTATTGTCTGTACTAGGTATTACGGGGTGCCCCGCGCAATCCACCAAGAGAATAATTTATAAAAGAAAAACTAAATAAATAACTGCTGTTAGATATGTAGGTTGACTATGTTCGCCATACAAGGGTACACCAACTAACCAGCATGTCACCGTAGCTGTATCAGCATGGGTGAAACTAGCATCATCAATAGTGATTTATTTAAAAGGCTACGTTTTTTATGTATGTGCGTTGCAAGAAGAATAACTCTACAGTCTTTGTTGAGTCATGGATCTTTGTATCTTGCTAGTTGGCTATTTAGTTAGGGTTCTTTTATATAAGTCTGAAAGCTAAAATACAAAGATCAGAAAGCACTCATACTTTGCATAGTACATACAAGGTGGGCAACATACCATATCTGCATTATTTAGTTCCGACTTTTAAACCTTCACAAACCCCGTCACTAACAGCAGCTTATTCCTCCTCTCAGATACGAGCACGAAACCGAGCTTCTGCGCGAGCAGCTCCGGCAGCGCGAGCAGGACCGCGAGCGGCAGAAGCGCTCGTGGGAGCTGGCAGAGCTGGCGGCGGAGCAGCGGCGCGGCGCCGAGCGGCACGAGCTGCAGCAGCGCGAGGACGAGCTGGCGCTGCGCATGCGCAAGCAGGACGACGAGCTGCGCCGCCGCCAGCAGGAGAACACGCTGTTTGTGCAGGTCGGTGTACAGGCTACTAATATTATGAAGGCGAAAGTTTGTGAGTACGTCTGTGTGTGTGTGTGTATGTTTGTTACTTCTTCACGTCAAAACAGCTGAACCGATTTAAATTAAATTTGGTATCGAGTTAGCTGACACTCTGGATAACACATAGGTTACTTTTTATCCCAGAATTCCCACGGGAAACCTTTTTAAGGCGAAGCAAGCTCGCGGAGCAGCTAATATGGTCAAAACATGACAAAAAAAACTTAGCCGAAAGGGGCTGCAGCTTGTCATGTCAGGCTGAACAACTATTGTACAAAGACGTGCGAAAATTCGAATAAAAAAATGTTGCCCCTTAAAAGTCACGTCCCATTAACCTCTAGAATGCCGTGTGCCAGATCTGTCCCAACCCCCCTTGTCTGCCTAGTGACAGATCTGTCCCAAGAGCACTTCATCGCGATTTTTGTGATTTTAGTTATTAATTACCATGAAATAGAGTATGAAATCACCTGTAATTTATTCTATATGAATGAAACAACCATCGACAACATTCATTGAGTCAAAAACTTCACTTGTTTACTAGTAGCGCGAAATTCAAATTTGGGTACCTCGAACAGTCCTTGTACTCGTGACTGCTGGTAATAAAATAGTGATTTCGTATGGAAAAAACGTCAAAAGGTAAGTAAATACTATGTGTTCTTGTTATTTATTCAATTTTGAAGGTATAGTGATAAATCAATAGTTGAAAAAAATACAAAAAATCGAGTTTTTATCGATCTATAATTGTACCGGATTATTGCCTAAAGGGTGCGTAACTTTGTAAACTGTTTTCTAGACTGTTATGTAAAAACATCAATAAATAATTTATATCATTTATAAAGATAATTTTATTGATAATACATATTTATATCGGTTTATTCAATAAATAGCCAAAATATTAGAGAAAATCAATATTTATCGAGGTGCATCCAAAATTCACACACACACATACGCAAACAAAATGGCCGCCGCTCGTGTATGTACACGAAGTGCGTTGGGTTGTTATACAGCGTGTTTTATTTTTTAGGATCATCGCTCTAGTGAACGTGAAGTTTAGGCTCTTTAGAATGATATCGATGTGTACATGAGTCTGAGAGGGTGATCACCTGTCCTATTTATATAAATAAATATATGTATTTATATATGTATATATTTATAGTATCATATTTGTTGAAAGTAGGTTAACAAATAAGTAAATATGATTCAGTAAGTAACTTACGTTTATGTTTTTATCATTTAGTATGCTAAAATACGAAACATTATAAAAATATTATCATTCTTGTTTAATTTCATCAAAAGTGAACACCCTTGGTTTGGGACAGATCTGTCACACGGCGCACTGGAGCAAGCTCTTGTCACGCACACATGCACATGTACAGAAAATGGAGTCTTTTGAAATAAAGCAAATTATAGTCAGTTTTCAAAATATAAATTATGAATCTTTTTCCTCCAGAGTTTATACTTTATTGATATCAGTTGATAGCTTTATAATCTCTTCAAGTAATAAGTATAAAAAAACCTGGATTGAAACTAAAATTATATAGAAATAGAGGTATTTTTCTGTGATGGGTGCAGTTTCAAGTAAAAATCTGTAATCAATGACCTATAGAAATCAAATAAAACTATTATAACCAATAAAATTCATTGTAACATGTTCATTAGCTATCTGACAATAAATTACAATCGATACATTATTGAGTACCAAACAATAATACCCAAATATTCATATAAATGTGATTCCCGCGCGGGCGCTCTCTACTGTCAAAAAGCGCCGGCAGACGGCAGTTACATGTGTGCGCGGCCGTTCGGCATAGGAAAGGTTAAAAGTTTATATGGTGAAGCTTTTTTTAGCGATTATCCACACCAAAAGACATATACTGTAGTTTACAATTTAAATAACTGATGAATTTCCTTTTGCAGGCTCAAAGGTTGAACTCGCTTTTGGACCGCCAAGATGGCATGTTTGACTCGAACCAGTCGCCAATGGTGAGTACTTTGCACAGTTTACGAGACTGTGACAAGGTTCCGCAGAACAAATCAATCCATCTAGTATTTGGACCTTGGCACTCTCTCCTCTATTTAATTTTAAACTTATTTCTGAAATTTCAAGATTACCATTCGTTATTTTCTCCAATGAGCGTATTAAAACCATAACTTAACTGCAAACTTTAAGAACTATGCTTATACATACATATTTTATCCGGAACTGGTTGCAGTTTTACAGCAAACCAGTGTATTAACCGTATGGTATGATTACTATTGAATATCTGATTCTATTGACAAAACTTCGGCATCGCAAACTTACAAAAACCATTCCATTGAAAATAATTTTATCCTTGTCAAAAATATGTAGTTGTATGTACTAGCTACTATTTTATCTTGATATTTTTTTATCATAATACAGCAATTGACTGGCGTAAGTTTCGCATATCACTTACACTGAGGTCTTCAAATATCTCAATTTTAATACAAATGCATACTGCTCTGAAACATTTATGTGATTCGTCATTAGCAAAATTAAAAATGTATGTATTGATCCCTATGAGACGGAGTTGATGACTAACAACACAAAGGCTTTTAGTAGCGATGCCGATGCGTGTATTTAAATCCTAATCGTATCTTGTTAACCTATTTATAGTTAAGTTCCTTAGAAACGATGAGAAAAAAGTAATAACTACCACCGACACCTTACGTATTATTAGTTTTAAGTTGAAGTATACTAATGAAAGAAGCTACCTACAAGGATTGTTATAATTAACGAGGGAAAATCATATTGCCCTGCCTAAACGCTGGATATAGAGAAAAAAACCGTTACGATCTACGATTAAAGGAGAGTTAGGATTCTTTGTTGAAGTTTGCGGATCGACCGATTTGTTGTGTTGCCTTTGAATTTTGAGAAGTGATGATCTTGAAAGTTATTTTCCATGTGTTTATTATCTAAACTGAATTAACGCCTTTTGAAAACTACGCCTGCCTACATTCCTACGCAACCATTTAAACTGGTTGATTTATAATGATTCAGATAAAAGTCTACTGTTATCTGATTCCTAATAAGCTGTCTTTGGCTTCTAAAAATATGTGCCTCATCGCTGATTTTGTTTATCTTTTAGTGGAATATTCTTATGAGTGTTCTATCATTCGTATATTAAATCAAAATCCACGTTTCAATTATTGTTTTTAGTTTTCTTCAGTGTAAATATTACATTTAAATTCTCATTTCATCGTGGTCATGTTCATATAGTTACTACATAATTTATTTATTAATCTAATATAAGAAGTTTTATTCCCAAAATATTATTTGTCTAGCTGTTGTCAGATATCATATGAATCATTCCAATATTTCTACAACAGAAGTGTGAAATTGCTATTCGTAGCTTTTGGATAGATATAATTTTTAATAGCCATATTTAGGACACCTACAACCTACTTCTCATTGTTTTGCTATTATAACTCGTCTAATTCTTCGTAGCGTTCACCATAGTGACAAACCCTAAGCTATTGGCTTGTCCAGCCAGATTAGCGTCTTTCGCTGATGTCCGGGGTGCGCCGGAGGTATAATATGGATAAAGGAACAGGTCTCGCGTCGCTCATTTAGCTAAGTTAATAATACGTTTTATAATGTAAGAACCCTTGTGGGGCGTTAGCCCATCTTAGCGAATCTATATAACCTACCACTTACACAACGAACACTGCATGCTATTATTAGCATCATCTTCACCTTTTTACACATTTTTTTATGTTTATTTGCAATAGACTGCGACTTATATTTTACTTAGGAAGTCACCCCGCTTTTTATGAGCGGTTATTCCATGATAAATTAGGTATTTAAAACTATAAAACTTACTTTTTTCTGTCGATTCTGGACTTTGCTATAATACGGTTAACACAATATGACTTGAAATCTTTCCTTACGGACTCAATCTTGATGCCAACAGAGTCTATCCCGACTCAAAGTTTCAACTGAAACTTTATGGTTTTAATATAACACTGAGTGTGCGCTGAAATTGAACAATTGTATGTAGCTGTGATTATAAGTAGTTAAGTTGCAAGCGTGATTCTATTGGAAAGTAATGTGCTCACTTAGGATGGAGGCTTCAGAGAGCAGTTCGACATGGGCCGCGGGTACGACGACGGGCCCGCCTCGCGCTGGGAGGGGCCGCGCCAAATCGAAGATTTCCCAAACAAACGCCGTCGATTCTAAACTAACCCACTCCATGACACACGCGATCAAAGCCGCGACCACGCTCCGGCCGTACTTCTAAACAGGAGTCTTTTGTTTTAAGCTAACGCGTACTTTTATTGCCACGGTGAACGGTTGCGACGTCTGTCGGATTCTCTGTTCCGCGGTACGTCACACAACAAGGTGGATGGAGGAAGGATGGGTAGGGTTGGAAACCGGAAAACAGCGTGTTTTTCTTACACAAATATGTATTGCAATTTTATAAATTAGGATTAAAATTTAGTTACATCACTAAAATTATTATAGATA
The DNA here is from genome assembly GCF_932276165.1 of Plutella xylostella. Taxonomy (NCBI): domain Eukaryota; kingdom Metazoa; phylum Arthropoda; class Insecta; order Lepidoptera; family Plutellidae; genus Plutella; species Plutella xylostella. The sequence goes on along the minus strand of NC_063992.1, from coordinate 10,092,383 downwards.
CATTTTTCTTATTCAGTGCGATTGTGTATTAGGTTAAGATAGGTGTAAATTTTAATAGTGAATAGCATCTTCCGAGATTTTTTTGTATAATAATTTCTGAATAGTTTTATTTATTTTATTATTGTGCTGTTCAATTCTGTCGTGGGAAAACATCCTACGCAAATAACTAACTCTAACTTTAAATTCACTCTTAAAACTACAATTTCATGTATTTATTTTCCAACACCTATATTTTTATATTAGTAGAAGACTGCTTAAATCGAATGAAATTTCTGCTGAAACACAAATTATAACAACTTTAAAGTTTTACCAAAACCAATTTGACAGCGCTAAGCATCAGTCTAGTTTCTTTAGTAAGATGGATCAGTTTTATTCTACAGTTTCTAAGCGCAGTGAATCTCTTCACAGTTATCTGTTAGTTAATCAGTTATTTAAATTAAAACATTACTTTCTCTTATTTATAAATGAGCATTTTCAAAAGCTCGTCAGCATTTAAAGACTGACTTATTCATGAACATTATTTTCTTACGCATAGTATGAAAATACCGATAATGTTTACAAATTTCTGTAGGTACTGTACCCGTGAAATAAATATAAATTATGGAACCACCGCTATGTGAAACTACATACTATAATTCCAGAAGTATTTGGGTCATTCCATGAAAACAATGTCCAGACTGTGACACATTTTGGACTTAGCCCCACCGGTTTTAACTGTTTTTTTAAAAAATAAAAAAATATTGTATCTGAAATGGCTTTCAATAACCGTCACAGATATAAAAGAGAATTTTACAAGTTAAATGTACACTTTGTAACATAATTTGTACACAGATCATTTAATAGGCCCATTTTTGGTCTAAGAAGAATTAAATGTAATTAAATGAACGTAAAGGTTACTTATCCTAAAGAAGCCAATATTTTCAAAAACTACAAGCTAATTATCTTCCACAATATGCGTTACGGACATTGTTGATGATGATGGGATGATCCATTTAGTATGTGACTTTTATAACAATAATTTGTAGTTCTTAGTTATCACGTGTTGCTTAACATACGTTATTAGTATTAATGAAATTATCTCTTAAATTAAAATAAAATATCTCTACACTTAAATTTTGCCTAATTATTTAGAAACGTCCTTATTTTTATTCTATGGGGCGCCTATGTTGATCTGGTCATCCACAAATACATTTATTCTCATGTTTGCTTATAAAATTCCTTGTCCTGCATGACAGAAGGGATTCAACACACAATCCACCTGCTAAGCATAAAAACTGTAAATTTGGCACCCAGGTTTCTCTAAGTGTCTCTAAGACTCAGTGACTCTAAGAGTCCACTAAGATAGATTATTTAATCATAACTTTAAAGGGGTTTATCACACAGTTGTTCAAAGGTTTCAATTTAAACGCAGAACCAGAAGACTTTTATTCAAATGTATTTCTTATTAGTAACTACATTTTCAGCATTTTTCAAAATACTACCATTAAAAGGGTGCCAAAATCTGAAAATTTTATGGGTTATATTTAACGAGCAGCATCGAGAAAATTGAAAATTTAATGGGTAATAATTAGGAAAAAAACTATAACGCAATGAAATAAAAATTAAAATGTGACGTTGCGGACAAGACATTTTTATCCCTTTCTTCGGTGTACACCCCAAGGAGGGAGTGGCCATCGGCACAAGAGTCAGTGTCACTGACCACTGCGTCATTGGGTCACTTGTTGCTGCGCGAAGGGGTGGATATGTTAAAATATAAATTTGGGTAGCTTTTGTGAAAGGGAGGAGGGAGGGAGGGAAGGTAATCAAAGTCGAGGGAAGGCCAGGGGTTGAAAGTGCAGAGGAGTGAGTGGAATAAATTGAAGCTGAGGGGAAGGGATAGATGGCAAGCGGAGAGAGCAAATGGGAAACGGAGGGTAGGGGATGTGTGTGTAAAAAACAATGAGGAAGGTAGATAACGGGAGGGGATAGGAGATCATAGAAAGAGAAGAGATTGGAGGGAGGGGGTAAGAGATCATAGAAAGGGAAGCCATTGGAAGGAGAAAATGAAAACTAATGGGACTGATTTGGCTAATTTGGATATGGAAGGTTTTGAAAATTAGTAATATGATTCAAATGCTGAGGAGCATTTTGTCCTTCGCGGGAAAAACATTTTGAGGCGAAGTGAATAAGTAATACTTTCATAGAAGGCCGACTGGGTTGGTGGGTTATCAACTTATCATAAAAAATACAGCAGTCATCGCCATCATCATGTCAGGTGGGATCTTGGTAAGGAGCCTTTAGCTGTACTAACAGCAAAATAAGCCTGAGGTGCTGCACGGTTTTCAACTACTTATTAAGTACTAAGCTTTACGCATTTATTTAAAGACTCAACTTAAATCTTAGTTCTATAAAAATATTATTTCTTGATGAATTGAAAATTGAGAACAAAGAAAACAGATAATCATAACTTTCATAACTAAACAAAGAAGAAGGTAAACCATGAAATAACATAACATAAGCACCGAAAATTTTATGTACCTTGATGTAGTAAAACAACAATATACAATTTTTATACTGCACAGCATCACCTAAAGATTATTAATTTGGATTTCGATCCGTGTGATCGCTATTGATAGGTACTGTATTATTCCACAGCAACTTTGTGCGTGTACCATGGAAATGAACAATATTAAATTTAGCCTTTACATATTCATACATATTGGATTTTGGCATAGAAGAGGTGTCCGTCCATAACGACAACACATCATGTGTATAACATTATATTATTTTATTTTCTCTGCAGCTCGAGTAACGGCTATTAAAGAAACAAAGATGTGGCGGAAAAGATGTCCCAGAAGCTATTTCTGGGAGATGAATAACCAGTTCATCGGCTATGCCCACTGCTAAAATCACCACGAGCTAACCAAGAGATATACGTTTACACGAATAGCAGATCGACAGGGTTGTCAATCTACACCCAACATCATCATCATCATCATCATCATACACATAGCCACATCATACATAGGTCTCAGGCCTCAGTTGCTGGGCAACAGGTAAACCTAGATTTTCACCTAGTGACTTACTGGGAACCTAATTTACAACAATAGTCTAAATATAGTTTGCGTAAACGATGAAAGATATTCACATGAACTTTACATCAAAACACAAAATTGAATAGCGCACAATCCTGCGCTATTTCAGTATTTTTGAGATTGTTCATATGTATCGATTATTAATAACCTATTGATACTTACTGCATTCATTCCAACTTGGCACAAAAGGTAAACCAATCTTTGTGTGTTGTGCATCAACGTAAGTATATTTTTTTCAGCTTGAGTATAACATTTGCCAAAATAGTATAGAGAGCCGAAAAGTTTAACCTAAAAAAGTTTTGGAACAAAAGTTGTTCTGGACTCAGGAGTCATCTTTCTTTTTGCTTACAATACAGAATCCTTTATGCTGAATGGCTAACCTAGAGTGAACTCGCAACCCAAACAGCTTGGTCTAAAAACTTCAAATTTGTTACTTAGAGAGCCTGTCAGGTCTAAGGGCCTATTAGAAAGTAATTTTCAAAATTGACGCTATGAATGGAAGAAAGTGATTTCATAGTTTGTATGAATAAAAAAAAAACATTAGTCAGAATGAATAGGTGTATTCGAAACCTCATGGTAGTACTACATGAGGTTCCAGACACATGAGAATTGATAAATCATGCATTCATATTTTTTTCTTATCTTACACATGAGGATACTTGGAAATAAAAAACATTTTTTAGTATCAAATTATTGATTTGAAACCATTCTAATATTTTTCTTTCAGGTTTTGTATATAAATATTATTTATAAAAAATACACTTCCTAACGTGGGTGTGGGTGCTGCTGCTGAAATATGTATTATTTAAGTTTCTCCTCTTATTTTTTGTCTTGTGATATGAGTATTGAAAAAGATGGTTAAAAAAGCAATAAGTATATTATAGTTTGGTTAATATGTAATGTTAACCTTAGGGGTTGACCCACCCACTGATGTTCTTCAGTCAGATAAAACTTATTATAATTTGTAACTTTTTATCAATTTGACCATTTATCAATTTATTTCGAAGCCATCCTGTACTCATTATCTGATATTAGCCAATGGGAGATTTTCCTTGACAGTTTAAAAGTTCCAAAATCGTCCGATAGATGACCATCGGCCTGTCGTTTTTTTATGAGCTGTATTCTTCTGAGGGAACGAAAGTTGTCATAAATCATACAAATCTGTCTTTAACTAGGTAACACTTAATATTATGCATAACATAACAGCTAGTTATCGCATATGGTTGAATTCACATCCATTGGGTTTTTGTATTGAGTGAAAGGACTGGAATCTATGCCGTCTAAAAAAAGTGCAGCCCTGTTCAGTATGAAGTTTTGCTAGAGCCATCTACAATCGGTTTTTGTCTATGGTTGTTTTCTATGGTGGAAAATCTCCCATTATATTCCACTTCTGGACGGCGGCATTAAAATAAAGTATTACAATAGTCTGTCTTCGCTCTTGCAACCTTATCATCGCCAATATCGCCATATTATTCCCAAAGTAGTTCGGCATATCTTATGTCACGATCTCTCAATAACATTTTTCATTCATACAATCCATCTATTTCTTTCACCTTTTCTCTTTTGGAGTTTTCATGATATACCGGATGCTCAAACCTCACCATTAATAATATTCATCTCATCATTTTGATTATCTCTACTACAAACAAGTTTTATAATATTAAGAAACATACTTAATACGTTTCGTATCGCATAAATTTTCCTCGTTTCATCATTTGTATTATTTCTTACATTATAATTTGTCCATCACTCTTGAACCTCTGAACTCTAGTCGTCAAAAGATGTCATACCATGGGCTGTTTGATATACCTATCTCCGATTCTCCGTATTTAGCTTACAAACAGTCATAACAAAACATTCATTATTATCAAGAATTATCGTCTTCAAAGGGTTCCCTAAAGGCGCTACAGCTGTATGGCGAATATCTTTCACCTTTACGGTGCTTCGTTTGTTGATGCTTTCGTATTTTGTCGCTTCCATCACAGCCTTCTATAGGTTCCGAGGACAAGAAGAAACGGAGACCTGCTACCACCACGACCGACACGTTAGCAATCGACAATCCTAAAGCAGCATAATTTATCTGACAAACATCTGTCAGATCCATACAAATTGATCTGACGTAGATTTCACAGATAAGCGATGCTGCTTTAGGATTGTCGATTGCCAATGTTCGGTGATGGTAACCCCGCTGGAAGAACTCTGCTACCGGATGTACACAATCGTGCTCTGTGTCCACGTTTTCAAAAGCAGCATTTTAACTTACAGGTATATTTACATAATAGCTTTGTTTCTAAACTGGACAGTGAAATGTAACTCGAAAGTAAATAATTTTATTTACTGTTAAAGTATATTCTCTATTTATTTTAGCTGTATCAGCTCTATTTAATTAAATATATTTAAATTTAATTTGTATTAAAAATATAAATATATTATATTTTTAATAATTAATGTCTAATCTAAAATTATTAATGTCAATTTTATAAAGAGTCCTTTGCCCAGCAGTGGGATATTCTTTATTGGGATTATTAATTTAAATGTACTTATACTTGCTGGCACAATAACTGTAACTTTATAGTTAACTTATTGATCCGTAAGAAATCCTGGCATTTAAAATTGCAGTTGGGTGAAGTAATCAATGCACTTTCACAAGTCAAGGAAAACATACAATATTCTTATCAGAATGCACATTTTAATTTTATATTCTAAACTATATAATGCTTACTGAAAAGAAGATTCGTCAACGAATCCTGAAACCTTACCATTGTTTAAATATTTTTTCTTACAGGTTTAATCTCGGATATTTATAATATTTGGACATCATAGCGGTAAAAAATACCTACATAAATATTAGGTCATGGACAATGGACATGTACCATAACTTTGTCTCTGAAAAATAAATTGCCGCTGCCTGATATACATACGAATAACACGTTGTTATAAAATGATCAATCCTGCTGAAACATGACATAATAATATGTGGGCCCGATGAAGGCAGTAAGCGCTTATTATTTCATAAGTCTAGGTACCTAACACAAGTGTCGACTTTAAATTTCAATATTTCTACTGCCATTGCGCGGGTGATGGTGATGTAGAAATCAATATAATTTTACTTTCCACCTGGAACCTCAGTCTACACATGTACCTACCTCAACGACAATTAATATGTTATCTATATAGAAAAACATATATAAATCGGCATCTGGCCCACTCGGACTTCAGCAAGCGAGAAGCTAAATGCTTCAAGCTCAGATGCAAAGGTGAAAATGGCAGCATTGTCGACTCCCTTATAGTAGTAGACCATAGTATTATAGGTATATTTAGATCGAACGTAAGCCTATCACTCTTTCCTTAGTCCCAAGGACAATTGGAGAAAAGTTTCTAAAGAAACTACTTTCGTTATAAAAAAATGAGCTATTGGAACGGTGCGGTGGCGCCATCTTCTATTTTCACATCCATATAGGTGTGTGTTGTCATGCTCTCATGTGTGCTCTCACTCGTGTTCTCATCACACGTAGAAGAGGTTGGTACGTTTTTTCCAATGATATTTAAATATTATTATTATACATTGATGACTGACTACGTAAAACATGAGCATATAGTCGTGGTTGTATCCAGCCCCATCTAGTCACCGCCAAGTTTCCCGCTTCAACAGCGCTTCGTGTGAAGGAGATAGTTCGTTTTTGTATAGTCATTTTTTATCTATTGGTATAACGTAGATGGCAAACAATGAACGCCTTCATTAAATTGGTTTCTACTTCTACGAATATCGTCAATATTTGCAAGTATTTTTTCATGAAGCTATACCGGACCGTACCAGTAACAAAAAAGTATGCCATAGAATAACTCTTCGCAGGAAGAATGTCAACTATGTACAAAGCACCTGAAGGTGCCAACACACCATCGGACGCGGCTGATGGCCGCAGCTGTCAGCCGCGACTGATAAGTGTGCACGGTCTTTTGGGACAGTTTGTGCCAGATCGCTCTCGGACGTCTGAAAGCTGAAGGTCCGCCCAAGGTTACGTCTGCGACTTACGTCCGATAGTTTGAACAGCGTAGTGTATATTCATTACCTAGATACCTTTAAGTCGCGGCTGACAGCCGCGTCCGATGGTGTGTCGGCACCTTTATACTGATATGTGGTCATTGACTACAGAAGGTAACTTTTGCGAAACAAGAGAGAGAGAGAAGATACAGTTCCCAAAAACATGAGTCATTATGCCTACCAGCAATCTTGATTGTTTCGAAGTTTTTCCTCACTAGGTATCCAAATAAAATTATGATTTAACTCCCCGCCTTCGGCACACAGGCCAACAGTATTCTCATTTTACCATGTGTTCCATACCTGAACTACACTCATACATTATACATTTTCTGGTACGGTCTGTTGTAGTTGTATTGTGTCTTTTGATTTATTTTCAGGTTTTATAAGTTTCTACAACATAAGATATAAACATAGATAAAATACTCGAATGCATATTTATTATATTTCACACATTTATTATATTTAAATCTATCGTTTATTTTCGTTAGTGGATGTGCACGGTGCATGTGATGTACCTACTAGCCATTAAAAGTAGATCCCATAACTTTCTGCTTCAGATAAATATGCATACGAATATTCGATCTCTTCTACGAGAATAACTATTTGCAATACTTTATTGCTCCTAATACAGTGCCTAGTGCATAAAGTTTTGGACCCACAACATTGTTTTCGTTGGTGTATTTAGTTTTTTTTAATAACCTTTATGGCGCCTGGAAGGATGGAAAGATTCCATGTCTTTATATTTACCAAAATCTACACTGATGAAATACTTAAGAAACGTTTAACAACCTTCTAAAAATATAAACTACTTACTTATGAAACCTGATATAGACATCAATATGAAAATCTAAAGCTTTTCAACGATGAATGAACGACTGTGTGTAAGGAATTATGAAAGGGTTGCAGGCCTAGAATGGGCGTGACGAAATTTACCATAACCACTCTAGGCCTGCTTGTGTGATTCCAATAGAAAACAGTTCTCTTTAGTAATACTGTGTTTATTTTACAGGTGCCCGCTTTTTGATGAACTCGTCTGCCGCTCTTAAAAGGTGAGCATTTTGTTTGTTTAGTAGGTGAAAACACGTCCCGATTGCGGGTAGGAAGTAAAAGTAAACGTATATTAAAACAAATGCAATTATTATGAAATTTATCTGTCTCCCTTTAGGAGCAGCTATGCATTTGTGTAAAGTGGAAAGTAGAAGATATTATAATGTACAGTCAGCTGATTTAGTAGCTATACACTTTTGAACCTTGTCAAACTCACTAACTGTCTATTCGTTCATTCAAACGTCGACGATTTGTTTAGTAAGTATTTTGACAAGGTACAAAAGTGTATAGCTACTAAAGCAGCTGACTGTACCTAATAATACTAAATTGCGTTATATTGTTTCAGACGGCCTTTGTACGGATATACACATTTCTAGCTGAATGCCGCGCGTCATCACTTGTGCAAGCTACGGGACCAAGGTAATATTTACTTTACAGCTCTTAGAAATTATCTTTTTTGAAACAATTCCCCTTTAAAATGATGATTCATTATTTTTGTCTTCTTTTCCCGACTGATACATATTGATGTATAAAAACTATTTTTTCTGATATAAAAATGAGGCTTTACATTTTGGATGAAAAGAATTTGAAAATATTAATAGTTTTTGAATGTTACAGACTGTTGGGAAGCAGCCATAGCAAGTGAAGACACAACCGGAGACATGGAAAATGTGGGAGATAAGAAATATACATTATACACTATTCGACGGTAAGTTAAACAGTAAACTATAAATTTGACTTGCTATAAAATAAACGGTTTCTAAAGTTCATGATGATTCTCAATTTTTGTCTTCTTTTCCCGACTGATGTATATTGATGTATAAACATTGATTTATCTGATTATTTAATGATGACTATGAACTGTAGTATAAATGTGCCTGGCTGATATTATAATTATGGTTTTTTATATTACAGGGTAAGGGACGACTAGTCACGACAACCTACCTGCTGCTCAAAGAAAATGTGTTGACGAAGAAAATAGCCATCTTTATTATAACTTACGTAGGTAAGTTATAATAAATTAAGCTGCTTTTATATTAGTAGTAATTTCAATGATGATTCATATTTTTTTGTCTTCTTTTCCCGACTGATTCATGTTGATGTATAAACTACCATTTTCTGACAAACCAGTATTTAAATAGTTTGATAATTAGCCCCACAGATACTATAACTATTTATGTCATTTTAGGATCTCTGGGATCCTGGGATGATTTGGTGTTTCTTGCTGTGCAGTAAATCCGACTCGAAGATATAAAAATATTGGTGAGTTAAACCATGTACCTTTACAGTTATGAATATGCCGTAGAATAGAACACATATTCAGACTTTTCCCAAATATGTAGGAAGGGAGTCCCACCATTCTTAATTCTTAACAACTTGTTACAAAACAATGAGCCATATCCATTGTAGAAGCATATAGTATCTTATCACCGTCTCGCGAATAAGCTATGAGACTGTCGCCGTTCAGCCGCGCCTAGTGTAGTCAACCGGCTACTACAGTACGGTACAGACTAAGAGATATTTAGGGAGAAAATATATGAATACTGTCACCTACCTTTTACATAAACTTAGGTATAACATGATGATTCATTTTCAATTTGTCTTCTTTTCCCGACTGATGGATAGTGACGCATAAAACTGTATTTTCTGACATTATTTCCTGCAAAAACCGTAAATTATAGTCGTTAATACATAGAAAATAATATATTTTTCATTTTGTTTTCAAAGGAAGAGCAGAAATCGGCTAAAAGGAAGACTGGATCTGGAGCAATATACCTACATAGATGTAAAGTTATTTTTAACTATTTCAAATATATATTATATTTGTATGTGTTGTAGTTAATGTACAATATATTTTTTATAATACAACTACAATAGTTACTAATTTAAGTATTGATTTGTTTATTATGATACATTCATTTTAAATAAATATCATAAGTATTGCCAGAATATACCATTATATTTACATTTACGTATTTTTTATTCATTCCTATACATACTCAAGTGAATTGGTCGAAGAAAGAAATAAGCTGAGCATGAAAACGATGTCAGCAGGTAGGAACTACATTTTTGCACCTAGTAATAGCACTTCTCTGAGAGTGGTTAGGAAGTATGTAGGATAGGAAGAGACATAAAAAACGCGCTTATGCTTGAAGTCGTTAATTTTCAGTCATTTTTATTTTCCACTCAAGTAGATTAATTGTCACCGTCCTTAGAGTATCTCGGCTCTGAGTTCGTTTGCAGATAAAAGTCCCCCGCCATAGTACTATCCGCGTACGCTCCCATGTGGTTCTTGGCATTATCTTGACAGCTCCCGTCGATATAGTCGTCATAGCTAGAGCATTGTGTGGAGACGAAACTGTTTGAGCTTCCTATCGACTCGATATAATATTGAACTGATCGACCATGACTGCACGCCTCTGGAATAGCCACAATAATGAACGTTGAGTAAGCACTTGTGTACTATGTACATGGGACAGATAAGCAACTTCTAGATACTTTTACTGTTTGAACTATGAAACCTATTATTAAAATTACATGATAAGATATCAAGATTATGTCAAAGAAACTTGAATAAGTAGAAGTAGATGACCCTTTCAACGTACCGATAATATACTGTATGCCTTCGCAGCCCGGTTGACTGGGCCTCCCATCATTAGGGTAGAAGTCGGCATGACCGTGGCTCATTAAATACCCGTACACTCCTGCGCACGTGTGGATGATGTCCACAAACTCTGCGTCGCTGGGGTCCAGGCGGCGACTGGCACCCATCTCCGGGAGCTCAAATAGCGGGCGCGCGGGGTCTAGACCTGGTGTTGAGGACCAGTGTTAGTGGAGATACTTTGTATCATTACTTTCATGCTCATGAATAAAAAGAGATGCTTCATTTAACGTATCAGTATTACAGCCTGCGTTCTATTTTCAATTGTCCTACCTATTATGAAAATTTTATGTGGGGTGCCGCAAGGGCGTATATTAGGGCTTTCTCTTTTCATAATTAATAATAATTAAAACTTACCAGTTATTCTTGACACTCGATTACTTGAATATTCACCCGCATACCCCATCACTTGAGCGCCTAAACTGTGCCCTATCAGATGAATCCGAGATCCATTAACGCCGTATGATTGTGAAAGAGCATCCAGTAGTTTCGCAATTTCCATACCCACTTTATTCGTTTTCTTAGCTGGTACTGGATATATCACATTTTTGGCAATTTCGCCCCAGTCTACTACAATGACATTCGATGAAGTGGTACGTAAATATGCGTCCTTCATTTGTTTTAGCCATTCAGTACTGCCGCCAGACATCCATCCATGGGTTATCACTTTTACATCATTTTCTTTGTCGAAGTGTTCGCTTTCTACATTACCATTGCACGGTACGAGCAATTCTGCTTCATCAGCGTTCTGTCTACAAAATAATTATTGTTTTCTTAGGTTATCATTAATAGGTATATCAAGCTTTTGCACAAAGTATCATTCCTTTTGGCTGTACGGATCGCGATCTATCACAAGAGAATAAAGTGCATGAAAACGTTTCGAGAAAAATCTGCCTACCCCTTTGTAACTAACGACCGTACTCACGCTTTACTCCGAACATCGTTTAAAAAAACGAATTTAAACCAAACAGTAGTTACCGTGTATACAGGTTAAAGTATATTTCCGGTGTGAACATTCCCCTGTGTCCGTCATCGGCCGCGTCGTCACTAGTCAGGTTGACGTAGTAAGGGTTGCCGTCGTCTCCTGCCATCAACACCCACTCCTTGCCGTATAGTGGACCATAGATGTGCTCGTACTCTAGAGCTGGAATTAATTCATCATCATCTTCAGCCTGCCTATAGCAGTACACACTGGTGTACATAGGCTGGAATGGATTAGGTTTTGGGAAGGATTAGCATGGCTGATTCCATGGGGGGCTCGGTAGATCACAATGACATGTCTTCCACCTTCCACCTCGTTAGTTTATAGGCAAATTAAGATGAGGGTGCAAACGTAAGAATGTTTTATATGATTTAGCGTGCCAGAATGTTTAGCAGTGGAGAACCGTTGGCATCTCGGATGCGATAAGTGCTGATATAATAGTTTTATTCACCTGGAACTGTGTGAGTTAACTCAGTGTAGATCTAGTCTAATATCTTGTCCAGACTAGGTGCAGCATATAACAGAATTCTAGTACCGTCATGATTCACAACTCACCGTTTAAGCAGACAACGTAAACATTGACGAAAAGGAATTTTCTCAAAACCATTTTATCAGTTTTCACACAAGGATGTCAGCAGCGAAGTAGAGCAGGCAGGGGTATAATGAGGCACCTGACACCCTCCATAACGCCAGTTATCAGCATGCATTATGCAATTTTTAAGTTATCGTTATTCGCTGAAATGCATTTTGCCTATTACTTATATCTTCACTTTTTTCAGTCGAGTCATTAGCTAGGGCGGACTAATTGCAGTTGTTAATTTTGTGGCTCTAGTTTTGCCATTAGAGGTAAATGGTGCATCATAAATGGTTGACTAGGAATATAAGTATTTTTTACGGATCTTGCACGGATAACTGTGCAAAGTCTACACAACTGTAAAGGTAGGTACTTTAAATAATACAACGAGTTAATTGTGGCAACATTATTGTATTTTGAATTGATTCCATTCTGTGCTTACACAGTAAACACATGACCTCAACACTTATAACTAAAAATATTCTAAGAATCAAAATAACCAATATCTTTGAGTCTATAAAACGGTGGCGTGTGCTGGGCAAGCTGGTCGATCATGCTGTACAGACTTCAACATCTATTGTGCTGAGATATTGTGCTTGTTCAGGGGATACAGTGATGACGATGCAGGTGGCATTTGAAACTGGCGTGAGGCAACGGCGTGGTGACGTCCTGAAGCGGCGCGGCGATCACTTGTTTGTATGAATTGACGGATTTCACAGAAACAATTTTGATCGCCATCTACAGAGCTAAAGTACCTTATACTAGCCTGTAGGAGCGCAGCTTTAGTTTTAGGTACTCGTATAAAGACGACTTCTTTTGCCACCTTCAAATGCCATCTTCAACGAAGAGGGTAAGAATACCATTTTGGGACCAAGTTTATAGCCAGTGTGCTTTACTTATTTTTCGTTACTTACATTCCTTTATACAAATCTGATATACGATTTAGTTACATTAGCCTAATAATATTGCTATCTTTTCCTTTTAGTCTATAGAAATTGTCGAATGATGGTACGAAATGCAGACTTTGAGTGACTTTCGTTTTTATTTAAATTTACAATAATCTTGTGGAAATAGGGTGCTTTTAATATATGAAAAGATGTCGCTAAAGTGTTATATTTATTAGTTTTCAAACTGAAACAAATAAAATTAATGTTGTCAAGCAGATCCGGGTAATTGGCATCCATTTTGTCGGCTGCTTGCACTATACAGAAATCTCGCTGTTAGTTACTTATGTTCCTAGCTAGACTAGGTTTAGTGCCATATTCAGCAGTCAGACTGAATGTATACCAGAAATTATCACGGAATCTGTCTGCGGTTACAACGATATCACGTGACACGTTCGTTAAGCAACGGAAAAATGCTTCAAAATAGAAAAAGACTAGATATCACATGGTTTGAGCTATTAACCTATTACTCTTGATTGTATACGTTTAGAATATCAGATAATACGCACCAGTGCCGTTTTAATTTAGCACGTAGTTACAAGACTTAGAGTTAGTTTCCCTTTGATTAATGGTGCTCAGTTCAACGTTACAAGCTTCAATGTCCAATGAGCGAATCCGCGTTAAATTTATCATTTTTCATTTCAATTCAAATTATCAGACTCAATTATTTTACTATTGAATATTGTATTTTAATGTCAATTTTAATAAAGAATAATAATAAATTGTCCTGACAGTCTTTGAGAGTTGTCGACAAGCTACATTTTCACACAAAGTTCCGTTGCGATAGAAATGAGTGGTGATGCGGTTACAGCACGTAAACACAGAAGGCTGTGTCACAATAATGCCTTTATTAAACGGTGACGTGATTGTTACATAATATTTTTGCTACATGTGCGCCTGCGCATGGCTGCGATCATCAATATTCATTGAACACGTTATAATCACTCACTATTTTATTTCATTTCATTATTAAAGTTAAAAGCACGCCATGCCCAGGCCACATGTGAACCTTAACTACACTACTGAATAAAGTGTTTGGTGTAGGTATGTGGTCGTTCGTTACTTTCAGCCGTCGATTGGAGTATTATGAAAATCTTCGTACATTATTATTTACACTATAAATCCGTCATTTTCGGGACATCCGAGATATCACAATACAGTAAAACAAAGTGATGCTTTTGTAGCTGTTCCGAAACAGTAAATATGCGGTTTCAGTAAACATCTACTTATCAGTAATGAGTATCGCGACTAGGTACCTAATATGGCACTTTTGTACTTGTTCAAATGTATTCTAGAATGACCTAAAATCCAAAACTACTTATATTTCAATTTAATTTCATTCGTTTGATGATTAAAGCTGAAGGATCGAAGGCCCTCTTTACTATTTTTTCGGCACCGCCTTTCTGTTTAAACGGAACAGCTCCAAAAGCTCAATTATCAAAGCTTTCATTTCTGTACGTCTCGTATCGAATCAATCTTTACCAGTAATTGGTCAGTCGAAAATTGAGCATTATCTTTAACATATATTGTACGGGGGAATCTCTATTGCACAAATCAGAACATCTAACCTATCTCGTGTATCTATGGAGTCCGTCTAGAGGAAAACAATAAAATAAATATAACAGGAAATATATCTATGAGTGTGTCGTTATTTATAATTACGTCGAGGCACAGCAATCAAATATATTTGACATGAAACTGGACGCTGCTTTTACTTTAATAATGCACTTTACGTTTCTATAAGTACGTTTACATTTCTATACGGCAGTACGAGAGTTTGAAGGGACAGGCCAGGAGTCCATGTCAAATGTATTCCATCATCCCATCTCTTTTTAAGCTTAATTCTATCTCGTCGGCAGTGAACTTATGTATAAATAATGCGCTTGTTACAAAATACAACGGCGTGTTTATTTATTATATACTTATTTATACTCTCGCATTCGGTTACTTTCACTATTTTCCGCGACATGCTTAGAATAGTCAAAGTAACTACCGCGCGGTAGGAAACGCCTTAACACCACGGACTTTTCGTTTTCCCTACGTCTTCACTAGTGTTCAGTCAACTTGTCCCGTAGCTGAATGTTGCCAAGTAGAACAGTCTCTATTACGTAGAGCCAACATTTCGGCTACTGGCAACAATCTCCACGGGACAACGTTGACTGAACACTAGCTGCCCTGCGTTTGCTACCGGCGGCGACAGTGACCCACTGGGCGACCCATGCACGCACATACACTACTTACCGAATCTACTGTTACGAATAAAGTTATTTTCAATTTTCTTTAAAGCGTACATTTTATACTTATTTATTAGGAGGTTGTCGAAATAACCAAACACAATCCGGCTCAAAGAGTAAAGTGCCAGGTGCACGCGGGGCCATGCACGGAACTTAACAGAACTAACAGTCTTCTCAGTGACTGAATAACTAATCTTAATTATAAGGTGGGTGTATCGAGGAACAACATTCAACGTCGGAGACGGCGGACAAGGAAAGAGCCTCAGTCTAAAGCAACGTGGTATACAATCATATAATTAAATTACAGCATAGTTTCAGTCAAATATTTTATAAAATAAGTAGGTAATCGGACAATTGACTGAGGACGTTTGTAACGCTTTTAGGCTTTCATATAATTTTAATATATAAACATCTCGAGTTTGTAAATAAAAAGTTTAATTGGAAAATAGTTTAACGCCGCAACAACTTTCAGCTAAATGCTTTTAGAACCTCATTTTTTTAAATAAATAAAGGTGTATAAGATATTTAACGTTTTTACATATTTACATAGTTAAAAATTATACAACATAGACATAAATTAATATAAAACGAATCAAATTTGTACTTGAAAAAAAAACCCATTAAAAATATTTCAAAGTATAGCTAAAGTTTATACACTTCGTCTTGTAATTCCCATATTTTTAATTACTATTTACCTACGACTTATCATTATTCAAGTATATTTTATCATAAAGGAACGCGGGCGACCGACGGAGGACAGGCCTGTTTAAAATTTGATTATTTTCGATCTAAAATTAAATAAAATGTGGTGCATTTGGTGCTTTAAAAATGTAAAGCGATAGAGTTGCAGTGTGGATAGTACCGTCGCTACGCCGCCGCCGGCCGGCGCGCTCCACTGTAAATCGTTAATTACTTTAATATTAACTACCATATTATGTGGTATGAGCGGTGCGGTGGATGCCCCCCCGCTCATACCTAAAGCGTTATAAATGTCCGGCGGAGTGCCGCGCCCTCGCCCGCGCAATAATTGACACATGCGGCGCCGGGCGGGCGCCCCGCCGGCTGCATCCACTGGGGCCCTCGGGCGGTGGGTCCTTCGTCCACTGACGTGCGTGCGGTGCTCCTACATTCAATACGGGACGATCGCAACACAACGGACTTAAAAATTACACGCCAGACCTATCGTTTCGTACATAATATTCGATCATACGGAGTAACTTAGTGTATCGTACATGAGTAGGTATTATAGTAAGCGTATGTCGGCGGTGTCAGCACACGCTCTCGGCGGGCAGCGCGAGGCGCGGCGCGGCGTCGGGCGAGCGGCGGCGCAGCGCCTGGCGCTTGCGGAACAGCTGGAACTCCTCCTTCATGGCCTGCACGCGCGCCTCCACCAGGTCCAGGCGGCGCGGCGCCGGCGTGCTGGGCGTGGGCGTGCGCGACGCGCGGTCCCACTCGTAGTGGCCGTCCACGGAGCCGGCGTCCAGCGCGCGCGGCGGCGCGGGCGGCGCGCGGTACGGCGGCGGCCGCCACTCCGCCACGCTGCCCGCGCCGCTGCCGCCCTTGTGCTGCGACGACGACGCGTTCTTGCTGCCGAAGCCGCTGGACGACGAGCGGCTCTCGGGCGACGCCTCGTGCGGCGGCGGCTCGGACAGCGGGCGCGGGCGCGGGTGGCGCGGCGGCGGCCGGCGCCGGGCGCGCCCGCCCCACGGCGGCGTGGGCAGCGAGTTGTCGGCCGAGCTCGGGAACGGCACGGAGCTGAGGTCGGACACGTGCAGCGGCGACCAGGCGGGCCACGCGGCGGGCCAGGGCGGCCAGGGCGCGGGCGAGGACGCCAGCAGGCGCGGCGGCGCGGCGGCGGGGCGCAGCGGCGCGCGCAGCCGCGGCAGGAACCCGCCGTCGTCCGAGCTGGACGCGGCCAGCGACGGCGCCGAGCCCGCCGAGCTCACGCTGAGCCGCGCCAGCCAGCGCGCGCCCGCCGCGCCGCCGCACCGCTCCGCTGGCCACACCCAGTGCGCCGTGAACCGCACGCACTCCACTACACTCGATATTCCGCTTTCAGTAAATCTGAAACACGAATTCCAGCTGTTAGGGAAACGAAACATAAATCTTCAAATTGGAATTAACAGTGCCTACAGCAGTCGTGTAACTACACACATTATGTCTTGTATTTGAACATACCTGACTTCCTTTAGAGCAGCATCATAAATAAACAAAATGACCATTAGTAAGACTTCAATGCATCAAGCTACCTATCTAAATTACATCAATCGATTCTACTCACTTTTTAAAAGGCACTTGAGTGCTGTCCGCGTGGCGCAGGTCGGTCAGCCTGGCCGCTACCATGTTGTATGCTGCAAGCGAATGATTTCTGAACATTAATGTAGTGTCGACGAGTCCCGGAGCCTCCCCTCCCGCGCCGCGCACCCGCCACCTGCCCTCACTACCAACCACCATATTGTCAACTTGAAAGCGAGCCACAGAACCCCTAGCAGAGCATTCACTCGTCTTGCAACTGGCAAAGAACTGGATTATAAAAGTTGTCCCCGTTGCGAATGCGAATGAATCTTCCACCAAGAATTCAGTGACTTGAACCATCCTTGTAAAGAGTATACTCTTTACATGGACTGGTGAAGTGATCTGAAGAAGCGAAATGAATTAAACATTGATTGATAAACAAATTATTAAAATCGTTTACATTAGTCTCGTGAATGAATATTCAAAACATAAATCTGTTGAAACTATAAACTGGAAAATACGCAAATGTACTTCCATTAAAATATTTTCAATAACAACACGGTTGATCAAACACAAATATTTGCAGAATTCAGACGGGAGTTCAAGCAAAAATAACAATCCACAAGCCGTTTTAGTTAAATGTAAAATCTAGCTTTAAAAACACAAACCAAACCCAATTTAGTCAAAACAACAATTTTATTACATTTTAAAGTGCATGCAATACAAAGGTAATGGATAGCATTTTCATCACTTTGGTATATTTTCGGGAACTATATTTCTTGCCAGCAAAGTTTATTTTTGTCATCAACTTGTATCAGCAAATTAATAGATCAACCGCAACAATATATTTTTGTCCTCAAATAAATAAAAAGTGTCCTCTGGTATGAATCAGCAAATAATATCAATACAAAAATCTAAAATAATAGATGGATTGCCAAAAAATTTGAGTTCATTACATAAATAAAAACTTTGTATGCAGAATATTATTTTTGCTCCTCAAATAATAACTGCGCCCGCAGAATAGTAGATTTGCCAGCAAATATATTGACTCTAGGTCGCATGTTGCGATTTCTTTTTAATTCATATTTTATCAGCATTGCAGTAGTTACATTATGATTGGTCCAGTTATTAAAACATTATAATTCGTTAGCAATTTAATACATGAGTTTACAAATTAGCGGAGACGGTGCTATGGAGAGAGCTATGCTTGGAGTTTCTCTGATGGATCGTATCAGAAATGAGATTATCCGTCAGAGGACCAAGGTTACCGACATACTTAGCTGTCAAAATATGCAAGCTGAAGAGGCAGTGGGCTGGTCATATCTGCCGAAGAACCGATAACCGTTGGGGTAGACGAGTTCTCGAGTCGAGACCACGAACAGGCAAACGGAGCGTGGGACGCCCTCCTGCCCGCTGGACTGACGATCTTAGGCGGATAGCCGATAGTGGTTGGATGAGGAAGGCAGAGGACCGAATGTTGTGGCACTCCTTGGGAGCGGATCTATCTCCACCAGTGGATGATTATTGGCTGATGATGATGATGATGAAAAGAGGAAGTTTAAGTTTTAATTACAATAAGATTGCTTTTGATTAGAAGAAGATTAAGGTTTAAGTTATAATTAGAAGAAGGTTGTTTATGTTGTTTTTAATTAAGAATATTGATGATTTAAACTTAATTTTTTGTTTCATTTAAATATTAAACATAACATCGAGTTATGTGGACATACCTATTAAAATATATACATAAATGTTAACTTGCCACTTGATCATAAATCCCGGCAATTTTAAGTGATTAATTGTTGAATTGATTTAAAATTGTTTGGGGGCAAAAATTTGCTGGCAAATCTACTATTTTGCCTTCAAACCTATTATTTAGCAAATTCAAAACGGATTTAATTGGCGATCGTTTAAATGACACCCTATATTTTCTAGCTATCGATTACCTTTGAGACAAATGTGAAGTGAGTGATGAGGCTTCGTCACCGACAATATGGTTAGTCTCTGGACATGTTCGTCCAAACATTTGCAGGAGTGTCGATTTCGTGAACTTTCATGTGAAAGATAGCTTTACAAGGATTCTATTAAGTACTTGTTTGTATAGCGATACTATTTGCAACAGGAGCAACTAGCTGCGTCTAATCTAAGGGAGAATTGCACCAACTTGGAGCCATTTTAACTCAAGAAGAAAGCAAACGTGGTTCAATCCATCTATCTTTGACAGAGAGATAAATTTACCACGGCTCCTTGAGCCAACATTGGTGCAACCTAAGGGGGTCTACAAGTCTAACAGAATCCACGAAATCGACAACAGGACAGCGGGTGAGCGGCTGCCGCACTCAATCCGACGCACCTTTCTCCTGCTTCCGCCGCTTCCTCTTGTTGCAAATCTTCACAGCACAAACCGACAGTATGATGGCCACGATGAAGAACAGGATCCCGCCCACCACGCCGGCGGTGATGGCTTTGTGCTTCACGCGGGCGGGCACAGGGAACTTGACTTCGTCGGAACTCTCGTAGCTTGTGGCAGAGTTGGCCAGGACTCGGAAGTAGTACGTGCGCCCGCCGACTAGGTTTTTCACTAGAAAAATATGAGCCTTGGTTAGTCTTGGTCTTCTTATTTGAATATACCTAAATACTTAAAGTTATCTTTGATAAGATGCAAAAGACTAAAACTAAGAGCTGTTGTCTTTATATGCGGTATTCTGTTATTCATATTTTGTGGTTTTTAAATTTCCTAATTATGAACACCTAAAAGACTAAGTAAGGTACAACGATGACTTTGCCTAGATTCCCCTTCTGCTAAATCAATCAGCCCTGAATCTATTCCTCTTACCAAGATAGCTGGTCTCCTCCGGCCGGATCATGCCTCGGTTGAGCGTCTTCCACTGCGCGTCGGTGCGGTACTTGATGGTGTAGAACTGCACGAGGTTGGCGCGGTCCAGCGGCGCCTGCCACGTGATCAGGAACCCGTTGTGCACCTCCGTCACTGTCAGGTTCCGAGGGGTACCCGGCTTCGGACCTGTGTAGCGAAGCAAGTTATATGTCTGTGTTGCGTGTCGGTGGCAACCCTAGAGATAAGCTAGGGTTTGTCGCCGCGGCGAAAGCTAACTGCCACGATTATGGATAATTTAGTCGGTAGTGCAAGCTATCTACGAACCACATCTTTTGTTAGATTCAATTTTGAAACTAGTTTTTATTTTTTAGTTGCCAATTCATGTAAAAAGCAATATCGGTATACCTTAGATACAGATTTTACATCACTTCGAATAAAAGCTTTAGCTAGATAACAAGTGCTGCAGAATCTGAGTAAGTTGCAGCACCAGTTTATTATGTATCTAAATAAATGAGTGACGTAAAATAAGTACCTGGTTAGTGATAAACAAATAATACAAAGTGCTGTGTTATATACCCGAGCCTTCCGGTGCGTGTACGAATATCTTTTCGTCGACGGGGCCGGTGGGCGCGGGCGCCTCGCCCGCCTTCGGTCGGATGCCTACGTCTACACAAAGCAACAACTTGTGTTAGTAACACGACGACACATCTTAGGAAAGTATTGTTAGAAATATTATAGGTCATATTATAGTCACAAATGTTGAGATAACTGTCGGAAACATATTTCATAAACCTAGCTAATTCAATAAAATTTTATTATTGGAAATATTTATGCCATATAAAAATATATAATCTGGGTTTCTACAACACTTTAATCCAATCCTTAAATCCCATTCACTTTCTATTCTACTCCCTTCCGTCACCAACTTTTAAATCTCTACACTTTTCCTGTTACCGTATCGCAGATTAAACTACTTATTTTCAACTTACCGAGAGTTCTGATGGTAATAGCTTTGCTCATCATGCCTTCTCCGATGGTGTTCTTACTGTTCACTTGAAATTCGTACGTCGTTCCTGGTTGCAAGCGGTTTATTGTCACCTGCGATAAAATATCATCTCTAGTCTCAAACATCCATTATTCTGCATTCACTTAAGTTATACTACGTAATATTATGTATCTGAAATATTATACCTCTAGAACGAAGGATAATCAATGTTTTGCAAGTTACGCTACAATGGCAAAACATGTCAACTAGCTAGGTCAATGTAAATAGACCGTTTAGCCTTTGATAGCATGGGCTGGTGCTCCATTATCTAAATTACCGTAACTATACAACCCACTGCACGTCCAGGAAATTGCATCTAATTGAAACCCATTCTTCAGTGAACTTGATCTAGTTCAAGGGTTCCATCAAATGCAAGGTCACACAATTATTATGCAAAAATCTTCTATTCAGATGATCTCATAATGCAATTGTGTTTTTCACAATGTGGATTGGAATGAAATCCCACACACGTACACCTATTTTTATTATTTGTTGTTATTTTTATCAACTTACGGAAGTGGCTCCAGACGGTGTGACGGGCACTTTGGTCCAATCGGACACTCCCGCCTCTCTATACCAGATGGTATAGTCCTGCTTGTAGTCTGGCCCGCCGGCGTACCCTGGCTGCCATCGGAGCGTGACTTGGAACTCCGTGGCGGTCCCAGATACATTGTACGGAGCATGTGGCTGGGTGCCCTCGATCACTAGTTGCGTGTCTGCTACTATTGTCGCTACCTGGAATTTTCCATGTGTCACATATAGGACTCGGGAAGGAAGCATGGAATTTTGCAATGCTTGTAAAGCTTGAAGAGATTTGACGACAAAATTTAAGCTTTTCAAAAAAGAACACCCATTACATGTATATTTTCGTAGACTAACCTCATTAGAAGCGACGCACTGATATATCCCGAAGTCTTGTCTCCTTAGCGTGTCTATAGTAATGTTCCCACCGTTGGCTCGAACCCGGGCCTTCTGTAAGGGAAGGCCGTCTCGTCTCCGCCAGACCACGCTGGGTCGCTGCGTGCCTTCTGCTTCTTGAGCTTCGCAGTGCATTTCTACTGACTCTCCCACCTAGGTGATGTCAATCATTTTAGTTAAGTTATGTATGAAAGGCTCTTTGACTGCTAGCTCGACTCGTGAATCGAACCCAAGAATACGTATTGTATATTCTATTGTTTTATTTGTAATGCCTATTGCTCAATTAGCAAAAGCATAATATTTATAGACTCGATAATAAAAACTTTTTTCATGGGCGAACCTAACAGGAGGCAGCCGTAGTAGGTACTACTATTATAGTAAGAAGTTGTAGTTTTTCTTTCCTTTAGGTAGGTAAGTATTTATTTTTTCTCTATGAGGTAAGTTCGGTATTGTGGTCGCCTCCAGCACATCCATCACGAATGTGTCGAGTCACGTCAGCTCTAATTGACAGTCCCACAACAAAATGAAAGTGGCGAAGTAAAATATTGAGGGCGGACCAAAGAGTTTATAGTGATTTATGTCCTACATGAGTAACGAGCTCACCTTCCTCTGGTATAAAGGCTCCGGTTCTACAGTAAAGGCTGGGGGCTTACGAACTAACACTTCCATTGGACCTGCAAATTAAATTGTAGCATTAGCTCCTATATCTTTATGTTTAGTACCATCCATTTTATTGTCATTGTATCTTGGTTTAAATTTATTACCTGACGATCCCTGAGTTCCTTGAGCATTATAAGGCGTACAAGTATATCTCCCCTGGTGATTCTGGTTGACCCTTGTAAAAAGCAAGGAGCCGTTGTTCATAATCACTATATCCTTAGTTTGATAGGGTTCTAAAAGGCGCTTGTCTTTCGTCCACGTGACGTATTGCAGTGGGGGGTTGGCCTTTATGTAGCACTGTACCACCCCGGCCAGCCGAAACGGGAGGTACTGCACGGTCGGCGTGAATGTCACTTTAGCAGGATCTGAAATTTGCCAAGTATTGATTTACCAACAAAGAAACTCTTCCGAAATTAGGTCAAACTATTATCAACGTTATGTACAAGATCTTTCTTTCATTATATTCTCTTTCAATAAAACGGTCGCTTGTTTGAAGCTTTCAGCGAATTTGGCGTGATAAAATAAATGGGGATTAATCAAAGTAGACGAGCGCACTTACATTCAACATTAAGATAAGCGGAGGCACTTTGCGGGGCACCTATACCGTTGGACACCTCACACAGATACTGCCCGGAGTCGTCGGCCGCCACCGGGTTTATCACCAGGGCTCCATCTCTTCTAATAGTCACTCTGGTCTCCAAGGCCGCTACTTCAGCCACTGGAGCACCCTCACGGAACCATTTCACAGTAACATTCCCTGGCAAAGCTTTGGCTTCACAAGTAAACTGGACTTTTTCGCCTTCTAGCTTGGTTTGGTTTGTCGGTGGCATCTGCGGGTTGGGAATGTTGATGATGATGCGAACATTAGAACTGTTGAACTTCTACCCCTCTACACGGTTGTTGCGGACAATGACTAATGCACTTGGCATATTGTTTGTAACTTTAAGGTAACAGCAACTGGGTAAATTCAATTCGAGTTTCCTAATTGGATTGGTCGTTACTATTAAAGTTTCAGGCACTGGATGGAGTGTGACGTCGTACCATCATATCGTATACCTAATGGGTTCTATTTTGTAGCCAATTAAGATACATATCAACCCATTTACATAATCCTTTCTTTGTATGATTAATGAGTAGTCACACCATGGATTCTAGTAAACTAATAAGTGCACCTATTCATTAGCCGCTCAGCCTCATGTTATCTTGTAATTAACTATGGCGACGAACCTCCTATCCCAGAGGCAAAAGTGAACAAGATAATTATGTTTCAATAATCATGTCATACTAACCGTAATAACGGCGCCACCAGCTATGATGACCCTGGCGGTGTGTGACACCTGGCCCTCCCCGTTCCGAGCAATGCAGGTGTAGTCCCCGATATCCTCGTGGCGAATGTTGCTGATCCGGAGCTCGGTCCCGTCGTTGAAGATGCCCACCGTGCCCGAGGGTTCCACGGGGTTGGCGTCCTTGTACCAGAGGATCTCTGGAGTGGGCGTGCCCTCGGCTTGGCAGTTCAGGATTATTGCGTCGCCTAGAGAGGATGAAGTTAAGGAATGAAATGGAGGGTTGAAATGCTATAAAGTCCACTGTCATGTCTTACTCATATACCTAAGTTACTTAATAGGACAGAGAAGTTGCTACTTGGCCCATGTTATGAAAAAATCTGCGGTCCTCTTCCAATTGGCCTGTGACGTAATCAGATAAAACTTTCACCATAGCCAATCCCAACTGCCCAACCGGGAATCGTCTTGACCACATAAAAGTTTATGTCACGTATCACATTTCAACTACCTAGTTGCAACTTGTCGTAGTTGCCTTGTTATTGTGCCATATCGCTGTCCAATAACGCCGGGTATCGCTGCCCGCTGCGAAGTGGGGACGGATCCGTCGCCCGCTATCAAAATACTCGAACAATGATACAGTTGGCGGGCGGCCAACTGGCTGCAATAAAAGATACCTAGCGGAGCGCTCACCTAGGTTAACGTATATAATGTCTTCCGGTGTGATGGAGAAGCGCGGCGGCGCGTGCACGTCGAGGTGGAACCAGGTGCCATTCTTGTGCTGGTTGGGCGAGCGGTTGAGGAACACCACCTTGCACTCGTACCAGCCCTGGTCGGCCTCGCGGATGCTGGTGAGGTTGAGGCTGGCGGCGCCGTAGGGCGAGTCGGCCGCCACGCGCGACACGCGGCCCTCGTAGCCCTCGCCGCTGTGCGTCGGGTAGCTCTCGTACCAGATGTAGATGGGGATGTCCTGACCCTGCGCACAGTCACATACGGCATTACAGACTGCCCCTGCCCGGCGCGGCAGGAACTACTACAAGCTACGCGCGACTCCGATCCTGGCTACGACAGCGGGACACATACACATACAGACCAATCATGACGACAGTACAGAATCAGGGGCCGAGGCCGTGTATGATAATGCTCATGATCGTACTAACTACGGAGAGAAATAATCAAACTACTAGAGGGCATGCAGAATTTCAGGAGTTAACAAAACAGCGAAGGAGGCTTTTAATTCGTTTAGCGTCGTTTTAGTTTCACGTTGTTTAATTTAAGCGGAAATTCAATTTACTTAATTACTGAAAGTCGTTTTTAATTCTGGTTACTTTAGCTACAGAAACAGGATATGATAATTACCGAGTACTGTAAATTTAACTAGGACATGCAAATGCAAGCGTATCTACATAACTCTAAGCTTGTACCGAGAGCGTGCATATTCAGAACGAATTAGCATAATGAACATATGTACAGTACAATACAAGAACAAGAGGCTACGGACAGACACAGTGCGAGAGAACCGGCCACAGATAGAGAGACAGACAGCGCCGCAGCGACCAAGCGTGCCGGGGGTGCGGACACGAACAGTACAGTGGACAGTACAGTGGCTGTGTATGTGTATGTCGTCGGCTAACGGGGGACTGCTGCTCTCTCGGACTCGTTGCGAAGGTCTTTGTCTGTGGTGTCGATAGACCGGAGCGCGATATACGAGGCGTTACTGAAGGCAAAATACACAGAGCGGCGGGCGAGGGGCGCGGGCGGCGGCGCGTCCCCCCGCGCCCCCCGCGGCGCCGGCAGTATACGTTACTGTCAGCGGGCGGCCCGACTCGAGCCTCGTCTCTACTGAACAGAAACACACACGGTAGATGAGCAGCTTGTATTGTAAAGTGGAGTGTGTGGTCGTACCGTTTCGCCTACCTTCTTCTCCCACTGCAGCACGTAGGGCACGGGGATGTCCTCGGGGAAGTCCACCTGGCAGTTGAACACCACGCTCTCGCCCAGGATGGCCGTGATGTGCACCGCATCCTGGTGCTCCACGTGGCACGTCACTGCAACACAACCCAGCCGCTGTACTACACTCACGGCCAATGAAAAACGTTCCACCTACCATTAACGTTCTATATATCACTGGAACATTTTTATTGCCCGTGAATGTAAATGTACAATCAATACGCAAGAACCCTTTGATTCTGCTCCCGATAAACAAAATAGGTAGGTAATAAAGGTATAAAGCGGGTAGCTCGCTAATTATTTCCCAGCGCGGTTCAAAGCCGGCGTTAGCAAACCGATCGCGGCGACGTCCGGCGCCGCCACCGCCGCCGCCGCTGCGTTAGATAAATCGCCCAGATAACCGAGTCGCTTCAAATAAATAGCTCCCTTACATTTTTAAAGGAACCCTGTTTCGTGTTTCTCATTAAAAGAGTTCAAAGGCGTATTTCCTTAAATGTTCATTAAATAGTCATTCTTTTTAATTTATTGGATGTCGTTTACAGGGTTTTCATTTCATAGCCTAAATTACAGCGCCCCGTGTTTTTACAATGATTGTACGGTTCCGTTTTGAATGGAAGGTAAACAAAATATAGGTTAATGGAAATTTAATCCTTTCAGGAATGGGTTTCAGAACAAGCTATTACGTTGAATGCTGCGAAGACGCGCTATTGGTGTAATGTTGTAATGTAACGATGTCACTGGAGACACATTCAATTTTATAGTCCGAGTGTCGTCGCGGGTAAACAACACCGCCGGAACTCCCCTCTCATCTCGGCTCTAACAGCAAATACGGAAATAGCTAAGGTCGTGGGCAGGTAAACCGAGGAAGTCCTGATCTTATTTTACATAATCTGCTGGAGATTTTTGCTGGAACGGTTCATAATAAAGGGGGAAATTGGTAAATGCCCGGACTGATTCAGTGGCTATATTACATCTGGCTGGGAGTAATTGACATGGCTAGGATAAGGTGTGTTCATTTAGTATAGCTAGCGACTTTTTATTACCAATGTTAGTATTAAATTTAACTGCTGAAAAGGAATATCGTAGTGAAGAAAGGATTAACAAGTTCCTTGGTAGGAATGGAAAATGCCTTCTCTTATCAACTGTATGTAGGTACCTTATATACGAGGCTACCCAGTGCAGCTTTAGTAAACTGACACTCAGAATAAGAACTATGTTTTTCTGATGCTCGTTCGTATTATACCTGGTAGTTGCCCCAGCAGCAGCAGCAGTAAACTGGCGGCGATGTGCGGCGGTTGCACGGCGCGCCAGCCCATGCCTGCGCTCCCATGTCACGGCCGCGCGCGGCGACTCATCGCTGGTGCATCACCTGGGGATAACATGTAGGAGTTAGATATCTGGAGGGGGCAATAACCATTGTAATGTATGAGATATTTGATGACTCGAAACCTTAGTGGACTTGAAAGATAGCTAAACGAAGCGTTTCTAACAACATTCGCAATCGGCAATACACCTTATACGAGTATTTAACAAACGACCCAAATACAGCATAACTTATTCGATTAGACTCTTGGTGCTCTGGTATGTTTAGCGCTCTGACTGCTCTGCCGGAGACAGTTCATTATTAATGGGGTACAGCTGGGTGTGAAAATGCATCTAGCTTTAACACTTAATTATGAGCCCGGATTACTGACACGGTATTGCACTTTAAAAGGAAAATAAAACAAAGAGATGTACAACAGATACGCGCAAACTACCTACAACTATTTAAACCGGCATCACGAGAAACTAAGCTCTTCTAAACTAGTAAAACTGAAAGCAAAAGCAGGGAAATCCGGAACAACAAGATAATTTAACCTCGCGAAAACTCTAGATAGGCGCATGCATCTATGCAAGATCGCAGACAAAGTTTTGTTATGAGCAAAGTTAATGCCGTGGGGTGCGCCCACCGGGGCAATTAGCTCAACTATGCACGTGTGCAATCAAACCGATCCGCTCGCGATAAGCTCATCCGATTCATAGTCAAAATAAAAGTAGCTGTTATATCAGAAAGAAATGTTGCAAATTTTGGCGCAAATTGTAGCAGTAGGCTCCTTGGCATTCGGAGGTGAGCGCAGTCAAAATTGGAGTTTATTGCTCCTCGGCTCCTCGCTGCTATTGCGGCACTATTTCCATTTCCTGGCGGTGCCTGAAAGCCGTAATTTGGCCGCGTCGCTGTAACACGCGAGACGGGAAAGGTCAAGTACCATCGCGCTGTTGCAACTTTAAAAAGCTGCCTGAAATAGACCCGCAGTTTCACTACCTGGATTCTTTTCAATGCAAATTATTGGGTTGTGCGGACGTACATTTTCGTTTTCGGTCTTATTTCTTGACTCTACTCTCGTGCCGGAGTGGAAAGTGGGTTGGGAGTAAATTCGGTTTCTGTTTAAATATATAGAGCCGCCATATTCTCTAGCAGCCAGGGGTAGTTTAGGGATATTTTGACTACGCAAACTTACAACTAATCATTTCGCGTAATCCGCCGGCATCTAAACTACGAGCCCCAATAAGGATTATTATATAAGTTTCGGCGGAGAGGCCTCACATAACCACATTTATTATTTACCCAGGGTTGTTAGCTATGACGTCACTGCGGGGTAGGACCGTCCCGAGGGGGGGCTCAGGAACTACGACACCAAATCACATTCACGAAATGGCGTTACCTTGTTACATTCTACCCAAATATTAACAACACTTCAGGTAGATACGGTGGTTTATTACCTTTCAGTTCACCCACCGTAGTTAAGGAAAATGAATTATTACACGGACGGAAACGAATATTACCTACGAGGTGCTTTTCTCGCAAATTATCGATAGATTTTCCGCCAACAGCGAGCGTAGGCTGCATTATTTAAATGAGAACCTTACCCTAACCTAAATAATTTATACGATAAGGTATGTGTAAAGTAGGGAATATTTATAGAAACATTCAATATTTCCGTTATTATTTTATTCAGACGTTTCTCAAGTTCTAAACGAATAAACACGTTTGCCAAGTTTGAAAAAAAAACACTGGAAAAACGGTGTGTTATGAAGTAATGACGTCACAGCGTATGCAAACGGTGCATTGATTCAATTTATCGTTTTCCTTATGCGACTCAGTTCCGGCAGCGGCCTGCACTGTGATACGGCATGGCCTTGCCCCACATGCCGGGGAATTGCAGTCTAGCACGGCACATGCCTTAGAATAGGTACAATTCTCACGGTTATTCTAGTATATTGGGGTAAATAGTTGATATTGCTAAGACACGGGTAATGAATAAGTTCCAACTGCTATTGCCGTTCCATACATCATTGGAACTTTTTCATTGCTCGTGGGTGGATAATTAGCATAACAGCAGCAGCAAGAAGGAAAAAAGGGTTTACACAGTTCACTGAAAAAATAAAAACGAAAATCGAAATGAAAACTTGGATAACACAACATTGTTAGCGTGAATATTACCTACCACTTCCTCTTTCCTAAAACCACTGAAGTTGCGTGCGAACTCCCATTCCTGAAACCATCTTGAAACTTCGTCTGTACGTTCGCGTAATTCAATGGTTTTCTATTTTTATTTCGAGAGGAGTTCAATGTTAACATATTGTTTATGAATTGCTCGGGAAGTTAGAGTAAATATTCAAATATGTTTATATTTTTCGCGCGTAGGTGTAATCGGATTTTCCCATTGGAGTCAAGGTTATTTTATTCATTTGCCAATGCCAAGGTCCAGGATTTTTGAGCTAACAGAATTTTTACTGTTAAATTCTCATTTTTCGAAAAAAAAAGGTCTGGTCACTTCTAAAATCGAGATGGATAGGCGCACTGGGACAAAGAGGGTGGTTCATTTAGATGTTTCAGTCATTATAGAACGGATTGGCATCTATTGTATTTCTTGTAGTTTTCGGGCTCCCACCTAATGAGCAACTGGGCCACCCTGTATATCTCAATATTAATTTCAATTATGAATTCCATTCTGCAATCTAAATATTAAATACATCTAAGTGCTGAAAACTAGGGTAAGGTAGGGAAAAGGGATAAAAATTTCCCCGGGGAACAGAGATAAGCTTAGAAAGGGACAACCGGCTGACGCTCTCTCTCATTCATACCTACCCATGTTGGTTTAAGGGCCCGTACAGGGTGACGTGCCGCGCCAATTTTGGGTTTCCAATGCTCTTCACACAGCACACGCAGTGACACGCACACATGTAAGTTTGCACAGTGGGTCGATAAACTTTTACTCGCCAACTTTATTGACAATTATGTTCAAGTACATTTTGGGTGATTTTAGGGTAAGTAAGTATAATTCTTACTTACACTGGTAGGCACCAGGAAAGAGTAGAAATTAATAGGGGTGCCACTTTACTCTATATTCGGAACCCGATTAGCTTTCTCAAACAAATGTGGTATTTACTTGTAGAAAGGTAACTACAAGTATTAAAGTGTAGATAATAAGTTTCGGGCATCCTCCAGCCAACTGAACCCCGACGACAAAGCAAAGTAAATACATAGTGTCGCAAAAGGGCTATACTAAGCCAAAAGGGGATGACTCAAGGGGTCTATTCTATTCTATTCTATTCTCTGTGGGGGTGTAAGTACCTGCACCTGGCTCTCTCGAATGGAACCTTTGTGCATATCCCCAAGGTCTAAACTGCCTTCCTAAGCTTGGACCATTTCCCCACCACGCTGGTCCACTGCGGGTTGGTGGGTTCACATATCTAGATTTGCTAGATCTAGATATGCAGGTTTCCTCACGATGTTTTCCTTCACCGTAAGAGCGATGGTATACATTGTACTTAAGTTAAAAGAACTCATTGGTACATGTCAGCGCCGGGATCGAACCCGCATCTCTGGCGTGAGAAGCGGGCGCTTACCCGACTGAGCTACCACCGCTCTTGGGGTCATTCTGAACAACTTTTGTTCTACGAGATGTTGCAAATTCGCGAAAAAAAATATTCGTTTTCCATGGCAAAAAGTCACATGTCCAACAAAGTTTCTATGAAAAAGGTTTTCTTTTGTTAATTTCCAAAACTCGTAGAGCAAAAGTTCAGAATGACCCCCTGTCTTACTCCTTTTTACCCGACTGCCGAAGGAGGAGGGTAATGTTTTTTGATTGTATGTATGTATATATGTATGTTTGTCTGTTTCTTTGTTCCCTCCTGTAGCCTAAACGGCTTGATAGATTTTGATGTATGAGGTATTGTTAGAAGCGTATTGATGGCGCGATGGCTATAGGCTATGTGACGTTCCATTCAAATGTACATAGCGCCCTCTTGAGGACATAACGTGATGATCGAAAAAATAATAATTCAACTTTGCCGTGTAAGGTATCAAATGAAAGGACTTGATTTTCACATTACAAAAATATGCATATTGAAGGTATTTAAATAACAACACCAAAATTATTGAAATAAAAAATGATCATGAACTACCTACCGACGTAAAATTTCATAAAATAAAAACAACTAAAAAGTTACAAATAAAAAAATACAATTATAAAAAACTAAAAACCTGACTGTACGCTAAAAACATGAAAACGAGTCCCAATGTTAATGGAAAGTATCGCAGGCGGGGACCAACTTGACCGCCATTCAAGGCCGTTTTCTAAGTAACATTCAGCTAAATGGTGAACCCTCTGCTGGTATAATTTGTTTATCCGAGTATACCGCTTTTTCAATACCTGTAAGTACATTTTTTGGCAGCATAATATTTTTACTTAATTTTAGGGTTTCGAACGTCAAAAGAAAAAAAGCAACCGTTATAGGATCTCTTTGTTGTCCGTCTGTCTGACTGACTGTCTGTCACCGCCCTTTTTCTCAGAAACGGGTAAAGATATCAAGCTTATATTTCGCATAGATGGGGAGTACCCCAAAAAAAATATTATGGTACTCCCTGTCCCACACAAGTAAATTGGGGCTTATATTTTTTCCAGTTATTTTGATGTGTATCCTTTTTTTTTCTTTGTTGTTTTGTATAAGTATGTGTTTCTTTTCTTTAAATCTGTATTTTTTTTGTTGTTGCTGTCTATGTGTCGAAAAAATGTATCTTTATCTTCAAATCACGCCATCTATCGTTTGTTTTTTTTGTGGCTACTGTCTATAGAAGAAATTCCGTCATTGACAATTTCACGTTACGAATTTATTTTTATTTATTTTATTTTTATTTTTACATTTTCGTGGAGAATCAACAGCATTTTGTTAATAAATAATTATTACTTATGAACACATAACAACTTGATGCCATTAACAGAATGTACTTAGTAAACCCAGTAAACCTAACACATCCAGAGGAAAAACAAAATCTCTTTCTCTCTCTCTGAAAAACATACTTAATAGCCCAAAACTCGATGCTTTTAGCTATTAACATCTTTGAAATAAAATTGAGCCACCACCGTGTTACTGCCCTCATCAGATCCTCACGAGACCATACCTCAACCAGCACCAAGAGACTGTATTTTTGATCCCTTAACCTAATGTTCGTGCGTATTGTCATCACTTAGATCCATTCGCTATATTCCTGCTCCTCATCAGACCTATACGAGACTGTAATATCACGAGAATATTGCACACTATCTAATTTAATTTAATGTATTGAATATACTGGAAGAATTATGCTTCCTCAATTTCAAATCAAATTATGTTGGTGTCATAAAAGTTGAAAAAGTGCAATGACAACCAATGTGCAGTGATTTTGTATCTGTACACGATAAGATCGCGAGCTGTCAGTGCTGCCTAAACCGACGTGACCCTTCTTTGGAGGCCAGCGGCCAACTGAGTCAAACGTCACTTGTGTTTATGATTTTATAACACAGAAAGCCGCCATAGATATTTGTATGAAGATTTGAGGGAAAAAAATGGCTCAAGTTTAGGATTAATTTACACAAAATAAGTGTGTGTTTATTAAAAAACAAGGTATTTAGCGCCTAGTCCAAGCCTTTAACTTTATAATATGATAAAAATCATATGAAAATTCTTTATAATTACGACACAGTTGTTACAATACGGGAGTGTGATTGACTGGTTTTTCTTGATATTCTGAAATTAATTTACAGTTATCCATAATCATTTACTTAAATTCGAATGATTCAGCACCTAGCTAGACTCTTCAACTACCTGTGTGATTTTTTTCAAGGCTGTAGAGCATCATTTACTACATAATTCTATGACAATGCCAACCCTCGATTCCCTATTGCAGACCCTTAAAATAGAACTTATAGTCCCGAGGGGTACATCCCCCTCTGTTCTACCTATTGATCGTTATGAAAATCCTTCAATTAAATCAAGAAAGTTTGTCAGCGGCTACCACTTATGGAAAATATAACCTAGTTCAGGATACATTGTAACGCATTTAGGTCATAAGCTTGTAGGTGCTCACGCTACTTGGTAAAGCTCACCTTAGGTAAAGCACTGAATTAATAATTTATAAATTAAAACATGTTTGTGATCGTAGTAGGCATATTATTATAACACTATTGCACATAATGTGCATCTATCACGAGTTTAACCAACGTGTAGTATCCATTTACTTACTTTAGATACGGTGGTGTTATATTCATTATTATATCGACGTGTTAATTATCGTGAAATTATTGAGTGTTTACCATGCGCGTCATGAGCTACATTAGTCTAGAATCAGAACATTGTTTTTAGTGCGGGCAGCCCTACTCACCCAAATGGGAAAGCTACTTATGTGGCCACATACTATATGGACATGTATAAAGAAAAGCGCTCCTATTAATGACTACTCTTTCTTGCCAGGCTCTACTATGTAGGTCTCACGGTGAGAACCGTATCGGGTTTCTCGCTGGTACCCGTGAGTGCTCACTTCATCTGTCTCGTGAGTTCAGGAACCTTTCCGTCAAACGGCACCCCTTGCGTTATGTATTTAAATTAGCAAGAATACGACGGAGGGTTGTAGTGACACGACTAGTTGAGATTAATACGTGAATATAAACATCTCCCATCGAACGAATGGAGGCATAACAAAAGACTATGTCCAGTAATTTAAATAAATATTTTTTTTTAATGATAAGATAAATATAACAAGTTTAGAGTTAAACTCCAACAGCCTTAAATCTACCAAGGCCCAGCGAGCAATTGTTACTTGTGTTAAAACATCTCTATTCTATAAAGAAGTTGAACATTGTACATTCTTCATAATAGTACTATCTAAGTTAGTACCTAACCGATCCCCCATTCAGTTGTCCCAAATATGTTGGATGTCTATAAATCAGAACATAAATCATATATCCATATCAGTGTAAAATTTCAAGGGAAACCTTAATGCCTGAATGAATACTACCCTCATCCCATATCCCTGAAATAAATCTCGGTTAAAACCATTAAAACCATTAAAACTGAAACTAATTTAGACACATGCTCACATTTGGTTTGTTGAAACTCCGCGGCGGCGCTGCATGTTGACTTTACATTACCCGACATTTTGTGTAAAAAATATAAGTACTTCGCAGTTATTCGAGAGGGACTTTGGACTTCCGGCCTCACGGGTGGCTCCTATGTATTCATTTATTTAATAGTAATATCAAATAGGGACTGAGATGTTTATCACTTCATGGCTATGTTAGATTAAAGGAGATAAATGTTTTTTGTACAAAATATGTATCGCCTATGTTCATACCGCTGCGTCTATCTAACCTAATCTAATCACAACGATTTTGTTAAGATAACCTTTTTAGTATTCACCGAACGTAACGCTATAATAATGAGTTAAATACCTAGTAGAATTAAGAAATGTAATAGAAGTAAGAAAATAAGTTTTAATAAGAGGTTTTGTCGACTATTTCTGAAGGTCTTTTATAATACGGCGTAACTTAAACATATTAGAAATAAATTTGAACATTGCTGGGAGTATACTTCTGCTAAATTCACGACTCTCCGCTAATCATTCACAAATTTTATTAATGATTTACGCTCATTGATGGTTATAATTCATTGAAAATTATGTAAGTGTATGTAGAAGAATAAAATATAGGTAAGGACATTGAAAAACATGTAGGGCATTAACAGTATGGGATCTACACTTAACAGTAAGTATGTAGGTACATTTAATACATGAACATTTGATGCAAAGCTGTGTGCCAGATACATTATGTAGGTACCTACACTACACAAGAACACAGTTGTATCGATTTTCTCAAGTTGAGGTTATTGAACATGACCTTCACTAACATTACTGAATTGCATATTAGCGTGGTAGTATCTCCACGCCAATATGCAATGCATCTATAAAACAATAAGAATATTAATACAAAAGATATACTCACTTTAATCTTGCTCTACCTACGAGCAAAAACAATTAAAAACTTACTATGTTACAATGTGAAAATTAACTATCTAACCACGTGCACTGAATACCTCTTTCGGAATGAGAGCCATCCACCGTGACATCGACACTTGGAGTCCTTCGGGCGAACAATTGCCATTCACACAGTACTGACCCACAGACCAGGCGGCTGGTGCGGCGGCAGCAGGGGCGCGCGGGGGGTGATGCATGGACAGGGTGACAGTGTGGGGTACCTGGAGGCTGGCGGGCGGGCAGGGCTCGGGGCTCGTCATCTGCGGGGCATGGGCGGGCGCCTGCGAGCGCGGCCGGGCTCGCACTGCCGCCGCAAGCCGCGTATCGATCCCTGCGCGCGCCGCCCCGCCCGCCCTCACGTGCGAGCGAGACTCCGCCAGCACAGGTGACCAACATATTTTATTCAAACACCCGAATTTCATAACTTTTTCACAGCAAGTAATGCTAATGCCTCGCCTAGTATGCTACGGCGGTGCTACGCCGAGCTCGTAGCACGTAGCGCGTAGCATCCGTAGCGGCGTAGTCCGGCGTAGCAATGCGATTATCTCGCTGTCCAAAAGCTTTTTATGCAAACAGCGATTTATGCATGATTTTCAATAGCAGTCTTAAATTTTTGTTAATCTAAATCATTTTCTATAAGTTACGTATAACCGTAAAACCCCCAAATTCATATAAACTTATTGTTCTAATAGCACAGAAATCACAAATGGCTGCCATAAATATTCCTCAGTGTAATTCCTGCTAATAACATTATAGGGCGTTAATTACTTATAAATATTCCTTTTACGCCTTTCCACGGAAATTCTGCTACATTCAATAGTAGAGGATTTAACGATAAATCAAGCGTAATTATTGCCTACGACATTACGACGCCATCGATACTGACATTAAATGCAAAATTAATTGCCCGCTAATTAACTATTAGGAGATATATTATTATTATGTAATTCATATTCGAATGTTTCTATTTACATTTTATTTGTGCGTAAATGTATATTCATGTTAGAATCGTACTTGAAGCGCGGCTCTCGAGTGGGTAAATATCATCAGCTTTCCTTCAAGAGTTCTCCATTTCAGCTTTGTTTTTTTGTGCCTCTTTAAATACCATTTGATTAATCACAGTATGCGAATACTCGAATCATGTTCCAGGGAATGTAAATAACGATCAAATAACGGGAAAACAATTGAAGTATAAATGTGAAAGATTAAGGGTGGCTTGCGTGACTTCCTATTTAAAGATATTTTAATTTTAGTTAGCTAAACGCATTTATCTCAATAAACGTATTTATACTAAACACAATTTGTATTGTCTTGCACGGCTCATTTGAAGTTGTAATTTAGCTAAACGTATTTAGCATGTGTTACGTTTCATTCTATGCATATTTTCATCTAAACTTTTAAGTTTTTAAATGTTTACGGCTAGAAAAATGCGTGAACAGAAACAAATGCCGTCAAAATTTTACTGACACTGTCACTAAGTGACACTTGACACTACACAAACAATAACAATGCCAAGATCTGTACAACATAAGAATTGAATTGATTTATCCCTCTTCTGCAACTCCTCTGTCCTCTCCATATCCCCTCTAGTTCTGTTCTCCTATGAAAGCGTTGCGTTAGCATACCTACAGATGTTGGAATTTCATTTCAGTTTGTGATAAAACTCAAAGTAAGTATGAGTGGAAAAAGTGGCTCACCAATATCAAGCAATACCATGAATGAAGGAAAACATCGCGAGGAAACCTACATATCTAGATTAAGCACATCTTGATATGTAAACACACCAACCCTCAGTGGACCAGCGTGGTGGGAAATGGTCCAAAATTAGGAATTGTAATGGTACTAGGTATAGGTACGACATGCTTCAATGCCGCCGTTTTTGACAGATACAATGCCACTAAACGTATTTAGCGGCGCTAAACAGCCAATTTTGGGTATTTAACTTTGACACTTCGATAAACGTATTTAAGAACAAATTTTTTGCTATGCAAGACGTTAATTGCATTTAACAACTTAAATGTGTTTATTTTACCCTTAAACACAATTATCATACGTTACGCAAGCCGCCCTAAATACTGAATGTCTGTTACGTTGTCAATGACTTTTTGCGAGAATGCACGGACATTTAAAATAAAAATAAACTTCAATAATACCTACTTAATCTAGCCATTAAAGTTATAGTACAGCAACGCAACTAGGTACCTACTTGTTAATATCAGAAATACGCCAATGGTGATCAGTCCCCCTATCGCTAACTAGTTTTGACAACGATTTTCAGATTCATATTGTATTGAATTTTACACTAAATTCGTAAATGTTACTTCATTTTGACTTCGCGATAACCCCACTGCGCCCAGCTCCTACACAACAACGCCTCGAGAAAAAATAATGTATCGTGATTCAGACGATTAACCACGGAAGCTGGAGAACGCACCGGGATATAAATAAAAAAGTACAAGTTACTCTACCACAAGACCCGGGCAAGAATAGCTCAGGAGGGTTACTCTATCTATACTGACGAAAAACGAACGAACGAAAGCTGTCGTGCAATCGCCACGTTTAATATAACGAGATAGAGTCATTACTCGCTCAGCGGCGCTCCAAAACTTCTATTTTTATTATATAGAGTGACCCCCAGAAGCCACCGGTTATATGTTATCTGTCAGAAGGGGGGGAACTAATGGGTTTCTGACCAGCCCCCGACAGGGGGGGGTAGCTGCTGCCAATGTCATAAATATAATGCAATTTATGTAATGTTATGTTTTTAGTAAGTGAAACATTATAAACTCTTAATAAAATTGAACAGAACAAATTTATTTGTAGAAAAGGATGTTGATCTTCTTCTCATAGCCTTTACTATGAGAAATAACAAGTAAGAAAATAGTATCAGGTGGTTTAAGTATGACTTTGTTTCTAAATATAAAACCGCTTACCGTTTTTCACGAAAAAAACTCAACTTGCTTTTAAATTTTTGTCCACAATTTTTCTCCGTATACCTGTCCAGATGACCGATGAAGCCCCACTCCCCACTACTCACAAAGAGTAACATATTAGAGTAGGGTGACCCTCCCCGGTTGAATTCTATAAGCTTTCAGTTTAACTATTTGTGCCCATTGCGAGCCAACTTGTCCCCTTGTCGCTTTGTTACTGAACCCTCGCGGGCGCGCTAAGCCGAGTGCGGACCGGCCGAGCCTTTGAACCGTTCACACTATTTCACCAGTTTTAAAGCAGGTTTTCCGATGTTTGACGGAGATTATTTTTTACTATGTACTGCTGGAAGATAAGCTACATAATGTAGTAAAAAGTTAAGTAGGTAATTAGTTATAGTACCTCATTTGAAAGACGCATTTTAAAATGCGGCTACTTTGTAATTAAAAGAATACTTAGGTGTCGATCGGTTTCTCATTTTAGTATAATACGTATTTTTCATTCAGCTACACTTTAGGTGTTCAGTAAATTGCAGCGCCACGTTTAATACAGTATACCTGACGAAAAAACGTTTTATAAATACATAAATGTATTTTTTTTAAACTTAAGTAGGTAGGTACTCATATGGAATTATTTAGATTTGCACAGTGGAAGTAGTCGGTCAGTAGCCGGAGAGTAAATAGGTCAGCGGGAGCCACGCGTCGTTAGCCGCATGCCCTGCCGCTGCGTGATTTGTGCTGGCTAATGCGCTGTCCATTATAGTTCTGCCCATTTTTGCTATTGTTTACCCTAATATGGTTCCGCACTCGTACCTCGGTGTCTTGCGGTGGACAGTTCCGAAGTTATTTAGCTATTTTACTTATCAAAAGACATCTCAAGTATATACTTGCTATATGATTACATTAGGTACTATCTGGGAGTAGCCCTTTCTCAAGAATTCAAACCTATATTTCATGTTTAGCATGATACAGGCTTAGGCCTACCCCCAATATCGATATTGGCACAGACTGTTTATTGTTTTTAATTAACAGTAACTGTGGAAATTTCATCTGTATATTATTATTGTTTCACATTAAACTTGTTTCAGCCATTTCAGCGTGTGAGTGTGAGTCGGCAATGTTTGCGGGCGCCGGGAGCGCGCGGTGGAGCCTTTTACAATCAACAAATAAAACTTCGCGCAATATGTTACGAAGCTGCGGGAGACAAAACAATCAGGTGCCGTGTCGGGGCCGTAGACGCAAATCCTACTCTATATGTATGTACGTTAGAGATTTATTAGGTTGAGCTAAAGACTGTTCTTTATTTAGAACAATAAAATAAATGAAAAATGCAAAGTTATTCAAAAATGTTACTTATAAGTCCTCTAGGGACCCATTTACATACTTTATTGTAAATAAAAAAATAGTGTGATCCATTCACAATTCACATAATTTATTGTAAATCTGGCTATTCACAATACAATATGAGTACGATATTCGCATGAATTTTATTTGAGCTGTAGTTATTGTATTGTTAAGCTATGCTGATATGGTATTGTTAAACTATATGAATATTTGACCTGAACGTGCTCTCACATCGAGCGAACATTCATGTCAATCGAAGCCTTAACATAACTTGGAAGGTGATACTATGTACTGTCTATAACTTTCTCCCTAAGCACAAATAGAGGAATCATGTACGCGGATTCTACTATACTAAACCGAAACCTACGTGCGCAAAATTTTATATTTAAACCCAGAAATAAAATCAGAATGTCAAAAATCGCGAAAAAAAAAACATAAAAACTTTGTTGGTCACGTGACTTTTTTGTTGGTTTCGGCTTAGTATACCCTTTTTGCAACACCCCGTATATCTGAAGCTAATACCGTGGAAGACACGCACGCATCCTAAAGCCCCGCTCTAAAGCGAGGTTTTCTCACGACGTGTCCCGCACTCCAGGGACCCTCGACGTCTGATGCCGCGCTCGATCGCAACTTGACTCGCTGTGAACTGCTACAAACAACCGTAAATAAATGCTAGAGACTAGATATTGATAGAAAGTTCCAATACAGTGTCGTCCCTGTAAGAACTGTTGACTGTTGCAGTAAATATTGCAATCGTAACTATTAGATGTGTTAATTTTTGAAGCGACTAATAACTAAAAGTATAGCTGTATAGCTAAATACTGTAACAATAAGGTAGCTCCAACATACGTATTTAAATAAGTTAAAGATCATAGACAAGCTAAATAATAAGGCAACAAAAATAAAAGGTAAGGTACCTGTATGGAAAGGAAAAACTAAGACATCCAAATCGAACCGCTTAGGGTAAGGGAGGAGCTAATTTAGCTATTCGCAGTGCTATTACGTGAAGACGATAGCGTTATCAGGTAGGATATTAGTACGTAGAAGGAGCTATTTATTCCCCTACATCTGAATCTTGATTGCATTAGCTTCGATTACCTTTCCCCCGAATGGCTGGCAAGTACTTGTGTTATTAGGTGATACATTCTGTGGACGACCCGAAAGTACTTTGAGGACATTCAGAACGTTTCAGTGCTCCGTAAATTATCGGGGAATTACCGTGGGTTTCCGATATCGCCGCTGATTGGCTGCGAGGCTCGGGCGGCCTCGAGGGGCCAGATACATACCAACGGCAATAATACAGGCTTATGGCTTTGTGTCATCTTCCAATGTTTGATCATTGAATATTGGCAGTAATTATTCCAAATTAATGGAAGATAATATGGACTTGTTGTCGGAATGCTGATGTATTGGTTGTTTGCTTACTCCCTTGACCGAGCAATACCAACCATTACCGTCGTAACGTAACGTAAAAAGAATGAGCCATTAATGCCGTTACGAAATTTCCATAATATTCATAATTCAAAACGCAATAGACCGGGAGTTGGAGAAGTTAAATCGGTGCGGCGTAATGGACGTCAAACTAGTTGGAAAATTGATGGGTCGAAGTCGGCGCCCGGTATAACAATGGCCACTTTAAATTTATGTAAACTGCGACGCAGTAGTTAGCCTAGCTATACCTACTAAGGGTTCTGTGGGAGAGCACGGAACTTCGGATGTGGAAGGCTCAGTTAGAATCTCACCACGTAACTGCATAGGTACCTACTCTTAGCTAGTAAAAATAAATAAAATATGTGATAATATTGCACTAGGGGTAACTTCAGCTTGACAAAGAAATTACGAGAGAGAACTGTTATGCAATCGGTACGTCAAATACAACGAGTCGTGGTGGTGCTCCGAAACTTAGTTTTTCGCAATCTAAAGAAATAAAAAAGTTATGAAATATATTATTATAGATTTAGTGCCTTATAATAAACACTCACGAATATTCAGCAGGTACCGGAGCTATTACTGCTAATGGACAAATAAATAGTTAACATATTCAATAACACTATTATTATTATTATTAATAACACACTACGGCGAATATACCGCAGCGTATTTATGCCTTCCTAGCCGCACAGTTGAAATTAATCGCAGTTATTAAAACGCAACCATTAATAATGCCTTCCGCCAGCCAGGCTCACCCCGCAGTCTGATGCGGCAGTGCCCCGCAGTGGGACACAGGGGGTCACTCTATATGACGAAAAACTAAGTTTCTCAGCGCTGCTGCACGAGCCACGATTCTGGTCATGGCTCCGAAACTTCGGAAAAAACAAAATTGCATCGCTAACTATATATGACTTTATCTCGTTGTATTGCTATTAACCAGGCCGATTGAGTGTCAAATGGTCAATTCTCGTTCGTTCGTTCTTCGATTTTAGAAAGTGCCCCCTGTCCCGTTGTATTAAACGTGCCGATAACACGACAGCTCTCGTTGGTTAGTTTTTCGTCAGTATAGATAGAGTAACCCTCCAGTTGCCGATATTGGGACAGTTCGTCCCACATGCGGGTCGGAGTACTGGAGCGAGGCGGCCATTGTGTGCTTGTCTGATGAGATCCGTGCACGGAGCCCACTCCCGGACCCGTGGGCATGCCTTGTTGGACCCGGAGGAAATTCTAACCAGATAACTTTTAATATGGGTGGGATAAGTCTGACGTATCTGTGCATGTCTGTTGCTACGTAGCTCCAAAACGGCTTAAATAAAATTGCAAAGTTTTACATCGAATAAAACTCTTGGAGTTCACTTTTGGTAGTTGCTCTATAGGTTCAACACCGTGGTAGAGTGGGAACAATTCGATAGGACATCAGATTAAAGGGTGATTGCAGTTTGAAACCAATAGCTGGCATGTATCGGATGCGTTCCATTAAATGATTTAGTTGCTTGTAGCGACGTCGGCAGACACCTGTGTATTCTGTGTAAAGCCAGATCTGCTCTGTGATTGTCGATTGTCCCAAATATGTACATCGTCGTTGTCTGATTGTGTTTTGCTTTGGAACTAGTCTCATAGGGGCGGAAACAAACTTACGTGCCGCTTGTATAATTAGTAATAACTAATTGGACGGGATTTAAACCCTGACTGAAAAATACGTGATTGCGTAATTGTACAGGATGAAATTTAATCAATGACAATTTTTTTTTTCTATTTTTCCAAAAGTCATAGAACAAAAGGTGTTTAGTTTGACTCCCTGAGTACCCGTTCTGCATAGTATACTTTAGCAAGAACCTGTATAAAAAATTATAACATAAATATTACTTTGATAAGTCAAAACTGATCTTACGAACATACTATGTATAAATTGTAGCAACAACGATGTCTCCTATAACTTATAGCACACAACTTCCCTGCAGCGCCAGTCCTTCTAATAACTCACTAATATGGCGAATTCAAGACGGCATGAATATTTAAACAGGAATACCAACTTCTGTGTAACCGAAATGACCCTAATAACGTAGGAGGGGTGCGTACATAGTTGCAGCCACACGTAGCGTAGTGTTGAGTAGCAAGATGCAGGTAGAAATTGGATTATGTACAAGTTGTGTGCAAGTGAATCAAACAGTGACATACTTACTATACAGGGCAGTTGCAAAAGAAGGTAGGTATAGTATGGCGAAATTTCTGAAAAACTTTCGTTCTTTAATTTTGGAAAATTTCAATTTATAAGAGTCATAGAACTGTGGCGGACTCCTAGCCACTAGTTCAGACGAAGATCAACAGATGGCGCTCGGAACGCAATACAGAGAAGATGTATGGGAACTACGCAAATTACTATGAAAATCCTACTTCGCGCATTCGAAGTTTCTCACCTACTCTGCAATATATAGAAATCCCCAACGCTAACCGTTGGGCAGCTGCCCGCCAGGCCACACCACCCGGCCTGGTCCGAGGATCCTCCCTTTGCATGGGGATGCTCCAACACCTCCAGCATCTCCATAGAACAAAAGTTGGTAAGGATGACCCCCTAAGTCACAAGTCAAGCTTTCGTCTTAGTATGAATAGATAATAATAATTATTAGAGTTTGTTATGTACACATGTAAGAGAGTTATTGTTATAATAGCGATAAATATGCGTGTTAGATTTCAATCAAACAAGTTTATTCCAAGTTTGCGTTGCAATTTGTGTCGACTACGGCTGGCTTCACAGTTGCGAGTCCAGTGACCATGCTAAATTAGTTACTTAGTACTTGTACAGCCGTCGGGGGAAATCATATCACAGAGAGCGAGCGTGTGTGAGTTCCATTCAGTTTGCAACTCACATTTATTTGGAATCATGAAAGTGGAAACGAAACAGTAAAGCCTCCTGAAAGTATACATTTGATGAATAGTGGTTTCTGAATTTCATTAGGTTACCTAAACTTGTAAGTACAAAAGTGCAAACATGGAGGCTAAAAATGGATGTTACAATTTATTCAATACATAGGACGCGGTCTTTTCAAGGAATGTTTGTACCATCTCCCGAAATCTTAAATATGAAACAGTGTGCTCTGCTAGGGTTGAATACTCTGAATAGGTAGGTACTTTGTCTCTTTTACTGACTCTACCTAAAGTATAGATTGAAATGATTACAATCAGAGACTAATTCA
Source organism: Plutella xylostella (assembly GCF_932276165.1). Classification (NCBI taxonomy): domain Eukaryota; kingdom Metazoa; phylum Arthropoda; class Insecta; order Lepidoptera; family Plutellidae; genus Plutella; species Plutella xylostella. The sequence continues at coordinate 10,047,676 of NC_063992.1, read as the reverse complement.
ACCCGTTCCTTTAGGATCGAGGATAGCATTCAAGCACCCTTTCACCTTCACAAAAGACCATCGCCATAACAACGCTCTTTCACCCGATCTACTTGAATATTTCGGATAAAGGTTAAAAGCACATTCTAAAAACCGGCACGTGCTAAAATCTGTAATAGCAATTTTAGAAAACAATCGCCTCACTGATTGAGGGCCTCGATGGCCGGCATCACGTTTTACGGTTTACGTGCGTTTTTTATACTTGTATGTATTATACTAAGTAAACAGATTTCACTTGTTTGCATTTAGACGGATTTGATTTAAAATATATTATTATATACCTACCTAGTTTTCTACAGTTGCGTAGCACGATTTTATTACATAGGTATTTATTTTTGTTAGGTAAATTCTTTGTTGCACAAATATAAAAAACCAAGTTTACTTTATTTAAAAAAACGTTACAACAACTCACTTAATAATCATTACAAAATATATACATAATATATATTATGTGTTATTGGGTTAATACAGAAAACGTTTGATTAACAGTTTGCAAAACCCAGCAAAACCTCATATTATTATTGTAATAACAAAGCCTAACACAACAGTAGAAGCCGCTGGAAGGGGAAGGTATAGCAGGAAATGTATAACTGTAGAAATTGTTATTATTCTTACTTCATGGGCCAGTATACAGGGTGTTGCAAAAAGGGTATACTAAGCCGAAACCAGCATGTGCAGCATGTTATATCTAAGCCCAAAACTTTTTGCAACCTCCTGTATACCAACGTAATTATAAACTTGAAAATATAAGTCCAAATAAATATTTGAAATTAAATAAGTAGAATTTGAAATTAGCGACCGGTCAATGTTGTTTTTAATATTTAATATGGTAACTCTATGTAGTTATTTACCTAGAAACAATAAAAAAAACATTATTATTATTTTCAAAGAGATTTGAAGATATCTGCAACAAAAGTCTTCTGAAAAACGAACATCTTGAATTTATTTTACATTTTGTAATTAATTCTAAACGATATTAGGTCAATTATAATTAACTTGAGGGCCTTCCCTTTTAGCTCTCTTCGCAATTTTTAATGATCCTATTCATTCCACCTTTTAATTATTATTTGTTTGTAAGTAACGTATACTTACTTAATTATTTACTTTTTGGCAACATTTTATTCTTTTTGTTTCTTGATATAAGGTATTTTAAAAACGTAATTAACACTGGCTACTTGTGAATTATAGGTGCCTTTATATTATGTCTTTTTCTTATTAGTAAGTCTTTCATATTTGTACTTAGTACTTACCATACAAACAAGAATCTGCAGTTAGGTTTAAAAAAACAAACGCTTCGCTTCAGCATAAAAAACTCGTGTGATTTCAGAAAAGAAAGCTTGGTTACGTCTTATCATATTCATAACCACACACAAAATTTCATAAAACATCAATGTAGCCGTTTAGAGCATCTTTGTTATAAACAATTTAACATTTGGCTGACGCTGTTGATCCAGCCTTTCTTCCTGAAAATATTAATTTAATTGTGAATAAATTACGGTACGCTTGATCGACACACAAAAACACAAAGTGATTAAGTATTTTAATCTGAGCGCGTTGTAAAACCAGATGAGATCGCTGGGGCTGAAATTTATTAAATTATATTTAATATTTAATCAGTTTTAAAGCTGTTATCGTCGCGTGGTGCACGCGGGACCCGTCAGCCGCACTAACGACAAATATTCCATTAACTTTTGATCAACTCTCATATTGTTACAATAATAACACAAGCCCATGTCACTCATTTTACAAGGGAGGTCGTTCATAAAGGTGTTATAATAACAAACATTTACTCCCGACTAGCTCCCAATGGGGTATGCAGCGTACCTCTTTTATTAAGTTCATAAGTACGATGCATAGCATAACAGAGCCTATAACTGAAATTCTGTAAAATACAGTTAATCCCACTGTCTGAACTTATTTATTTATCTAAAGTACGTCTTAGTCCACCAACCCGCACTTGGCCAGCGTGGTGGACTAGGCCTAAACCCTTCCTTCATTGGAAGGAGACCCGTGCCCCAGCAGTGGGGACGTAATGGGTCGTGATGATGACGTCTTATACCAGACAACGCAAGTTAATCAGAAGAACAAACTTACACGAAACACTAACACCTTTATAATATCTATTACGGCACTGGCAACCAATAATAGTGTAAAATAAGGCCTAGTGATATATAATTTCAATATGAAATTCTGCTCCATTAGCCCATATTTGTGCTGAAACTTTTGTGTAAAATGTCGAGCCGACGGCTTAATACCCGGCGCTCTCATCCCCCTGATTTCCCTTCCCCACGTAATAATCTTCCCCCGAAACACAATATAAAGCACATACTTCTTCCTAAAACTCGGAAATCATTATGCCGCGTAGAAAATCACATCAAATGGTAGCAGATTTAAAGCATTGAGCAAGATTAAAAGTAAAAGAATTGCCGGGCTTACGTTGTAAGACCAATATTAGCTGAGCGATCTTGTGGGGACCGAACCGAGTGAGCCGCCGCGGAGGAGCCCCGAATGTGGTTTATTCACGGTGCTTGGAATTACGGCGGTACGCTAACTGAAATTCTATGTTTGAAGAATAAAACTGTTAGTTTTACTTAGAGTTTGTTTGATAGTTAAGTGATTATATGTAAGGCTAACTGTAAAGGAAAAAATGTCTTACGCAATCTGCATATTTCTAAGAACTACACAATTACGCTTTGATAGTGGCGCGTTTTCTCCATCTTGTATAATAATGTGTAAGTCTAGTTCTTGCTGGAAGTTTAATTTCATTGCAGGAACTTCTTCGCACAAAGAAAAAACTTTGTTAAGGATATCCTTGCACTTAAGACTCGTTTTAATCTACAGTTTGCTGATTTACTTAGGTAGGTACTTTGTTAGCTAACTGAACAGTAAGTGTAAATACAACTAGTACAACTTTTTACTTTGATGCAGATGTTCTTACGAGTAGGTATATAAAGAAAATACACAAATATACTAGAGGATAAGTTAACAGTGCCGCATAATACATCTACTCCAATTCGGCTGCAGCTAGATCAATCTTCTGTTCAGAAGCCAGAATTAAAGCCGGTGCCAGTGATCTATCTGAAAGTTTCAGCTGCTTTCAGCGCTAACAATGAGGAATGAATTCCGCAAATGTGGCAGCGCGACCGACGCCGCTCCAAATCCTGTTAGAAATGCAGCCATCTCAACTTTGTACGAGCTACGTAGAGGGAGACCTGAATATTTTTGTAAGTACTGTGACGAGTGCTGCGGAACTCCTCTCTCTGTCGACAGTGATCACGGCAGGATTATACCTAATATATCTCGCATCAACATAAGTGAGTTAACGTATGAAACTTTAAAACTCGTTTCTTATTCAAAGCCAATTTTGCAACCGAAATATCCATACTCATAACTCCCGACTGACTCGTCAAGACTCGCAAAGGAGGATACTGAATGCGAAAAGTAATTTGAATTCTAACTTTAATTTTCAGTCTGAATTTCGAGCTGCCATGTCTATTCACGGGTCCCGGGCATTCATCTTAAAAGCAAGTAATCTGCTTTGGTCGACACGCTTGTAACTTTCCCGATCTTTTAAAACTTTTAAACTCCGTCGTCTAGAAATGTGAAGTTTGTGAAGGTTGTAATGGGATGCCGGCGACGTGCCGCCCCGGCCGCCCCGGCTCTGGCCCAGTGCAAATCGAACTCTCGTCCGTAACCTGCCTTCCTACGGGTTTTATTTAAATGCATAATTTCCAAGTTTTTTTTTAAAGGAAATGGAAATATTTGTGTCATTTTTTAAAGTTTCTTATACACACTTACTACAAATACACTGGTTCTGTAGGTATCAAGGGTCAAGGGTCTCTAAGAAGAAATTAAAATTTAGTCAGCCACTCACGCCACCCGGCTTAATTTATTTCAGTCGTGTACTGGAAGTAAGACAGGAAGGCGTAATGGCGGTTTCAGGTATGCATTTGGTTTACAATTCAGGGTAGGAGCGAGCGCCGCATTGAAACAAAGAGTTTCAGTTTTTGTCGGGTTCCGTATTTTGGAATATCCCTCTTCCTACATTCGCCAGCATAGTGTGGAATAATGCAATGGCATCGGGTAAGTGGGGGGCTGGGGGGCATTACCTACTCTGCTCCGGTTTCTTAAACGCCTGCTAAACTGGTGGCCGGCTCGCATAAAAACTTATATGGGCAATTGAATTTGAAATTGCATGCACGTGTTATTACGTGGTTGTTTTAGTAACACAAGTAAGGATAGAATATGCTATGAAAAATCCCGATAGCCTTTATAGTCGGTGGAGTAGCCGGCGGGTGTTCCCGAGCTCCGACTGAGACGTTTCACGACCGGATTGCCACCACTTTTATAGCCGGTCGCCCTCTTAATAGTGGTAAAACTAAAGCGATATTTTTATTCCCGTTCCATCGGACATAAACCGGAGTGGTCTGAGTAGGTGCGGAGGGCCTCCCACTGCCAAACGTCGAGTGGTCGCGAAGCTTCCCGCTATTCAAGATCGGTAAAGCGTGCTAATTTGCTCCATTGTAACTTTTAAATGTCCCTATATTTTTGCTAGTTTTTTTTTTGTTTTTGGCAGATATGCTGGTGGATTTTAACTCTTTATATTAATAAATCAGTCTTATACAGGGAGTAGCAAACGTGGTACTTATGCTTATGGTATGCGGAAAATAAGCTGTATCGGCTTGTCCTTCTGCTATATCAATTTCAAATAAAATCTATCCATCTTAAAACTCATATTGTGAATAATTGACCAACAAACAAATTTTGTACGGACATTACTTTTTGTTCTTGTTTTAAAATACTTTTGAATGACGCTACAAAAACAGCCAACGACAAATTCACATTATTTCGTCGTCAACAAATCGCTATTCAACTTCTCATAATACTGCTCATATAAAAAAGTTGAGTGTCCAGAAAAGCTGCCAAGCCACAACCCTCCAGTAGTGGTCGTGTCGAGAGGTCTCACAGACCGGTATTGACTGTCGCTGGAGCGGACTAATTAGACGGACCACTTTTCCACTGGACTAGATTCCGCATCGCCATTGTAAGGGTTAATTGTCAATTGTTATTTTGAAGGGTGAAGTTTGCGTTTGTTCGAGGATGTTTTCCGAGTTATTGTTCTGGGGTTTACAGTCGTTGTGTTATTATCGTGTCGTTGTCAGCCAGGCTGAAGCACTTTCTGGTTAGTACTTATGCTTATACAAATTGATTTCTCTGGTCTTCTTAGCATGTCGGTGGAATGTTAGAGCTGGACTGGTGCTTTGTTAATAGTTTTCTATGATACTGTCTTTCATGGTACCTAAGATCTAAATCATACATACAATAAGCGATTACACTGGGGATGCATATACATATTATAACTCTTTGACACCCTGGACAAGATAACTTAATTTTCTTTTTAGTAAAAAAAAACTTTTTAGTACTGATACTGATACCTACATATTTAATAACACTTACTTTTTTTGATAACCACGAGTTGTGTGTGTTTTAAGTACCTACCTAGTAACCTCGAAGTAAGCGAACCAACCATGATAATATTATCATGTTCAGAAAACCTGTACATTTTTAATACGAAGTTTCGTGTTTCGTTTGCAATAATTACTTGGTGAAGTGAAGCGGATTAATTTAAATGGATGCCACGTCAGGTGCCGTGTGGGTGCACTTAATCGATAAGTCTAAACTTAGCTCTTGTTTCATTTTCCTTACACGTTGCCCTAGTTCTGCCGTCTAGGTCTAGACTCCAGGCTAGACCTAATACAGTCATTAGCGAGAAATGACAGTACTTTTTACAAACTACACAATTTGCAGGAGGTAATTATTTAAAGAGCCTCCCTCCATAGAAGTTACAAAGTGTTAGGTTAGTTAATTTAACCTACACACGAGTTTCGACTCTTTGTGTCAGTCCAAAAGTCATAATTCGTGTAAGTAGGTATCATCAATTATTGAAAATATACCAAAGCAAAAGTAAAATTATCATTGTACCTACGAGCAAGTAAGTAACTTACCTTCGTCTGCATTCAACAATGGATTCGTATCTGTAAACAAAATAATTAACAAGTTATTATTAAACCTTTTTTGACAAAGTTATACAGGGTGTCAAGTAAATAGTGGAACGGTGTTAAAGAGGGTGACTGAGGGAGCCAATCTGAACAACAAAATTATCCTCCAGAAGGAAGATTTTCCTAAATAAGTACCTATACATACTTCATGTTTTGTGTATTTCATTTAAGAAGGCAATCTGAAAGGGTCCTCAAAAGATAAGGTTAACTAACGGTCATTAGTCAAATTAGTCGATATTAATGATGTAATAATAAACCCTTATACTATTCAGTACTTATTCAATTCTACGAATTCTAACCTATCGATTTCTTGCGTTGAACTAAATCGATGAAAGCACAGGATTACGTAAATACTGCACGATCACACATCACACATCACATCGATTCGGTCCGCATTGCAACCACGACCATACACAAAACAAAAAGCGCGCGCCAACCTGACGGAAAATAGGAAAACTAATATCACGGATGGAATTAAGAGCCGGCTACAAGTTGGCAATAGCGTCACCGATTCGACGGTCGTGATCGCCCCCCCATCCATCACTTCAGCCGCAGTCGCGCCTGCAACTGGCATCTACGGCCGTCACACTGATACTATTTTGATTGCATTCTTGGCCAGCCTATGAGCTGAGCCTGAGAATAATAACGCAATGCGTTATTACTGCGTGTAATAGGTTTCTTTGGCGTTTCTGAACTATGAAATCACTATGGAGTATGGAGTTCCGGACGTGTTTGAATGAGAAAATTCAGCATAGTATTATACTTTGTAAAATGTAGCATGAACAGCGGAGCCTATGGCAGCTGTAAAAAATATACATTCTATCCGAAATTTGTTATTTACATTATTCTCTAGCGATAATAAGTTATCTGTCAATCATACGTCATAGGACTCTTTCTATATTTTATAAGTATTAATGCGACTATTACGGATTTTGTAAAATTTTACAACCAACGAACGTAGCAAAAAGCGTAAAGACAAACCCAATGAAACCTTAATACGTATGCAAGACTTTTATTTGTACTAAAACGGCTTTACTACGTGTCTTGTTTATTCCTGGATTTAGCGCCACCGGGCCCCCTTCGCCGCCCCCTGACTGTGGTTTGGGGGCGGTAGGGGGCATCAATCATGCATCGCCCGTACAATTGAAGGCTGGTGTGGATACAATGTAACTTTCACATATTGTTTACAGCGCGAGGCTCTCGCTGCGTGCTTTAAACAGGCGACGGCCCAGCGGAAGATTTATTGTCAGGGGTGTAGAGTGAGCTTATAGTGCCACAAACTTATCTGTTCCGGTGAGAGCGAACTAAATTGGTCCATATAATCTATGTCAATATGAAATTCATTAGTACAGTAAGTAATGAGGTATGGACCAATTTAGTTCGCTCTCACCGGAACAGATAAGTTTGTGGCACTATACCTACATAGTTTCAGTTTTTTAAGTGACCCCTTTTTAAAAAAAAAACTCACGTTTTTCAATTAAATGTTGTCAGTAAGTTTTTTTGAAAGTTACGTATAATTTCGAGCAATCTTAAGTGGAGCCTACTAATAAAATTACAACAAAATTAACTCCGCGATGCCGTGTACCTAAACATGTTATAATTAATTTAAATTAATTATATTATTCCAGGATAAAAGGAGTGCTATCGGTAGGGTTTTGTTTGAAGCTGGTATAAAAAGCACTTAGCCTCAGCCTTTTTAGAAGCTTGCAGCGCTACTGCTTCCTTCAGTTCAGTGGCTATAGTTATATACCTCTTTGACGACAAAAAATGTGAAACACGCCACGCATTCTAATCAAGCCTGCCGCTTTAATCAGCGCGGGGCTTGTCGGGTCAATATTGGCGTGTCAGTCCGTTTGTGCAATAACAATGAAACAACGGCAGCCAGCCACTTTGCGGTCCGCCCAATTATCAATATTTACCGCGACAGGAACGCGAGACGTGCCAATCAATCAATTAGAAGTGTGTTATTTTATTTGTACGCAACACAACTCTTTTAGGGAACAAAATAAATCACAGTGAATTGCGCTCGTGACACCAGGATTATAACGAGATTTTTCGTACCAGCGAGGAATTATCCGTGTTATGTACATTTAGCTACATAAAAATATGTTTTATTCGATCAGTGATAATGATGTATAACTTTTTAGGCATTACAAAAAGGACAATATTGATAAATAAATTTGTACCTTTTACTGTTGGCAAACTAAGCAGACGTAGTGTGGGACGCCCTCCGGCTAGATGGGGTGACGACTTGCGAAAGGTGGCTGGTTATGATTGGATGCGGAAAGCTAAAGATCGCATCCAGTGGTGTGCTTTGGGAGAGGCCTACGTCCAGCAGTGGACTGTTATAGGCTGATGATGACATGTAGGTATACATGTAGGTATTATAGGTATGTCAATTTAATGTTTACACATAACATAAGTAACTAGACTTAAAACACATTATGTATTCACATTTCATAAAATCATCTTCTATACAAAGTACCTAAGTAGTTTAAGACATAAATATTTTGCAGTATTTTCTCAAACACAAAAATAGTGTAATAAAAACTCTTAAAGCTAAAACCGATTTGCAATTTATGCTTTGACATTAAACTCATTGCGGGAAATAAAAAGTAAATGTTTGCACTCCACGCCGCCAACTGATTTAATTTGAAACTAGATATTAATAAATACATTTCCCAGGACTTTCATGATATTTTCTCATTCATTATTACAGTAATAATTTCATGAAATGTGCCGTTATGATGTTGCGTTTTAGCGTCACTTGGAGCGTGATTCACCTCGAGTTTATCAAACGGTTCAGTTAAAATATATCTCACATTAAGTTAATAATAACCACGTCATTTTAAGCTATCCTGTATAGCAAAAGTAGTAGAATATCAAGTTGAGATGGGGTGAGTCGGTGTAACTCAGGCAGTAATTTTGATCCACTTTTTGAATAACAACATTTGAAAATTCTTGAAAAGTAAAAAATCCTACTGAATAGTAAAAAGTCACGTGATTTAAAAGTTTATTTGGAGAAAAAATATATTCAAAAGTCGTAGAACAAAAGTCGTTTAGGATAAACCCTCTTACTATACCACTTTTGCAACACCTTACCTGTACTGCCACTTTATACGGGCAATATTCACGTATTTATTCTTTACAGCCAGGTATTATACCTATCACACTAGAGACTAGCCTCCCCCCGCGGCTCGTGTGGGGGGTGGGGGGTGCAATTAGCGATAGTGTTCGAATGCGACAATTTTTCTTTTACATAGATTTGTGCTCTTTTCCTCTTATTCTAGGTGCTTCCCCCCCCTTCCCCCCTGCCCAGGGGTATAGCGAGCAGAAACTGCGAGTGAGATTGCAATTTATTTAGCGACTTGTCGCTGTGTTATGTTATTTTATAAAAGAAGCGACTTTACTGAAAAGGGAAATAAATAAAGAAGACATTGCGATAAAACAGCAAGTGCTACTAAAAGTCTATACATAATATATGTTACTCTATAAGTAGTTAAATCTTTGTGAATAATGATAGAACTAAATTGGAAATAAGCTGTGACTTTTTGTCGTTGTGTTCTATTACTTTATAATTAATTACGTATGGATATTTACTTATATTGATTTTTGCCGTATCTGGCATTGCTAAAAATAAAAACTTTATTTTCCATATAAAAGAGTTCAACGCTACTACAGAACTTACATTTAATGTGTCAAAAATATAAATAATAATCAGTAGAATAATGTAACATATTTATTATCTTCACCTAACTATCTATCTATGTGTTAATCCAGGGTCTCCGCTAACTCCATACCAAATTTCCTTAAAATCGGTTCAGCCATTTCGACGTGATAAAGTAACAAACATACACACATACTCACAAACTTTCGCATTTATAATATTAGTATGTTTTTATTTTATACTTCCGGAGTACATTTTCACTGAAGTTTATATATAAGTTTGTGCTGCAATTCCCGTTTATTCACTACAAAACTTGCTTGTCGTTGCATTTCACATTATATTCTAATAATACACAACAAGCCGCGACCACATTAAGAACTTAGAACGTACTCGGGACGCACAAGTAAGATAGAAATGTAATTTACTTTCAGTCGCGTTGTGGAATATTTTCTAATTTCCGATCTTTCGAACGTATTCGATGACGTCACGAGCGCGCGAGTCGCCGCCGCCGGTCGCTAGATGGCGCTATATCAGCTATTGCGCTGTAAATTGGCTGACGTACTCACAGCGTGTATGAAAAGAGTTGAAAATACGAAAATAGGTACCTACTCATGATCGCAGAAGAAGCGAAAGAAATTTTAACCGACTTCGCAAAAAGGAGGAGGTTCTCCATCCGTCTGTATGTTTTTTTTAAATGTAGGTATGTCCACCGATATCTTCAGTTCAGTTCAGTCATAGACAAATTTTGAGTAAGTACCTGAAGGGTAGTCCCATTTCAACGCATTATAAACGATTTTAATAACACCATGTATAAGCGAATTTATAGCCGCAAGAGAAAATATTGTATGACTTAGTGACTTACCTGTATTGCAGATCAGGAGGCGCTAACAGGACATTGCGGCTGTATCTGAAAGTTTAAAAAAAAACTTTATTTAATTACTTATTATGTCACATATAAAATTAATATAAAAAATGGAAAATGATTTAACCCCAACATAAATTGGAAATATCTTCACGTGAATAAATGTAGCATTTTAGAGATGAACGTACCGAATGCAGTAATTATATAGATAACAGTATTCTCTATTCGTGAGCGGTGCGGGAGGTTCATACCGCATTCGTGCGACACCTACAGGGGCATTAGGTCGCAGGACTCGCAGGTAAACCAAGCGCCGCCCGAGCGGAATACAGAATCAACGACAGTTTTAGAATGTTTCAGAAGAAGCGTTCTGTGAAAATAAAATCAAAGTTTTTAAACTTTTTAAAGCTTTTTTTAAGTGTGTGAAGTCCCGAAATTGGTACTCTTCTTGGCCTTATTTAAGTATTTTTACACAAACTTTGACTACTAAGTACACTGTGCTATGTCTGTAATAACTATTAATGCATTCGTTTTAATTAAACAAAAGAGATGATCTGAAATTCAGATTGAGCCCAATCACATTTATTGTACAAACATTTATGTATAATATTATCAGAGTGTAAATAATGTTTAAAGCGAGAGCTAAATTACTGCTACAGCACTTATTTCACCTGCACATTATTAAATTAACTCAACTTTACAGTACACAATTTATAATAACGAATTTAATAAACTGACTACGAGTGCAATATTTGCATAGTTCAGTTTCATTATCATCACAGCCCCAACTGAAATAGTTCACTTCGCAACAGTCTCAGAGCATTTCAAAGTGTCTGAAGTTTGTTTTTTTTGTAGCTTGCTACCATTTCCTATGCTGTCGAATCGAAAGCCTAACACGTCTGAAATTCAGAACTGCATGTCAAAGCTCAGTTTCGTTTTGAAAACGAAGCAAGCATTTCACTTGTACCGTGACGTGTCTACTAACTTATGCGAAGAAACTACAACAATACGAGCGACATGAGATATTCACAAAGGAATACAGGAAATATTGTTACATAAGTTCAGTCCGTGTATTCTACGGGACGCGTTCAGCCGTTCATTGGGAGGACTTCTCAACGTCTCAGTTACATCTAAAACTATAATATTTTTCTGGGAATACCTGCATACAAAGGTTTATAAATTTCCCTTGATCGTGGCAAACATAGGTTTTCACTATATAAATTGTTTGTGTGCTTTAGCTTTAGCAAAGGCTCTAGCCAAAACCACAAACCTCATGTCAATGAAATGGGAAACCTTAATTATGTTCGGTAGATCGTCAGTCTTCAAAATCTACTCAGTCAACTTTACTGCTAAGTGTAATAAATAATAAACCGGCTAAATTATTCAAATTTTTAGAAGTAGCTATACTTAGGTAGGTAAGTAGGTACTTAAAATTTTACTTTATTAGAAAACTTTCTTCCGGCAAAATTGACAGATGACAAAAACAATAGAAATGTAATCGCTCAACTTGATTAGAAATAATAAAAATGTAACGTCCAGTTGTTCACTCCGTCCGTCGCGAGTTGCGACAAAACGTTTCTCGACGCAAAAAGACGTCGTAAAATCTTTACCACCTCGACGACAGTTTACATCATTACCACGCTCCAGCCAGACCAATGACTGCAGTCAATACTACGCTTTATCTGCCGGAGATAAGATTGAATTTTAATCTCGGTATCGTTCAATAGAATTACATTTCCCTCGATGTCGTTCGGAAATCGGAAGCGAGCGTAGTGACACCTCAACTACGGGCCTTAGATTGCTGCGAACATTGTGTGTCTTATTGCCTTTGTGCTTAGAATTATTATTGCAAGGAGGAAAGTGATAATAGGAAAGACAGAGAATTTCTATAAATTCCTGTACACTGAAATAGAGCACAATTAAGTGTTCTCGATAAATTGAAGAATTTCCTTTTGCAACAGAAAATGATGACCGCCGTTTGTAATTTAGTTTTTCTAGAAGAGCTTATGTTGTAGGCCGATAGTGTGGGCCTGTAGGTACATAATTTGTACTTGCCACAAAATATACAGTTAGGTAGGTAATTAGTTATTTAAAAAGTTCTGTTGAGATTCGGTGTTTTGAATTGGTTGAAAATACTTAAGTACATTACGGCACCCGCAAAGCCTACAAAAGCTTTTTTCGATATACATATTTAAATAATACTTTCACACAAAGTACTTATCTAGACTCACTCGGGAATTTCACCATTGTGGTTATAATTTATGAACAAAAACTTTATTTTATTGAATCGATTCAGGCAAACCACGCTAGATCAAATACTTCAAACCTTTATAAATGTACCGAGACAGTTGTTTTCACCTTCGTGAGCTGCGCCCGTAATAGTTGAAACTTCGACAAGGATTTGTGAGGGTCCGTGACTCCGTTATACAGCGCTATTTTGTATCGACGACGCAATGACGACGCAACGACGACGCAACGACGACGCAACGACAGCGACGCAATGACGACGACGCAACGACGACGACGCAACGACGACGTGACGACGACGACGCGACGACGACGCAACGACGACGACGACGCGATGAAGACGTGGAGGAAGATATTATTTCGAGTCAATGAGCTTTAAGCTGCAACTTATCATTGGCCTTCCTAGAGTCATGCGCTAATTTGTGTGTGTGTGTGTGTTTTTAATATCTTGTTTTATATAATTATGTTCTTGAAACCAGTTCAATAATTATTTATGTAATCAACCACTCTAATCAATAGATTTTTAGGGACCCTAACAGATAGACAGATAAGTTCATGTCGCTATTTTTACTTGTGCAATATGAAGACATACAACTCCCATTTCTGCACAACCTTGAGTCTGTATCCCTATGAACAGTCGAACCCGAGACCACCTGGCACCCGCCACCTGCCGCGACCGGCTCCCGGGCCGATACACCGGCACATAGAGAATTACTTTTATGATACTCGCAGCATATGGACAAATAATCACTGAGAACTGCGAACCAGGCGCGTTGTACGAAAATTTGATAGGACAAGCGCGAAATCATACGAAATTCTGGCCTTACATATGTTTTTTTTCACATTTAAGACTAGATACTAAACCCACCTCACAACCAAACGGAATTTACGATAACATTCATATCGTATGTTGCAACTTTCCAAATAAGAAAATGTCCTACACAAACAAAACATATACTTAACTAAAAGAAGCAACAACAAAAAGCAAGATATTTTTCCCATCGAACTCTAAAAACTATTGGACTGAGCTCCGCAAGATACATTAGCTTTTATGAAAAATATTGGGCACGAGTTTGCCGGAGTTCCCCGTTTCAGCTGGCTGAAGTGGCGCTTCGCTTACTGTAGCACCCTGCAGGGCTATTCTACTATGAAATTTATGCAATTTTATATTCCGATAACAAGTTGAGTTATGCCGCCGCCGCACGCCTAACTTAATAAACCAAATTGTATGGAGCGCTGTTCAACTAATGAGTTTAAACGATTTCAAAGAGAAATTTAATAGCGTTCGCCGTTTACTGAAAAGATTTTCTATCAATCTTTGAGTAGTTTCATTGCAATACAGTTATTGAAAAAGTTTCAGCGACGCAAGGTTTTTAGTTGTTTTTTTTGCTTGTTGAAGTGAAAGTATTAATTTAGATATTATTATATTTTTCATTATTATATAAATATGTGTACGATAGTTATAGTAGGTATTTCAGCGGTGCTATGCTGATAGCCGTAAGGCGACATAATATCACTAATTAATGCATTACTTTTAAACAAGCACCTACTTAACATCTCCCTGTTCCGCCGAAGTTAAAAAAGTAAGTTTAATTATGAGATAAAAGCGTGTTCAGTTAATACCTCTACTTTATTCCTCAATTCCCTGAACCAACTTAATTCTAACAGAAGACGAATACCGTAGCTTATCCCCGGAGGCCGCTCCGATATTCCGCTTTAAACCTCCGTAATTAAAACCAGACCCGGACTAGCTCCGATACGATACTTTAAGAAAGGTACCTAATAAGGAAATACCTCCGATGAACGCCCTAACCAGATCAAAGGCACCGAGGGAAGAAATAACAAGGAGATATTAATTAGTCCGGCTGGCCGCGGCTCAAAGGGACGGACGTGGCTTGAATTTGGCAGCTCCAGATGGAAATGAATGCGGTGGTCAGGTCTTCGATACATAGCCTGCCTGCTGACCAGCTTGACTACCTAGTTGACTAGCCAAGGAGCAGATCATAGGTACTAGGACTACTAGGTACATGAAACAAACAATGTCCTCAATACATCAATAATTTAGGTAGGCCCGTTACCTAGTACTTATCGACTTTATGTATAAGTAATCTTCCTTTGAATATCGAGAAAAGAAAGGGACTTTTGTAAGCCTCCTATCTGATCTTCTAAAACAGGTAACAAAGTATAGGTACGGGTCAACTCATGAATCATGAATACTTGGTACAGTATAATGCTGAAAGGTCACTGAAACTGCTAAAAAAGATATGAACTTTTATAAAGCCGATTTTATGAGTATCATTCAGATAGGTTTTACATTCTCATATGCATCTAATATTCAAACATGAAAAAGAAATAACAGTGAGTGACACCTTCTTATTTACTTCGTACTTTATTCTGATATGAGTATTTCTGGCTACAATATTGTAACCTATTATCATCATCACCCAAGAAACGATATCAAGTTCTAAGTCAACTGATGCACGTAGGCAACTCCCAATAGCAACATTACATCATATTGTGTTCATCCAGACACTGCCGCGAACTAATTTATACTTCGTCAATGTTCATGAGTGGAACTAAATAATAGAAGCACCCAGCTACGGTCCTAGCTAGTTAGCTGAAGAAACCCAGACACCAGTGGCTTTGTAACGTAACTTTGTGTCTGCAAGATTAATGTATGCATCCTTACTGCTTTGCAACCAGGTACACGGTGCTTCGAAAAGTGGATTCTGTGGTTTCATAAACACTGAATCTGAACATAGGTATAATGGTATATCTTACAAAGAAAGGGTTTTTACGTGAAGAAGAAAGGCTTTAAACAAGTTTTCACACAGATGCTAGAACAAAATAAATAGAAATTACTTATTATGAAAGTTAACACCTAGTAGTTAGTAAATTAACAGTCATATACATATATATATATATATATACATTTTATGTAGGTAGTAAAGCTTGAAGAGAATCAAGATGTAGCTACCCTCTAGGACACCTCCTTATACATTTATAACTTCCAGCGTTATCCTGTGTAAGGGGTTCCCCTCTTTATGTAAATAAGAATTAAAGGGATGGCTGACTCCGGTATTACTTTTGCTGTGTAAAATGCTTTTGTTTGTAAGTCCCCCTCCCCCCGCTGGTTTACGACGCAGCAGCGAATCGAAGATTACAATTTGCGATCGAGTTATTTATGAAATTGAATCGTTGGACACATAAATTGTTGGAATGAAGATAAAAGGTTCGCTAAAATTGCGCTGCTTCTGAAGTGTTTTGCTTCAAGTATGAATTCGCGATATTGTTTTCCGTTTTTTACGTTACCTGTAATTGGTACGAGTAACATTATTTACATACAATATTCACGGATTATTAGAAATGTGTTTCTTAGGAGAACAAACCTATAAGTACTTTGGTACCTATAGTTGCAAAAAATGAAGCCTCGCGAAAAAACTAAAAGTTTTAAGAAATATTGAATAACACAGGACACTGCCGACCACAGGCTTCCTGCGCCGAGCTTCACCACAACCTGACGACGACGGCGACACAACGTTGCGGCGACGTGCAAAAAGTACACATCCTGTATAAGCAGATATAAGAATATCTAGATCATTTTCTACACCATAAAAGTGCTATTGAGAAGGAGAGGTTGAACCCGAATCGACATTTCAAAACTTAAAAATGTATGTAAAACTATCTTAGCCGAAGAAATACAGAGTCCCACAGAAGTTACATGAACATATGTACCTACTTACATTATCGCTAAAAGCAATCTCCCCCAGGAAACCTTTGATCTTCCGCGTGACTTAGATCTGTTGCGCACCATTACATCTATGCGTCTGATCTCACAAAACTACAAAGGTGGGTAAGTTATTCAAATCAGTTTCCGTAATAAAACAACTTATGGCAACACAAATATTATGGCCTGAGGAACTTAGTGCTTACCTAACATTAGGTACTTACTGCCTCCCTACACAATACATGACTGCCGTTTTGAGAAACCTTAAAAAGCTATCTCAGGTATTGTGTGTAGGGTCCAGAGGACTTACCTAAAGCTAGACAGTGAAGAAGAAGTAAAATATTTTCGGAATCACATTAATTAATTATGTACTTAATGGAAATTACATACCTAAGTACATTACCACTAATTATTAATAGATACAGAGGTACCTAGAGAGGTAACTAACATTGAGTATGAATTAAGTACAAATTCAAATTATGTCCGCGTTGATGTAGTTTTATTGTAACTCTTATCTTTTCTATTACTCTTCTTAAAATAAAGTATAAGGGGCCACCAATAAAAAAACGGAATTAAACCGCTATCTAAAGATCTCTACACAATATACGTCAACCACTTAGCAATTCTATAAAGCGGCACCCGACTTACCCTACCCATCCTGAACAATAGGCCTTCTCTACCTGACATCGGCCAACCTGCCCGGACCCAAAAAGCTGTCTTCTTGTTACATCTTGCAAGAATCCTACATCGCGGAATAGAAATTCCCTCGTGTGCCGATATAAAGGCTAGGAGTTTGTCTCTCGTTGCATTTGCCGGCTCAGTCTGCTTTCGTCTGCGGACGCGAGTGGGCTGAGGTTCCTAACCTAACCATCTTCTTGGGCCTCATTCGCGGGGTGGCGGGCCGGCCCTCGGGCCAGGATAAATTGAAACCCCGTACTAGTTATGTTAATAGTGCAAGCAATAAACCGTGCAATATGTTTTTTTATAGGGACGTGGAAAGGTAGGACAAACAATATCTAACATCATTACTTTTTCTTAGTTTGTTGTGGTAGTGACCATGAGTTTGTATGTTTAATTATTATATATTTTGAAATATTTAATAATCACTGAATAATTATATTACGAATTTATGATAGGCTTTATATCCTGTTTTCGTATAGCCACCGCCTGATTGGTCGTTAGTATTTGATCATTTGATATCACTCGGGTGCATTCCAGGCAGGTTTCAGTTGCTCGGGCAGAATGCCTTTGATTATTGCTTACATACATAGTTTAGGTATGTACCTCTATGTACCTACTACATACATAACCAGAGTCAAGGAACAAGGAAGGTGCCTAATTAATACATAATCAGATTTGTTGTGGCACTGTTTCACTATTCACCCCATTAAATACTTAGGTAAATAAGCTTTAATAAGCCATTAATGAATTGGATATTCATTGCTTTAGTAAGAATCACATATCATTCAACCCCATTCTAAGAGCCACATCACACCAAAGGTGGACCTTTGTGAAAAAAAACATTTGTCGAGGTGATTTCGCCATTGTATGTGTCGGTTAAACGAACCAGAATAAAAACTTGGTGGACAAGCCACCCATGCAAACTGTTCCATAAAAAATGTGTACTTACGTAGCTATGACAGGAGTTTTTATAAATACCTGAAAACAACAAAAAAAATACATTAAAATAATGGCAATCGAGAGTTGAGATTCAGTCACCACTTTTCAGTGATAATTGAATTGTACCGGCACAGAATTTCTGTAAAACTTTCATCTGTCGGCATTACATACATAACTTACATACCTACGAGTATAGAAGCTACTATGTATGCATACTATCACGAGCTTCTAGCTATACACAAGTACTTATATGTAGCTGTGTTTACAACCCACATGAAACATGTCCATGTCGGCGGCCGGAAGCAAAAATAGAGCAAACGGAACGGTTGATTGATTCCTACAAATAAACATTTCAAACTGTACAGTAGGTAGGTACTCTTGATTACAGCTGATATGAAAGCGCGCGCGTACACGGCTTTTCAGTAATTGAACTAAGGCATTTATAGATTTCCCCGCTCGTCAAATATTTACTGCTGCCGAGGATGTTTTGGAAAGGGTTAAAAATGTTGTAGGTACTTATATGTTTTATTCGGTTTACTTTCTCGAAAATAACAGGTAAGATTTGTTTTAAATACAATAAAATATCATGATACTATTATGCCCTTATGAAACAACAGGTACCTACTATCGTAATTGCATACCAAATGCGCGTAATAAACGCGAATTATCATCAAGAGACATCATATTCTTTAACTTCAGCTGTCAAATATTGATTTTGGCGCATCCAATTGTTGGAGGCTGGGCGGGCGGCGCGTGGGGCGGGCTGCGGGGGGGAGGGCGGCAGTAAAAGGCAAACCTTCTGCCTCCACACTCCACACGTGAATATTTGATGGCTGAATCGCGCTGCTCGCTGCCTCAAGATTCATAAGCTGCGACGAAACAGCCCCCGCGCGTACGTGCGCGTAATCAGAGCCGCGGAATTAGCCCCCCCCCCTCCCCCCCCACACCCCGGCCTCTAATTGAATGCTCTCACAATCCTCTGATAGACGCTGGAAATTGCATTTGCTCTCGACAAGCCTCCTGTGCAGCTTTGTACTTTTTAGGCAGATTTTAAGCTAACAAGCATTCGCCATTTATGGAACAAAAGGGTTTCAAAGGTAGCTGTACACTGGGCTGAATTCCTGAGAGCCGTACCTATGTGTGTAGATGTTTCCAGTCGGCTGCAAGTTTGTGAAGGTCGCGTGTGTCGGTGTTAATAATTTATTTTAATCCGGGTTCCTTTCCTCTAAGTCCTGTCCCGGCCGTCCCGGGCACTTGAGGCGCGGCGGACTCCCCGCAGTCAGGGTGTATTAGCATCGCAGTTACGACGGAAAATACATTTTTAACTTGAATACTTACTGGTCTTTAGGGAAAACCTTCGTCTGGGTAATTTCATAAAAATACCTACCTAGTTAGTACGTAACTAACTATACCTAAGTAGCCTTTTCTAATAATTGTGATGAATCTTATCTGAATAATGGAATGCAAATCGGAAACTTAACTAATTAGGTAGCACGCAGACACTAATTTAAACATTCCACTAAAGAGCGAACTCTGTCCCACATCTACGCCATCTCCATACACTTGCAACTTTGTACGGAAATCGGGAGACCGAGTCAATAAGTGGAGTAAGTAAGTAGTTAATTAGCGGGAACACTCAACCGATTTCCGATAGTTAAACACTTTCTCCAATTGCAAGTGACGCGAGGCGGATGAGGGGAAAAAAGCCATATTCCCACGGCTCGGTATAGTCGGTATTAATGCAGTCGGCGCAAAAACATGCGCGTGAGAATGTCGGCGCTGAACGCATTGTAATGCTGCGCCGCCGCCGCCGCCGCCGCCCTACGCTCGTAAATACTCACCAATAACTTTTTTGTCAACAAAACGCATAAATAACAGTATAAGCTTCACTTTAAAGCACAGCTTAAAGAAATAATAGTTCCTACTGTATCTACCTACAGTCCTACATGCATGAAACGATCGGGCTTATTCGAGTAGAGCGCGTATCCACGCGACGATGCGAAACTTTATGGGTTCGGCCCCAAATAAGGCCATGGTAATGGCATTTCCTTTCGGATCTGGTTCTCGTCCGCATGCGTATTGTCCACGTATGTCGCCGGGGAAGGGCCTAAAATCCCTCAAAGGTCATTCTACAAATCCACGTTTTGTTCGTATAATTCTGGCAACATTTTCCCGAATATTAAAAACTGCGAACCTCGATTTTACTGTCTCGGTCTTTAGCGTTTATCGAAATGAATTCACGGATATTACGCAAGTATAATATTAATAACTTCAGACGTAATGAAAACAAAATGTAGCAACATTTGTTAGCTCTGCGAAAAGCGTAAAGCTAACAAAACCCTTTTAGACTCTTTTATTGTTGGTGTGAAAGAGCGGGGGGCAGAGAGGGGGGTTTCAGGCTTTTGCATTTTCTTGGTATCTCTCTTGTTATTGCGTTGTTGGGCGCGACAAGAGGCGCCTTGGAAATATTTCTGGTAATTATGGCGAGACGTTTAGTTGAGAGGAAGTCGGATGATTTTTCGAGCAAGTAGGTATTTTTTTACTGGACGATTTACAATTCAACCTTATCCCTAGTAAGTGCTTTGATATTTTGTTTCTATGATATACAAAAAATCCCTATAATCCTACCATTAGTACACCATCCGGACAACTGCTAGTTTACGGAAATTGTTGAGTTTGGTAACAGTTTAATTTCAGTTTCCATTTCAACATTGGTGATAAATGATAATTATATGCTGATTATACATAATTATATGCTGCTTATAGATAATTACCAACAACATACATGATACAACGCATATATAATTATGTGAATTACGAGATGTACAAATGGTAACAGACTAAACGATAATCAGTGTTAAATCAACTGTGGAAATTACTCTACCTAGGGCAACCTAGGGCTGGCCTGACGATGACGGCTTGCACAATTTAATGATACGAAAAGCACGGTTTAATTTCCACGAATTCTATCCAAATCCAAAATCACGGCTTCCAGCTTGTTTACAGAGAGCGTTGTTATTTGAGGGGAAATGTAGAAAGACGTCACACACAAGTTGTTCGACAACAAGCCGTGACGTCAGAGCGGTGCGCCTTGACCTCAATAGTTTTTACATAATTTATGATAATTCAACGCCTGCGCAAAGCCATGTGTGCTCTTGAAATTATATGGAGCTGGCCTTCGGAAGGTACAATAATTACTCAATAGAAGGGCCAGATTGCTTCACACTCAACTAAAATCTAAACTAATATTATGGAGAGGAAATAATATTATGTAAGTTAGTGGTTCTTTTTGTTATCGTTGCAAAAGTTACTGCGTAATTAGTATCTACACGTTCCCTTATTTTTATAGTTAACCAGCCATTCAGTCAGTATTATACAGGGTATTGCAAAACAGGTATACTAAGCCGAAAAGGGGTGATTCAGGTGGTCAATCTGAACAACTTTTGTTCTATAATGACTTTTGTAAAATCGTCACCCTTTGGCATGGTGCTGGGATACTAAATACCACTTTTGAATAAGAAAGCCATAAAAAAACTCGTGCATGTAAATTTAAATTAGGTTTTTAAACGTGTTAAAAAGGGTTAGTTTCTTAGTTCATGCCTACCTGCGTCCGTGGTGTCGTCATCCGTCACTTTACGTTACGAGAGTGAACGAGCACCCTGTGTATTGTGCACACACTTGATTGAGCACTATAATCACCTCCTACGTAGATAGTTTAATCGGCGCCATTACAATATTATTAAGGGCCGGTTTTACAATGTCTGGATAGTATCCTTAGGGCCTGATTCGCAATGTCTTGATTACTGTATAATAGTGGCTACCTGCGGGATAAACACTGTACAGTGCGACAAACTTATCTGTTCCGGTGAGAGCGAACTAAATTGATTGATATCTCATTACTAACTAATGAATTGTATATTAAAAAAGATTAGATGGGTTTATTAGCACCGCAAGAACGAATTAACAATACGGGCAAACTTGAAATCTTATAGAATTAAGAAATATTAGACATTTATGTGAGCTGTCACCGGAACAGATAAGTTTGTGGCACTGTACTTATGATTTAGACAGTGACAGCATGTATTTTATACCACATATAGCCATAATCCAGACATCCAGAGTAATCCAGACGTTGTGAATCAGGCCACAAGGATATTTACTACACCGCTCGAAAACTACCACAACTTCTATCAAGAGTTTTCATCTTTCAACAACCTACATCGGTCGATCGAATAAATAAAAGGCCACTACAATGTAAAATTCTATGTTTTCTATTTTCCAATCAAACTGCGAAACCTGATACAACAAAAGCTTTAAATTTTTCAATTTGTTTCAACATTGTTTTTAATTAAAGAATAAAATTGGTTCTTATTACTTTACATTTTTACGAGTACTAGTCAGTCGGACTGAGTTTTTTTAATTTTACTAAGTACCTACCTAGTATAGATATTGACAACATTCGCTTCGCCTTGGTATTCCTCATGGAAGTAGACTTCCATGGTATTCCTATTGAATTTTTGGTTTCGACAGTGACTGACTACAAAGTTTCTGAAGTAGTCACTTCTGAATCTTCTGATACACTCACGAGCAATGAAAAGGTTCCAATTACAAAATGTCGACACTAAATTATGCCTATTATTTTACACTTTTAATTTTCGAATTTGATCAAAATATTTATAAAAACGTGTAAGTATATTCTGATGCGCTAACGTAGTCTTTTTCGTTTAGTAATAATGTTCTGCTATCGTCACTGGAACTTTTTCATTGCTCATATGACTAGTGCGGGTGTACTTTTTCATGACCGTGATAATGATACTTATTCACAAATAAATAAATATAAGCTTAAGTTCGTAGGTTAAGGTATCAAACATCGTAAGCTCATAGCAATATAACTTACAGGAACTATGACCGTTATGTAGTCATTTGAGCGAATCTCATTTCCAGTGGCCGTGCATGGCCATCGCCTTTCCATTAATAGCTGATGCGACGTCGACGCAAGTAGGTACTAGTTTATCAAGTTTTTTGTCTACTCGGCCATCTCTCGTATTCCTTGAGTCTCCTAGCCACAGTACAAGAGGGCTACAGTAAGGAAGATTATGATAAACAATATATTTTTAGATATTGAAGACTTAAGTGCTTTACTGAGTACCTATAAGTTTAGATGTTATTCCCGTTATAAGCATATGTTCTAACTTCGACTGTTGTAGAGGGTTAACAGATTTTTCAATGGAATAAATAAGTATCGAACTTTAGAATAAATATTTTATATTCATTTACTTATTTGAACTTAGCTAACTTCTTAGCTGTGGACATTACTGTTTATAGAAACACGCTAAAAAAACTTAGCTTCTTTCTTGGTTTTCTTGTCCTCTCCCATTATGGATCACCATGAAAATGGAAAGGTACAGTTTTTTTGTCAACATCAATGTTTGCATGAATTAATAGATGCGGTTTGTTAGTTTGACGAGGTACAAAAGCGGTAAGTTGTAACTTATGAAACTGACCACAGTAATGTTTTCCGTAAGCTACTTTTGTATGTGAACGCCAACTACGGTCGTCAACTAGTTAGCTTCTTGTGACGATGCCTGCTGTAATCGTACTCTACATTATACTCGTACCTATATACTATATATACTCAGTCCGAGGGGAAACCTTTCAGAATCCGATCAAGTTTCAGTATAGAGTCGCCTGATCTTTATCTACAAGCGTTATTGAAGCACTTAAAGAAATTAGGTAAGCTAAGGAACTTAGATAAGTAATTTACTTACTTTAGTTTTGGAAACAGGTTTTAAGTTTTAAGTATAAATAGATCAATGACTTACGTTATAAGTAGTATACATAGCATCTTACTACATTAAAAAAGTAAGTAGTAGTAGTAGGAACACATCATAAGTTCAACCCTGCCGAAGTTCGATTGAACCGAATGTCTACCGAATTTCGGCTCATCTCTAGTTCCTTTATTACTGTCGACTGTAATAAACTATACTATAAGTACTATAAATGATGTTCATTTGGGTATAATTTTGATCGCTCCTTATTAACAGGCAAGACGTGTGCAGTTGTGCACTGCAAGTGTGCAGACCTACAAGTCAGCACCTCCTGTGGTATGCAGATGCATGAGTCAGCGCTTACATGTAGGTCTCATACGCACAGCGCCAGGTGTGTGCGAACACCTCAGTCTGGCTGGACGTAGTCGGTTCATTATCGACGCACTAAATTTCCCATAGTTAGATTAACAGTAGTGAGCTCAGCATTATCACATGTAGTGACCACTGCCTGCCGTGTAGCGGACGGCAAAACAGGCCGTAACGACACGACATACAGGACATAATCGTAACACATTAGAACATACAGCGTATTCATTAGTGCGCCGGGTTCCTCCCGTCCGTTACTGATGTCTACAATATGCACTTGTGATTGTCGTGAATATTCATTATGGGAAGCAATCAGTGTATTTAACGTTGCTCGGAGTAAACTGCTAAGAAAACTACACAGAATTGTAATAGCTCTTATTATCAGTAGAATAGTGTCAAATGAATCTGTCCGTGACATATCGGATGATGTTCTTATTGTGATCTGTGTGCACATGAGTGCAGCGTGGCGTGTGCTGGTCACTCCTGGCTCGTGGGAGACTACCGGGCGGCGGCGGCGATGGGAACCTACCATTTTACTGTAGTCTACTCTTGCATCCTTAACATATAGCGTACAGCGTACGTAAAGCTTCAACTGTCAGGTATTAATCCAAATATAGAATAGAATAGAATAGAATAGAATATTGCTTTATTGAACACCACATAAATCAGACATACAAAAAAAAACATACTTATAGACTAGAACTAATGTACAATAGGCGGCCTTATCGCTGAGGGCGATCTCTTACAGGCAACCTTATATATAGCGGAAACAAAGTGACAATTTAGAGGGCGGTGTACCAACAATAACAAAATAATAAAATAATATACATGTACGTATACTTATTTACCACTGCTGTAGGTATTTTCATAATTGGGGTTTTGCATGAAAATGCTATGCTTAGTCTTCTTCAGTGGGTGATAGGCTTCGGAATTAGGGACATTTACAAGTGAGGTAAGTAAAGTTACTTTCATCCATGGTGAAATAAATATGACACATAGGTATTAGGTTCAGCTGTTAGTAGGTAACTCGATCTTAGTTAATGCGTCAGTGCGCTAATATGACACTAATGTATTTGTAACTGACACCACCCTTTCTTTTCCATAATCTAAGAAAAGAACACAAAGATAATTTCCTTTAGTAAAATGTCTATGTTTTCAATAGACAACCTGGTACCTATCTAGGTAACTACCTACTCCCTAGAAATAACGTCACAACCTACGACAAAATAAAAGGCTTGCATTAGCTAACAATACTCGGGTATATGAGATGAGAGCATCATGTACCTCCAACAAAAGGAGGAAATGTCAATGTGTGGAGGCTGCGGATCAGATTACCTTCACTACTGCTTGCCGACTGCCGAGGCTCGTAGGTGGTACTTCGGGGCTTGGGGAGAGTAGCGTAGGTGGGCCAGGTAAGATGAGCTTGTGTGTTACTTCTCGTAAATAAGGATGATAGAGAAAGGTGTAGATGAAGGTAAGTATGTTATAGCCAATGAAAACATTCAGCAAATTATTATGCCGTTGCTACATTATACGTTACAATATTATTACGTTATTAGTTATCTGGTTAATGTTATTAGATACGCTTATAAATGTTTCAAAAGCATATTACCGACCGATATACGTACATGAAAACATAGTTTGTAAAGTGAAAAATAATTGGAGCGTCGTACATGATCTTACTAAACTAAACGTAAGTAGGTCGCTTATAAGACGGGTTAAGCTTTTTGTGCATGAAGTTGAAACCTATTCAAAATGTTGCCATTAGCAGCCGTGTAATCCTCCCAGCCCAGACTCCTATGATCCGCTTACAAATAAAAAGAGCACGATTCAATTTAATCGTAACAAAGTCGCAAACGGACGTTTAAAGACAGTTCTTGTCAACATAACATGTTCCGATCCATCCGGCGCTTCGGTCCGTGGCGCTTATTGCGTGGTGCGAAGGGTGAGGTTAGCGGCGTGTGAGCAGGAGTGGTTGAAGGTTGGTGGGACCGGTCGCGGGGTGAATGACCGCGCGGCAGGCTCTGTGGACTCACTCTAGCTTCCCAAGCCAAGCTTCATAGCTAACCACGATTCTACCTCGTTGTGTTAAACGTATGGCTTCCATGACAGTTCTCGTTCTTTTGTTTTGTGGGAAGCTGGTGTAGCCCTCCTGTGTGCAACTAGGTTTTTCGGACGATGTTGTAATCGGAGGCTGCGCGTCACCATACACTAATTGGGACTCTGGACCTTTATTGAGGTGGTTCAGCTGCACTTGTGTTGTTTGGCGAACGAATGAATGATGCGGATGGTGTTATGTTCTAATGAGCGAATATCGGAAGTTTAGCTCTAATGTGGACCTTCAAACCTATCTGGGAGATACACTAAAATAGGTTCAATAGGTTGGTAAGTAGCAAGTACCTCTACTTTTATATATAATCAGCGATAGAGATGTTGGACCTATTTATATTTAAGTACCTAGGTAAGTAATTAAGTACTTACTTACTTAAGTAAATAATCGATAACTTCAAGACATCACACAAAGCCTAGGTATTATAGTAACCTTCCTAACTGTATAAATCACAAATCCAATCAGAACGTATCCAAGTACCTTCCCTATGTACTTAGAGAGATATCTTACGTATATCCGCTCAGATTAAGTTCAGAGGTTATAAAATGAAATCAGAATGTTCAACAAAGAAATACAAATGGAGTATCTCGTCGTATGAATGTACGACACAGGTACAATTCCTGCTCTTACAATGGATGTAAACAAAATGAAGGCATATAATGTTATGTAGATAGATATACCTGGCGGGTTACTCTATACTGACGAAAAACGAACGAACGAGAGCTGTCGTGCAATCGGCACATTTAATACAACGAGATAGAGCCGAGGCTCGCGCAGCAACGCTCCAAAACTTAGTTTTTCGTCATATAGAGTGACCCCCCCGTAGGTGAATATGTGACGATGTATTCACAAGTATTCAACGATGTGTGAGCGATACAAGTCGACGCTCATATCAACTAGATGAGAGTGGTTCTGACTGATGAATACATAACAGTCGACATGGAAATGACACGACACTTATGTACAAAACAAAATAATGTAAGTAGGTACTTACATAGGAATACATAAAGTTAAACTCAAAGATATACTTCGGTTCAAACAACTGGATTGTTCTGAAGTTAGCAGTGATTACAGTTTTGTGCTTTGTCAAACTAGGATAACAAATTCAACACCTATAAATCACAATATTTTGAAACTTCTTAGGAAAGGATGCCTAGAAAAAGCAGACGAGATGCCCCTGAAGGGTGTCAGCATGGATTGCAGCATTAATTTGCAGCGCTATCATCATTGGCTGGATTGTCGTTGAGCAGGGTTTAAGACCATGCTTAGGCAGATTTACTCAGTTCAGAATCTGGACCTATATGTTTTATTATTTTTGTACAATACCTCACCAATACTATGATTTCGTGCCGCACTGAAACCGGTCCATCATTACCAAAATTACTTTGTATAAACGTGCCTATTACCGATGGCTGTTACATAAATCATAGTTCCATGTTATAATGATTATTCTTTTATTTATCGATGTCATTATATTACGCACAAACGCCAATCTATTTATATCCTAGAAAATAATAAATAAGATATGTATTAACAGGTACTGTAATACCAGTATTAGCAAAGTGCAAAGTTGCCATGAGTATCAGGGGCGCAACGGCGCAACGAAACTGTAGGTTACGAAAACTAAGTTCCGAACCAAACCCTACGCCGCTTATAAGTGTTCTACGGCAAAAGACACTAAACAGACAGTAAGAATAGTATCACAACACCAAAACAAGAACAATCGCATTCGAATTTCCACGCCATAAAGTTATTCATAATAATATGTCATTTTTACAGCAGCAGTGTGCGGCGTGTGGCGCTCTGTACAGTAAAAGCAGCAGCCGAGATAAAACAGGTGCCAGCGGGGTCACTTTAGCTTGACCAAAAACTAATGAACGAAAGCTATCTAGCATTCGCTACGTTTAATGTCGTGGTTAGTTAGAAAGACCGCAGCAGCTCTCCATAACTTGGTTTACCGTAAGCTCAAGTGACCCCCAGGTTATATATGGCCCTGCATTGCTGCGATCGCGGTGCACTGCTAACTGTAATCCTAAAATATAAATGCGTTGTGTGTTAAGCTCTTTGATACGCATGTAGGCTGCTAGGGGTCGGCCTAGCGTTAAACTGTTTTAACATAGGCTTAAAATGCTGTAACTATGCATGATTACAGGTGTTTGTTATGCATCATGATATTTAGGTTGGGTGGATTTGCAGTGATATCATCAGCAATCAGTTAAGTAACATACTTGAGGCCATGGCTGGCTGGCCATCGACTTATGTGCGGGTGTCCTAATACCAAAAAAAAACCCATAAAGTGTGCCTGTATGTGACAACTAAGACATCCTCGAAACCTTCGTGTCCTTAGATATTATATGATTCCTACAAGATAGTGCAACATAACATGGTACATTCACCCAAAATAAAAGCAAACATTGTAAGGCCTACCAAACGGCCCTACCTATACTGTATTTTTAATCATACTTCACAATAATTACATCAAAAATATCACCACAAGCATTGCCCCAAAGCACCGCCCTATGACACAGAATTGCGGACATAACCGCCGCGATAAAGGACTTCGCTCCTGAAGCAATCTCTTTTACGGTTTAATCAGAACTGGTTTACTTCACATACCTACTTATGCTGGTTATGTTATCTCAATTTTCCGACTCGTCTGTTTTATGACGCGGGGTTGAGGTGGCGGGGTGGGGGTGTTTGGACATCGGTTTTGTTAAGTATAGAGGCTTAGTGCCAATTTCTCCATAGTCAGTTAGAGCATAACCAGGTATTAGTGGTTGACTTTTGACACATCTGTCAAGAATTTTATATGGAGATGACGTATAATTGATGAACCAATCCCTGGTCAGTTAGATAACCGACTATGGAGAAATTGGGGCTTAGTATAGGTTATACAGAGTAAAAAACAGGTACCCATTTATAAATTTGTAACAAATAAACTAAAAACTTCTAAACGGTTTTGAACATTTTCTTTAGCTTTATAATGCTGCATAACATTATTCCTGAGTGCCTAGCTTTTCCTTCGGCATACCGTGGTAGACCCTTTAAAGGCGATGCAATGTAAATAGGATCATTTAGAATAGTTTCTATTTTTGTAACCTCTCAGAAATTGGAGCACACGTACAAATAACTACAATAATGACTACAGTTACAAGTACAAGTACAAGGCAGGTAGGTGGGTCAACCATCAAGCTGATTATGCAACTAATAACTGTACAATGTAGGTAAGTACATGATGAACGAAAACTACGGACCTACTTACTATGTCATGAGTATTATGACGAAACCACTTGAAATGACCAATAGAAACATGCTGTAAAATTTTAAATGCGAAATCCTATATACGACATTGAGGTTCTTGACAGACAGTCCGTGATCCTATAATGGGTACCGTTTTTACCTTTTGAAGTACCGGATTACGGAAATCTAAAATGCAAAATACATAACAAATTTCCATTTCAGCTTTATATTACATCGGGTGGGTGCTAAATGGTATTATAACTAGTACCTAATAGCAACATGTACAATAAATTTAATGTTTGCTACATATTCCATAAGTATAAAAGTTTTTTTTTGTTTTTCCTGCCGTCCAGAGCTAGCGTTCGCACAGGCATAATGAATTTAATAAAGTATTATTATAAAGTGACACGGCATTTCAACCGGCGGCGGTGGCGGCGGCGCCTGAAACTGATCCAGTTGGCATCCAGTATTTTGTTCAATAAAGCTGTTTTGTTCGACAAAATTAAATAAAGCTGTGATGGAATAAAGCGTGCAAAATGTGATCGACGGAAAGTTTGTTAATTTATTTTCGATTTTATTTTCCTCTTAGTTACAAAGGTTTTAAGTAAATACGTACTGTTTGGTATTAATAGAATAGTCCTACTCGCTACTAAAATGATAAGAAAAGTTAGTTAGTAGCATGCTATTAGGTAGTAAATGTATACATAAATTTTCACTGAGGTAGTCAGGTTAACGTCACACAAAATACTAACAAGAAAGAAAACCATACCTATGATAAGTACCTATTATAAAAATATTAAAAATGTAATCATGGTATGTAGAAGGTATTTGTATGTAACAGTTAAAGGGCACCAATTGTATTAACGACCACAAGCTCCCGCGTGCTTCAAACAATTTAAAATTTCAGATTGCCTTTTGACGAGTTTGAGTTTCGTGCGGCTTGCCTCATTCACGTCAAATACGATCATTTTGTACTTTCTTTAAATAGTTTCCACGTTGCTAGCGCCTTGCTTATTAGGTCTCTCCCTCTGGGGTTTCATTAAAATGGACGAGGATTATTATGAAAGAACGTACCTACAAAGACTGGGTCCGAGCTACTTCGGTTATAGTTAATTAAGCTACAGTTTAGTCTCTGGAGGGTTACTCTATACTGACGATAAACGAACGAACGAGAGCTTTCGCGCAATCGGCACGTTTAGTACAACGAGAAAGAGTCGCGGCTCGCGTAGCAGTGCTCTGAAACTTAGTTTTTCGGTATATAGAGTGACCCCTGTCCCCTAATGTCTGTTGCGAGGGCAAACGTCGTCGTAGCTGGGTGCGGCAACTTGTAAGCACCTATAAGTTGCTTTATGAAAGAAGTTTTGTTCTGTCAGTAAAACGTAATAACATACTGAGTATGTGGCCAGCGCCATATTGGCAATCAAACGGTCAGAGATGTTTGCCTCGGCGACTGCGTAAATGTAGCGTAAATATGACATCCTAGATGTACTTACTTAATATTTTAGAGGACTGAAGTTTTTTTATGAGTAAGGGTTTCAGGCCTAGTCCACCACGCCGGCCTAGTGCGGGTTGGTGGAAAAATGCAGGTTAGTGGATACCTATGTACATAACAGGTAAGTATTATACTTATTAACTAGGTACATGTTATCCAGGTCAAGAATAGTACAGAAGACTGTAGCAAGTTGACAGTGCGGTTATTTAGTGGCAACGTTAAATTTTCTCTGGTTATGTAAGTTTACTTACAAGCACGTAAACTACTACACTTATAGTGCCACAAACTTATCTGTTCCGGTGACAGCTCACATAAATGTCTAATATTTCATAATTCTATAAAATTTTATGTTTGCTCGTATTGTTAATTCGCTCTTGCGGTGTTAATAAACCCATCTAATCTTTTATAATATACAATTCATTAGTAAGTAATGAGATATGGATCAATTTAGTTCGCTCTCACCGGAACAGATAAGTTTGTGGCACTGTACACTATAACAAGTGGAACCACAGACTCTACTTTTTGTGGACACTCTATCAACGTCAAGTTAGTTAAAGATTTTGGCTTGACCTATACAATAAGTTAAGTAAGCGGTTTGAATATAAGAGTCACTACATAATTATACACATAAGTAGGAGATAGTTATCGCTAATCTGATAACATAACGGGTTTTCCTGAACAGAATCACCTAACTCGTAGAATCTGAGATGAGATTAGTCCGTGAATGAGTCGATAGTCGTGACAAATCGTAGTCGTGGTGAGGCCAGTATTCTTTACTTTCCTTTTCGGATTCCTAAACCGCAGTGTTTTTATCCGCGAAAGACATCTATGACCAAATATGGGCTATTTTCACGTGCGGTTACCGGTTACGTACTCGTCGGTCGTAAAGGTTTTAAGTTGGTGGTGAGTTTACTACCTACATTCAGTTGACAAATAACATCATCTGGCGAAACTTTTCACATCGGATGGGATATTTTGACCCTCAAAAGTAATGGGAAAACTTTTAATAATGCAACTTTTTTATTTTTCCACATTCCCATACATGAATAATGATTTTCGTCCGTCCATTCATCACAGAATAAAGTTTATAGAAACGTACAATAACGCGACCGCGACAAAGACGATCACGCTGGACCGCAAACAGATCTCGTTACAAACGAAATACTTAAACTTACATTGTAACGTAGCTTTCAAAAGCCGATAAAAGAGATCCCTGGACTGAGAAGCCGTGGAAGTGTATGATCCATCTTGCTGAATAGACGCGGGACTGTTTGCCGTGGCTTATTGAAAGTACACAGCGGGCGGACGCCACTCGCCCGGGGTTTGTTGTTTAAAGCAGTGTTTTTCAACCTTTTTCATGACGCGACCCCCCTGGTATAAAAAAATATTTCGCGACCCCCTTGACCCTTTCGGTTTTTTATCCTGTATGTATGTGTGTGTTACAGTATTCCCAATATTCATTCCATAGGACTTATTTATGGTCTCCATGATTAGGATTCGAAGTAGTACATACTTATCGGATTTAAAAACTCATTATTTTAGAATTATACACATCGGATACGTGTGGCCATGTACATTGTACATAGGTACGTACAACTAATTCCATTGCGACCCAGAATTTCTTTTTCGAAATTTCTATCTTTTGAGCATTTAAATATCTTTTTTTTTTTTTTTTTGTCCTCTTTCTCATCTGCCATCGACATTCTGTCTTTATCAGATTGTATGTTCATTATCCCTCGTTGTTTTGGGTGATGGTCCAGTGAACATCATCTCCTTGGTTTCTAATTCCAGCTTATCTCCACTTAGATTCTGTCACTGAGGGACAGGATGTGCCATCGCTTCAACCGTCGAGTATCCTCGGGGTCACTCATCAGTAGATCTCTCGCTAATTTGTTGGTATGTCCCTGTAACCTGTCCTGATATTTGGAACTGTATGAGCATATTTCCTCTTTCACTGTGGGCATCCCCAGGTACTCGTGTATTTCAGCATTTCGGGTATACCAAGTAGCACCAGATATGTCCCTGAGTACTTTATTCTGAAAGCGTTGTAGGATTTCCAGGTTGGAGTTGCTTGCAGATCCCCAGAGTTGGATGCCGTAAGTCCAGATTGGCTTTATGGTGCACTTGTACACCAGCAGTTTGTTGTTGAGTGAGAGAGGCGACTGTCTTCCTATCAGCCAATTCAGCTTCTGATATTGTAGGTTAGCTTCTGTTTTTTTGGCTTTAATGTGTTCAGCCCAAGTAAGTCGTCTATCTAGTCTCAGACCAAGGTACTTCACACAATTTTTATGCGGTAGTTGTTCCCGTCCCAAGTTTACAGGGGGGCAGTCACCTTTGCGTAGGGTGAATGTGACGTGAACCGATTTTGTGGCACTGGATTTGATCCTCCATTTTTGCAGCCAGACATCAATCTCGTCCAGTTGTGCTTGTAGTTTCTGTGAGGCTAGGATGGGGTCTTTATTGCTAGAAAGACAGGCTGTGTCATCAGCGTAAGTTGCCATAACAACATCATCATCTTTGCAAGGCAAGTCAGCTGTGTAGATGGAGTATAGCACTGAACCGAGGACTGAACCCTGTGGGACAGATGCTTGGATCTCATATAGTTTTGAAGTAGTTTCTCCTATTTTGACTTGGAATTTCCTGCCATGTAGGTAAGATTTTAGCACCATAAAGAAGGAATTAGGTACCAGGTTTTTCATTTTAAATAGGAGACCCTTGTGCCACACCCTATCGAAGGCCTGTTGTATATCTAGGAAGGCTGCAGAGCAGTACTCTTTTTTTTCTAGGGACAGTCGTATCTTTTCCACAATGCGGTGTATTTGTTCAACAGTGGAGTGCTCTTCTCGAAATCCGAACTGATGATCAGGGATAACTTTTTCTTCAACCAGGCAGGAAGGCCTCTCACGCTACGTTTGCCTATTCGTGGTCTCCACTCGAGAACTCGTCTACCCCAACGGTTATCGGTTCTTCGGCAGATATGACCAGCCCACTGCCATTTCAGCTTACATATTTTGACAGCTTTGTTAGTAATCTTAATCCTCTGACTGACGGAAAACCTCATTTCTGATACGATTTATCAGAAAAACCCCAAGCATAGCTTTGTCCATAACATGCTGAGCGACTTTAAATCGGTGGACCAGTCCTACCGTCAGTGCCCTCGTCTCTGCACCATACCTACGTCATCACTGGCAGGACGCAGTGGTTGAAATCTTTAGTCTTCAGGCTCTGAGGGATGGCCAAGGAGAATATGTGCTGACGAAGTTTTCCCAATGCATCCAGTTGGGTGCGCCTTGCAGCCTCTTTGTCGAAGTTGCTTCTGCCTAGCCGAATAGTCTCCCCGAGGTAGACATATCTTGCACAACTTCGATTGTTGCCTCACCAACGATCATCGGCTCCGGTTCGATGTGAGCACACGTTGGGAAGCAGCATTTAGGCCACTTTCATCATCCAGCTGAGTTCCTGCAGAGATTATGCCATAATAAAGATGTCGTCCGCAAAGCAGAGAGGCGTGACATGTACTCGCCATTTATACATATGCCATGTCCAGCGGCATCGTACAGACTCCTCAACTCCTCGATATAGCGCCAGTCGATTTGAAATCTCTGCAACGCTTCCAAAATTGCCCATGTCTCGATGGAGTTGAAGGCGTTTTCATAGTCCACAAAGGCTAGACACAGAGGCTGATTATACTCTTCGGTCTTCTGTGTGATCTGCCTTACTGTGTGGATGTGGTCTATTGTACTAAAACAGATCCACGATGAGATAAAATTAATAAAAAAACAAGCTCCGCCTTCGCATTTAAGAAAATTTTAAGTAAAAGTATTTTTATTTTTTTACTGAGTATTACTTAATAAATTAGTACTAATTGTCTTTATTGATTTTTTACTAAAGTTCCCAGTTTTTTCGCCCTTTGGCGACCCCCCTACAGAAGCTTCGCGACCCCCCAGGGGGTCGCGACCCACAGGTTGAAAAACACTGGTTTAAAGAGACCGGACTGGAGGGTTACTCTGGCTTGACAAAAGACGAACGAATGATAGCCGTCATGCAATTTTCCATCACGATAGAGTCGTGGCTAGCGCAGCGGCGCTCTGATACTTAATTTATCGTATGGTGGAGTGACCCCACTGGCTTGATCTGCAATATTGGCTACATTCAGCGCTTTTGTGCGGATTATTGCGTGTTGTGTTGCCGTCATCATTGTGATAGCGATCTCGAGGGCAAAGAGCGAATCTAGCATTTGCTTTTACAGTATCTATGGCTATCACCCATTGAGGATGAAGAGGGGGTAGGTACACTCGAGTCCGCGTTGTTCTATGGAGAGTACATGGAGACTGATCCATTGCGGATTGGATAAACAATCGCTCCAAGTGACAGGTTCTTTGATTTAAAATCATAGTGATGAATGAGGCAAGCAGCCTGTTTGTACTTTCTATATTATACCTAATAACTACTTACTTATGCGTCGCAAGCAACAATATTCTAGAATATCGTTTATTCGTTGATCTTACAACAGGTAAGTAAAGTATAAGTTACATTCGTATAATATGCAATGCTACTGTAGCAAATGAAAATTATTTCGAATACTTAAGTACTTTTTAGTCGCATATGAACATGAAAGCTAACTGCAGAGTTACACAACGGTACTTACCGTAGGTATGCATATAGCTACCTACTAACTACGTACCTATCTCCCTATCGAATAGCGTTAGTTTTATACTCGAAGGTCCGCAGTAAGTAGATGCGGTCTCGCGGCTGATTGCGCAGGTGTAGTGCGAGATGCGGCGCGACAAGCCCAGCCGGGCATCGAACCTGCCCCCGAGCAGGTTTAACCTGCGCACTCACCACTAGCCACTACTGCGAAGGAGATATTTTGTCCCCTGTAGATGGGGAAGCGGGAAAATATGACAGACGATATCGAACTCTAATCGAAGAAGTTTAAAAGCTCTATAGCTATGAAATAAGATGTTGATAAAGGCCAACAGTTAAATGAATGCACACGTATTTACAGCGCGCAGCGCCAATACAAGTAAGTAAGTACATACTTTATTGTAAACAGGTACTGATAGTCTATTTTTCAACCGATTGATGAATAATTTATGGATTAAAATTATACGGCATGCATGATCGTGTCCTTATTTAAGGACGTGAAATGTGCAGCGTGTTTATTCTTAAATCTCTGTGTGTTTATAAAAATGCTTCCGTCCGGCATCCGGTCTCGTTATTATGGCTATAGATAATTTAGGTATTTATAGCGATATATTTTATCCAGTCTTCACTTTGATGACTAGCCGAAGAATTCCACGTAAGTAGTTCATGCCACCATGCCCCATACCTATAGGCAGGGTTTGCACTGATAATTTACAGAAAAAAATCATTAAAGAAAATGTAGGTACATGACAGGGTGTTGAACAACAAAGACAACCGAAGTTATTTCCAAAACTTGGAAGTTTCTATGGCGGTGTAAACACCCTTTGAAGGTACTCCGATAGGGCCTCATTAAAATGAGCACAAAGCGTGTTCCCATGACGGACGCCATGAATGAGCTCCAGCACTAATGACACTGGAATGTATCAATTCAACACACTCTGTTTTAGAATGGAAAAATTAATCCGATTTGAATTAATGCAGTGTAGGGCATGCAATACCGGAACTATTTTCAATACCGGTATTGAGTTCCGGTATTGCAACTCAATACCGGGATCCCGGTATTAATACCGGTATTAGATTTCCTTGTAATAAATGGCATATATTGTGATTAAAGGTCGTATAGGTCAAAATAAAACGAGAAAAAGCAATGAAATTCAGTTTTTTGTAATAGATTTTTACGAGAATTGAGTATTAGTTTAAATTTTACAATATATTTTTTTTTTACATCCAGTGTCCGTTTACGCATGGACAACAGTAGATATCAAACGGCCGAAAACTGCATCAAACGGTTGGAAACAAGTGCGCTTTCACAGTACATAGGAATACTATATCTTAATCGCTTTATTATAGCCTAAAAAAGTCCGATTCCGGTATTACTTCAATACCGGTATTAACTTTCAATACCGGTATTGAAAAAAGCGTGAATTTTGCTCCTAATACCGGTATTACGAATACCGGTATTGCGGTATTGCATGCCCTAGTGCAGTGTTGCCGCCCGCCCTGGGAACCCGAAGCATTAATTAATTATATACCTACATTTTTTTTTTGATTTTACATTATTTTGAAAATACATTGAAGCTAAGATTACAGTTGAAAAAGGTGATATTCATTTATGTGCAGGATAGGCTTCAAAATAATTGCATTTTTGCTTATAAAACTTAGATAGCCCGATATCTTACATTAATTATGATATAATTTTACGCACCGCGTCTAATATTTCATAAAAATACTTTGCGTATGTACAGTGCGTATTTTCATGGAGATACTTTTATAATGAGGAGTTCTAAATCTCCCCATCAAAACAAAACTCGAACGGGATACAATTTCAAGGAGGC